>NC_088405.1:53267666-53600166 GCF_034236695.1 Oncorhynchus nerka
TTTTATTTCACCTTTATTTAACCAGGTAGGCCGGTTGAGAACAAGTTCTCATTTACAACTGCGACCTGGCCAAGATAAAGCAAAGCAGTGCGACAAAAACAACACAGTTACACATGGAATAAGCAAAAGTACAGTCAATAACACAATAGAAAAAATCTATATACAGTGTATGCAAATGGAGTAAGGAGGCAAGGCAATAAATAGGCCATAGTAGCAAAGTAATTACAATTTAGCAAATTAACACTGGAGTGATAGATATTCAGATGATGATGTACAAGTAGAAATACTGGTGTGCAAAAGAGCAAAAAAAGTAAATAAAAACCATTTGGGGATGAGGTAGGTAGTTGGATGGGCTATTTGCAGATGGGCTGTGTACAGCTGCAGCAATCGGTGAGCTGCTCAGATAGCTGATGCTTAAAGTTAGTGAGGGAGATAAGTCTCAAACTTCAGCGATTTTTGCAATTTGTTCCAGTCATTTGCAGCAGAGAACTGTAAGGAAAGGCGGCCAAAGGAGGTGTTGGCTTTGGGGATGACCAGTGAGATATACCTGCTGGGGCACGTGCTACGGGTGGGTGTTGTTATGGTAGATGACCTGGAGTCAGTGGGTCTGGCGATGAATATGTAGCAAGGGCCAGCTGACGAGAGCATACAGGTCGCAGTGGTGGGTGGTATAAGGGGCTTTGGTGACAAAATAGATGGCACTGTGATAGACTTTATCCAGTTTGCTGAAGAGTGTTAGAGGCTATTTTGTAAATGACATCGACGAGTCGAGGATCGGTAGGATAGACAGTTTTACGAGAGTATGTTTGGCAGCATGAGTGATGGAGGCTCTGTTGCGAAATAGCAAGCCGATTCTAGATTTCACTTTGGATTGGAGATGTTTAATATGAGTCTGAAATGAGAGTTTACAGTCTAGCCAGACACCTAGGTATTTGTAGTTGTCAATATATTCTAAGTCAGAACCATCCAGAGTAGTGATGCTAGTCAAGCAGGCGAGTGCGGGCAGCGATCGGTTGAAAAGCATGCATTTAGTTTTACTTGCATTTAAGAGCAGTTGGAGGCCACGGATGGAGTGTTGTATGGTATTGAAGCTCGTTTGGAGGTTTGTTAACACATTGTCCAAAGAAGGGCCAGATGTATACAGAATGGTGTCGTCTGCGTAGAGGTGGATCAAGGAATTACCAGCAGCAAGAGCGACATCATTGATATATACAGAGAAAAGAGTCGGCACAGGAATTGAACCATGTGGTACCCCCATAGAGACTGCCAGAGGTCCGGACAACAGGCCCTCCGATTTGACACACTGAACTCAATCTGAGAAGTAGTTGGTGAACCAGGCGAGGCAGTCATTTGAGAAAGCAAGGCTGTTGAGTCTGCCAATAAGAATACGGTGATTGACAGAGTCGAAAGCCTTGGCCAGGTCGATGAAGACGGCTGCACAGTACTGTCTTTTATCGATGGCGGTTATGATATTGTTTGATACCTTGAGCGTGGCTGAGGTGCACCCGTGACCAGCTCGGAAACCGGATTGCACAGCGGAGAAGTTGCGGTGGGATTCTAAATGGTCAGTTTGTTAACTTGGCTTTCGAAGACTTTGGAAAGGCAGGGCAGGATGGATATAGGTCTGTAATTTGGGTCTAGAGTGTCACCCCCTTTGAAGAGGGGGATGACCGCGGCAGCTTTCAATCTTTAGGAATCTCGGACGATACGAAAGAGAGTTTGAACAGAATAGTAATAGGGGTCGCAACAATGGCGGCAGATCATTTTAGAAAGAGAGGGTCCAGATTGTCTAGCCCAGCTGATTTGTACGGGTCCACGTTTTGCAGCTCTTTCAGAACATCTGCTATCTGGATTTGGGTGAAGGAGAAGCTGGGGGGGATTTGGCAAGTAGCTGCGGGGGGTGCGGAGCTGTTGGCCGGGGTTGGGGTAGCCAGGAGGAAACAGGATGTTTTTATGCTGGTTGAGGGGAGTCAGGTCTGGAGTGAACCAAGAGCTAGCTATATCTGTTCTTAGTTCTCAATTTTTTGAAAGGGGCATGCTTATTTAAGATGGTGAGGAAATTACTTTTAAAGAACAACCAGGCATCCTCTACTGACGGGATGAGGTCAATATCCTTCCAGGATACCCGGGCCAGGTCTGTTCGCCAAAGTGTTTTTGAGAGCGTTTGACAGTGATGAGGGGTGGTCGTTTGACCGCAAACATATGCAGGCAATGAGGCAGTGATTACTGAGATCCTGATTGAAAACAGCAGAGGTGTATTTGGAGGGCAAGTTGGTCAGGATAATATCTATGAGGGTGCCCATGTTTATGGATTTAGGGTTGTACCTGGTGGGTTCCTTGATCATTTGTGTGAGATTGAGGGCATCTATCTTAGATTGTAGGACGGCCGGGGTGTTAAGCATATTCCAGTTTAAATCAACTAGCAGAACGAACTCTGAAGATAGATGGGGGGCAATCAATTCACATATGGTGTCCAGGGCACAGCTGGGAGCTGAGGGGGGTCTATTACAGGCGGCAACAGTGAGACTTATTTCTGGAGAGATTAATTTTTTTAATTAGAAGATCTAACTGTTTAGGCATAGACCTGGAAAGTATGACAGAACTCTTCACGCTATCTCGGCAGTAGATTGCAACTCCTCCCCCTTTGGCAGTTCTATCTTGTCGGAAGATGTTATAGTTAGGGATTGAAATTTCAGGATTTTTGGTGGCCTTCCTAAGCCAGGATTCAGACACGGCAAGGACATCAGGGTTGGCGGTGTGTGCTAAAGCAGTGAGTAAAACAAACTTAGGGAGGCTTCTTATGTTAACATGCATGAAACCAAGGCTTTTACAGTTACAGAAGTCAACAAATGAGAGCGCCTTGGGACACACAGGGCCTGGGTTAACCTCTACATCACCCGAGGAACAGAGGAGGAGTAGGATGAGGGTACGGCTAAAGGCTATCAAAACTGGTCATCTAGTGCATTGGGGACAGAGAATAAAAGGAGTAGATTTCTGAGCATGGTAGAATAGATTCAGGGCATAATGTACAGACAAGGGTATGGTAGGGTGCGTGTACAGTTGAGGGTAACCTAGGCATTGAGTGATGATGAGAGGTTGCATCTCTGGAGGCACTAGTTATGCTAGGGGAGGTCACAGCATGTGTGGGAGGAGGGGCAAAATAGGTACTGTATCTGAGGAATGTTGAGTGGGGCTAGGGGCTCCGCAGTAAAATAAAACAATGATAACTACCCTAAACAACAATATACAAGCAATCACAGGTATTGATTGGGAGAGCTAGCTAAGACAAAACTGTACAGACAACAACAGCATACAGATTTGGGCGCACACATTTGGCTGGACTCAATTCATGGCCAGATAGCATTTCAAGTTAATTTATGGAATAAGAGTTTATATGCAGGTTTCATATATGGCGATGAATGGGCAGAGAGGGTCAGTTAACTACACACAGGGCCTGAGTTCGAGGCTGGGGCTGACAGATAAACAAAATAAACAAAATGGAGTACCATGATTAATGAACAGTCCAGCAGGCATCAGCTACAGTATGTAGCCAGGTCCAGTGAACAGTAATAGATGAAACAGGGAAGCGTTAGGTCGTCGTTCTAACACTAGCAAGCAGGAGACACGGCATTCAAAAAAATAGCAGGTCGGGGCTAGCAGAAGCGTTTTCACCGACGTCCGGCAAAGGCCGGTTGAGGGCACAATGGACAGAATTACATCGGCAGACCACTCGTGATGGATCGGCGGGGCTCCGTGTCGACAAAGGGTCCAGGCCAATTGGCAAAAGAGGTATTGTAGTTGGAGTAATTTCGTTTGCAAGCCGGGAGATGAGCCTGGCTCGAGGCTAACTGGTGCTAGCTTCGGGACAAGGGCGTTAGCCACTATAGCCACTCAGTAGCAGCTAGCTAGCTGTGATGAACCGATGCAAAGGTCCAGAGCTTACGGCAGGAATCCGGTGATATAGTGGCTTCTAGTAGTGTTAGTGAAGAGTCCGGGAGGCATCAGCTGTGTAGCCGAGTGATCATAGGGTCCACTGAGCAGGCCAGGAGATGGGCCTGGCTCAAGGCTAGCTTCGGGGCTGGGCCAATCATTAGCAGCTAGCTAGCTGCGATGATCTGGAGTAATGATCCAGAGCTTACGGCAGGAATCTGGTGATGTAGTGGAGAAAAGCAGTCCAGTACGTTCAGGGATGATATTGCGCTGTGCAGACTGGTGGGTATTATCCAGGCTAAAAGTGGCTGGTGTCTGAGCTAAAGGTAAAGGCCGCTAGCAGTGGCTAACAATGACTAAATAGCTAGTAGCTAATCAGCTGGTTAGCATATGATGGCTAGCTTCGGATGGATGTTCTAGCTATAAGGTCTAAAAATAGCATCTATCTATTGGTAGATGAAAGAATATGATTTTTTAACATTTTAAATAACAGACAATGAATATACCTTTGAGCATGGTGAAGTTATTAATTACACTTTGGATGGTATATCAATACACCTGATCAGTACAAAGGGTCCTTCCTAACTCAGTTGCCAGAGAGGAACGCTCAGGGATTTTTGCCCTGAGGCCAATGGTGACTTTAAAACAGTTACATTAATGGCTGTGATAGATGAGAAAACGGATCAACAACATTGTAGTTATTCCACAATACTAACCTAATTGACAGAGTGAAAAGAAGGAAGCCTGTACATAATACAAATATTCCAAAACATTAATCATATTTGCAAAAAGGCACTAAAGTAATACTGCAAAAAATGTATAATGTTTGGGGCAAATCCAATAAAACACTTTCCATATTTTCAAGCATAGTGGTGGCTGCATCTTGTTATGGGTATGCTTGTATTCGTTAAGGACTGGGGAGTGTTTCAGGATAAAATAGAAACAGAATGGAGCTAAGCACACGCAAAAACCTAGAGGAAAACCTGCTTCAATCTGCTTTCAACCAGACACTAGGAGATGAATTCACATTTCAACAGGACAATAACCTAAAGCACAAGGCTAAATCTATTCTGGAGTTGCTTACCGAGAAGGCAGTGAATGTTCCTGAGTGGCCGAGTTAGAGTTTTGACATAAATCTACATGAAAATCTATGGCAAGACCTGAAAATGGTTGTCTATCAATGATCAACAACCAATTTGACAGAGGTTGAAGAATTTTGAAAAGAATAATAGGAAAATATTGTACAACCCAGGTGTGGAAAGATCTTAGAGACTTACCCAGAAAGACTTACAGCTGTAGTCACTGCCAAAGGTGATTCTAACATGTATTAACTCAGGGGTGTGAATATTTATGCAAATGAGATATTTATGTAATACATTTTAATTACAGTTGAAAACATTCCTAAAAACATGTTTTCGCTTTGTCATTATGGGGTATTGTAGGTAGATGGGTGAGAATAAAATATTTCATTTATGTGTAATAAGTCAAGGGGTATTAATACTTTCTGAAGTATTTGTAAGTTCTCAACATATGAACAATACCTACCATTCTTGATTACTTGATAATCAGTTCATCAAATACAATAATCCTCTGCTTAGAGGTCAGTAAATGTGGCCGTGTTCTGACCTGTTCTCTTCAGGGATGTGCAGAGCCATCATGGTGAGAGGCTCTCTACACTCCACCATCCAGCCGTGCCTCTCGTTCACACGGCCCGTCTCTGGGGACAGGAAGTGGTTGGGCATACGGCTCCAGATGACTGGGGTCAGCATCTGGACGTCCAGCCTGGGAGGACACTGGGGGACTGGGTTCTTACGCTCACTGCGGAACATGGCTGCCGAGATGGGCATGATGTTCTACGGCGAGAGGAGAGAACAAACACTTACTTTGGAGAGTAGAAGGGTGATCGTTGAAGTGACATGATAGGTTGAGAGAGAGAATTAAAGGGGAAAAAAACACATCCATAACAATTTAAAAGCAGACAGTAATGAGTTAACACTGTAAAAGCAGACAGTGACAAATGTACTTGAGTGATTCTCTGTGAGTCTGACCTTGAGCTTGCCCAGCTCCACTTGCAGCATGTTCTGACTGGAGGGCAGGACAAAGACAGCTGGGAACAGTTTAGTGTTGGGCTCCACCTGGAACAAACAACCAGTATCACAGACGAAGCCCATAGCAGTTTGTACTTTTCCCATTAAGTCCATTCACCCGTGACAAGCTTCCGAGTAAATAAATACATGCTTACACTGTGAATACAGGATCTCACCTGGTAGAAGGTGTTGATCTCTTTCCCGTTGGCTGTGAAAGTCATGAGGCCAGTGTCCAGGTCAATAAGGCAGCCAATCACAAAGTCCTCCTGACTGACACGGGTCTGCTGGGAGCTGCTGAACTCCCCTCCCCACACCATGTAGCAGTTACTGCGCTTCATACTGAGAGAAAACAGTATGCTAAGATAATATCTTAATATCTCTGTGTGTTTGTGTATGTGTGTGTGTGTTTGTGTCTCACCTGTCATGGATGTTGCCTTTGTCATCTCCCACGGTGACAGTGACATTTCTGACTTTGCTGAGGTCAAAGTGCAGGTCGTACTGGTGGTAGTCCGGGGTGATCCAGCCCACCCACACACCGCTGGGTTCTTGTCCCGCAATCACTCGCACTGAATAATAGTACTGCACACAGAGGAAGTGGGCAGAAAACATGACTTAACAATGGATTGAACTAAACCAAACAATAAATAATAATCCTCACTCCAAAAATGTCCTGGTGAAGAGAAGTGATTATCCATTCAGAGAGTTAGGTTTAGACACTAGGGTCTGAAGAGGTCACACGTAAAAAGGTCATACTGTAGTGGTGTTGAGGATGATGTCGTCGTCATCTCGATCATCTGGTACAACTTCCTCCATCAGGCGGGGCATGGTGGGAACAACAGGGGGCGGAGTGAAAGCTGCCTTCTTGGCCTTGAACAGGAACCTGAGGGGCACACAAACAACGTGGCAGTGGAGTAGGACCTCCTATACAAGACGACTGAGAAAACACGACGATGGTTGCAGTTAAAGTGCAGTTTTTTCAGCAGTTCAATTCAGGAAGTCAATTGAAATTCCAATTTAATAGGGTAAAAAGGGCATCTGTGCTCAACGATTTCTCAATTAACTTATTTTCACATTTTAAATTCAAATCCCTTCCTGAATTGGCTTATTTCAATTCAAATGGACCCCATTCCTGGTTTTCAGCATTCACTTTCTACTTTTTTCCAACGGAGTTGTTGTAGCCTGTCCAAAGACTACCGTCTTTCTCTTTACCCATCTGACCCCTGCTCAGTACTGACCCCTTCTTCTTGCTCTTCTCTGTAGAGGCATCTTTCACGTTCTCTCCTCCTTCGTTGACAGGGATCTCCTTAGGCACAGAGGGCTCCTTCTTCTCCTCCTCCTTCTCTGTGCGGCTGGCAGACTTCTTCAGCACCTCAAAGTCAGAGTCGGGGTCAACCTCCAGAACCTCGTCCTCAGGGATGGTCAGAGCTCGGGTGAGGGGGGTGGTCCCGGCCATAACCTTAAAGGTCTCGTGGAACTCCACGGGCATGCTGAGCCTCAGGAACAGCAGGTCTGTGTTGGCGTTCTGAGAGCCGAAGGTCTTGTGGGTCAGTTTCAGACACGGAGCACTGTCCACCGTCCCATCCACACGGGACACCTACAAAGGGTACATGGGACGATGGAAATCTAAAAGATACCTAACTTTGACATTTGTCAATTTACGATCATGTAATATGGGAACAGAAGTCATTTCTAAGCATAACGAGCCACTGTTACTGAACAAGATATGCTGTACCTCAATGTGAGGGTGTTCTGTAGGAACAGGGATGAACTGGGGCAGGCTCTTGCTGAACCACATGGTGATATCTCTCTTCATGTTGATGGCGAAAGGCTCAAAGCCCTCCTGCAGGCCACAGATGGTGAAGTAGCGCAGGCTGCTGACGTTCTGGCCCAGGTTGAGCCGGCCAACCTGAGACAGGCCCAGACTACACACAGGGATAAAGCCTGGAGAAAGAGAGACACAGTTTAATGAATGGCATAGATTTAAATGACACTGAATCATACTATCCACCTCTTGGGCAGCAGATCCAACCTATAAGGATTTACCTGCCACAGCAGTCACTCACCATCTCCTGTGTCTATGTCCTTGAAGGCCATCTCAGAGCCAGAGTCGCTGATCAGCATCTCTCCGTTCAGGGTGAAGAAGATGTTCTGCTCCACCAGGTCGATCATACAGCCTACCACGTCACCTGGCAACCAGCTACGACCAAACGGCTCATTGCCCACATGCCAGCGCTGAGCCTACAAAAACGAAAAGTCAAAGTTTAAGAGTAGGACACATTAGTAAATGTTTTCCCTAAAACAGACACAGAACAGATCCTTCATCACCGACCATACCTTGAAACCATTGAAGACATAGGCGAGCTCATCCGCCCCCAGCTCTGTGTCAGCGCGGACACTGGGTCTGGCCCAACCCACTCTCATATCCCCCACGGTGACAGCCTCAAACTCAAAGTACCACTTCCCCTGGGTCACCGCATATGACTTCTCAGCCCGGAACACACGGATCTTATTTCCACGGGAATGACCTTCTCCATCACCACCTTGCACAAACAGAGATACAGGTGTCATTATTAAGATGAGATATATATATATATATATATATATATATATAGCAGTCAGGTACATAATTATTGGCACCCTTGACCAGTAGTATACAGTGCCTTGCGAAAGTATTCGGCCCCCTTGAACTTTGCGACCTTTTGCCACATTTCAGGCTTCAAACATAAAAATATAAAACTGTATTTTTTTGTGACGAATCAAAAACAAGTGGGACACAATCATGAAGTGGAACAACATTTATTGGATATTTCAAACTTTTTTAACAAATCAAAAACTGAAAAATTGGGCGTGCAAAATTATTCAGCCCCTTTTACTTTCAGTGCAGCAAACTCTCTCCAGAAGTTCAGTGAGGATCTCTGAATGATCCAATGTTGACCTAAATGACTAATGATGATAAATACAATCCACCTGTGTGTAATCAAGTCTCCGTATAAATGCACCTGCACTGTGATAGTCTCAGAGGTCCGTTAAAAGCGCAGAGAGCATCATGAAGAACAAGGAACACACCAGGCAGGTCCGAGATACTGTTGTGAAGAAGTTTAAAGCTGGATTTGGATACAAAAAGATTTCCCAAGCTTCAAACATCCCAAGGAGCACTGTGCAAGCGATACTATTGAAATGGAAGGAGTATCAGACCACTGCAAATCTACCAAGACCTGGCCGTCCCTCTAAACTTTCAGCTCATACAAGGAGAAGACTGATCAGAGATGCAGCCAAGAGGCCCATGATCACTCTGGATGAACTGCAGAGATCTACAGCTGAGGTGGGAAACTCTGTCCATAGGACAACAATCTGTCGTATATTGCACAAATCTGGCCTTTATGGAAGAGTGGCAAGAAGAAAGCCATTTCTTAAAGATATCCATAAAAAGTGTTGTTTAAAGTTTGCCACAAGCCACCTGGGAGACACACCAAACATGTGGAAGAAGGTGCTCTGGTCAGATGAAACCAAAATTGAACTGTTTGGCAACAATGCAAAACGTTATGTTTGGCATAAAAGCAACACAGCTCATCACCCTGAACACTACCATCCCCACTGTCAAACATGGTGGTGGCAGCATCATGGTTTGGGCCTGCTTTTCTTCAGCAGGGACAGGGAAGATGGTTAAAATTGATGGGAAGATGGATGGAGCCAAATACAGGACCATTCTGGAAGAAAACCTGATGGAGTCTGCAAAAACCTGAGACTGGGACGGAGATTTGTCTTCCAACAAGACAATGATCCAAAACATAAAGCAAAATCTACAATGGAATGGTTCAAAAATAAACATATCCAGGTGTTAGAATGGCCAAGTTAAAGTCCAGACCTGAATCCAATCGAGAATCTGTGGAAAGAACTGAAAACTGCTGTTCACAAATGCTCTCCATCCAACCTCACTGAGCTCGAGCTGTTTTGCAAGGAGGAATGGGAAAAAATTTCAGTCTCTCGATGTGCAAAACTGATAGAGACATACCCCAAGCGACTTACAGCTGTAATCGAAGCAAAAGGTGGCGCTACAAAGTATTAACTTAAGGGGGTTGAATAATTTTGCACGCCCAATTTTTCAGTTTTTGATTTGTTAAAAAAGTTTGAAATATCCAATAAATGTCGTTCCACTTTATGATTGTGTCCCACTTGTTGTTGATTCTTCACAAATAAATACAGTTTTATATCTTTATGTTTGAAGCCTGAAATGTGGCAAAAGGTCGCAAAGTTCAAGGGGGCCGAATACTTTCGCAAGGCATATGTATGTGTGTGTACAGTATATCTAGCTGTATTTAACAGGACTAGTAGCTAGTTCAGTACAGTACTGAAATATGAACAACTTGGCAGACAGACAGACTCACTGCTCTCCTGGTCAGGTGGCTCAATGTTGTAACCGTAGCCGATGAGAGTGCGGACAGCTGCACAGACAGTGTCTCTGTTGGTCTTCTTGGTCTTTTCGTCCAGCAGGTTGTACGGCACCAGGCGCGGGTTGCGCTTGCTCATAATGTCCTAAACATGGAAATAAAGACTTGAAATCAACTCAAACGATTGTGGGAGTCATAGATTTATTCTGTAAGTCATGGACTTACATCTTGATACATCTTAGAAAGAGTGATACTGCACTAGCTCCAGAAAAAAAACAGATTTTTATTCTATTTGTCTTGAACAGTTGCATAAATGTTGGCTCCGAAAACATCCCGACTTCAACGACTCATGAGTCAGGTATGAATAATGCTTCACCCAGAGTTCAACTTTTATAAAGTACTACAGCTGCGTCACTTTAGGTGAGCTTGTTGTGTGCCCACCTGCACGCCTACGTGCGCATTAAAACCCACCCCACAAAAACACTACTGATATTCAATAGTCCTCGTTTGAAAAGGACTTGAGCTACAGTATTACCACAGGTTTGGCCTTACTTGCTGTGTGCGAGTCTCCTGCGAGAACCAAGGACAGGCAGAGGGAGGAGAAGCTACCTGTACAATGCTGTAGGTCCATCCCTGATGGACCCTGTCACGAGCCCACACGTTGTGCCCATTCTCTGCCAGTCTCTCCACTAGGTTGGTCTGGTTGGGTGTCAGCTTGACATGGTTGAGGTCCAGAGGGGCAGGCTTATATCCACTACTCATCATATACCTAATGGAACAAACGGGATGTCATGATTACACTAGTAAGTCAGATGTCATTATTGCTATTCATCTCACTAAAGTGAACAGGCCTCAACTTAAATGACAATCCAACATTTCACAATGCCCATCTCAGATAATGTAAAACAGATCATTCACTTTTCAACCACGTAAGTGAATATCAGAGAATAATGACGTCATGCCTAAATAAGTCAGATCACAATCTTGAGGTATCGCTCACGTTTTGGGCATCTTGATGTTCTTCAGGTTCTCCTCTGCTTTCTCATCCCCCATGCCCACATGACAGCCCAGCGCCAGCAGAGTCCTTTGAGGAGAAGAAGGAGAGGTGGTGAACACCCAGCACACACAGACATACTAGGCTGAGAGGGCGCGTCCAAGACCTTGAGAGTGCGTGTCCATGACCTTGAGAGTGCGTGTCCATGACCTTGAGAGTGCGTGTCCATGACCTTGACTCACTTGAGTGTTTCTCCAGACATTGCAAGGTTGTAATTCTTCTCTGGCTCTGGCAGGCTCTGGAAATCCACCAGG
Organism: Oncorhynchus nerka; assembly: GCF_034236695.1. Classification (NCBI taxonomy): domain Eukaryota; kingdom Metazoa; phylum Chordata; class Actinopteri; order Salmoniformes; family Salmonidae; genus Oncorhynchus; species Oncorhynchus nerka. The sequence continues at coordinate 53,279,380 of NC_088405.1, forward strand.
CAGGGGTGCAGTTTCTTGTTGTCATCTCGGAACTGGAGGAGTGGAAAGAATCAAGATGTTTGCCAGGTTGGATTAAATAGATATCCTTAAGTCGTGTGATCTGACTGAGGCAGTATGGGAAGCACTCACCGACCCGTAGGTCCATCCTTGTTCAATACGAGTGGCGGCCCACAGCTCATGGCTGTTTTCCGCCAGCTTCTCCCGAATGCGCTCCAAGTGAGGCGGAAGCACAATCTGAAAGGACAACGCGGTGAATGGAGGCAAGAGCTAGGAGAACGAGATGTGCACAGATCATTCGAGGGTTGTACCTGTACTGTGTCCACAGGGCAGGGGGTGAAGGCGGTGTGCGAGAGGGACTGTGTAGGCCCCAACAGATTGCGGACACCATTGAAATCATGCTTATACTCCTTGATGGGCTCAATACGCAGTCGGTCCTTGGGCAGCACAGCCTCATAGCACGGGGCATAGCCTGGCGGTGGGAGGAATTTGAAGTCCCCATGCCGTCCTCCCAGGAGAAAACGAACCCTTAGCGTTTGCGAGGAGAACATGAACAGTGATCACTCATTTGACATCACTCATTTTCTTAAGACTAAAAATGTAAAATGACAGCGGCTCTGTAAGCCCTATCGTCGGTTCTCACCTGACGCCTGCAGAGAAGCTGACGACAGGGAAGAAGAGGCCATCCAGGTTGAAGTTCTCAAACATGCCCTGCACCGGGTGCCCGTTGATACGGAACGAGATACTGGGCACGCTCAGATCCAGGCAGCAGCTGACCACATCGTCTGCCGCTAGGATGTGCATGTTTGGGGAGGCGACATGCCGGAGGACTCGTCCTGTGGAGACACACGGATCTATAAGACGTCAACCAGTAATAGAGTTCTGCATTCTAAAGCGAGGCCCTGCATGCCGTACCTGACCACAGGTGGAGTCCATCAAAGGCGTAGGAGTAGAGGTCGTCGCCAACCCCGTTGCCGCCCCAGCCCTCACCACCCCCAGGGTAGGGGCTGTAGCCCTCGGTCAGAGCCCAGCCCACACGCAGGTGGAAGGCCTGGGCAGTCAGGAAAGGCTCCACATAATCCACCATCACCTCAAAATACCACTTCTTATACTGTGTGGATCCCTCACAGGTTCCGAGGAAGATGTTGGGTCTCACACTGAGATGAAAAAACAGTTAATGGTTTGAAAGAAAAAAGCGAATTGCCGTGGTTGTATTTTCACAAATGATATTTCGTACGGCCAGATGTCTGTATACCTGGTGACATAATTGATGATGTTGGACTGCAGGAGGAGGTCGCGACCTGGAAGCAGATTCTCTGTGATGAGATTCTGATTGGACCTTACAGCCACACCGTTACACACACACAAAGAGCAGAGCACATCCAACACCTAGGGAGAGAGAAACTTCTCAAATCATAAGGAGATGGACTGTCAACCACATATGAACACTTCTCTAGATAAGCACAGGCCTAAATAATACAACTTAATAGAAATAATAAATATAATAATAATAAACTTCAATGACCTGTACACGTATTCACTGACCTTGTGATTGCGTCCATGCTTATCCAGTAGAGAAATGATAGATTTAATGTGGTTCTCCTGGATGATGTTCAGGACCTCTGGACTCTCAATCAGAACGCAGTACAGCACCTCCAGGATGCCTGTGGTGAGCATAACACGCAATGAAACACAGAGGGCACTCCCGTAACACATTCAAGTCAATGTGATTCAGTGCTGAAAGGTGATGGAGTGTGTTGTAGTGGGACTTAACCTGAGGAGGCCTCTAAACGGTCCAGTTTGCTGACCAGCCAATCCAGGTTATCACAGAACAAAGCACAGTTGGCCCGGTTACCTCTGATGAGAGAGGCTTCACAGGAAGAGAATGACAGAGATCAGAGCTAATGTCATGTTCAGATTGAAAGGGCATGTTGCCATAGTAACCACAGCCATGCAGAAACACGATGGGACCTGAAACAACGGGATGAATAGAAGGTCACGTACCCAGCAGCTCGTACAGGAGATTAACGATTTCCTTCCAAGACTCGGCAGCTTCCTCCCCTGCAAACTCGGAGAAGTGGGCCGCCGTGTTGTAGACATTGAGTCGGTCAATACAGTCCAGCACCAGGGTGATCATGCCCTGTGCGGAACGACACAAATAACATAGGAACACCAAAGGGAGGAGCCGTGCGGGAAGAATATCTTCAACATACAGTGCATCATCCTCATCTGTTGTGCGTGAGCACTGACCTCCTCTTGGAAGAGGTTCTGTCTGTTCTTGAGGGAGCGTAGTTTGGTCTGCTTCTCCTCGTGCTCCAGCTCCTCCTCGGGGGGCCTGAAGTAGAAGATGAGGTCCTGCAGGGAGAGGGCCACTGAGTCCATGGGCAGAGACGGGGGGGCTGAAGAAGACTTGTTCTTCCCGCTCAGAGAGTCCAGCGCTCTGGAGACACAGGGAACAGGGGAAAACGTCACTGTACTGAGCACGAGGTCAAACACTACACCAAGGCGCTCTCCGCCCCTCCTGAAGGATAACAGTAAGTCAAAGGGGTCTATACATACGTCCATAATGTGTAGAAAAACTCAAGAGATTCCTAGATAAGTCTTTTCTCAGAGAGCCATAGGGAAGACATGGGGACTGGAGAGGGGCCATACTTAATGAACTGAGTGAAGAGGCCTGCTGTGTTGTAGATCATACGAGCAGCCTGGAACTCCTCTGTCTGGGAGCGGGCCACGGTCAGGGCATCGTCCATGTGGCCCTCCTTATGAAGGATGGCCTGAGAGAGACATTGACAACATGGATAAACACCAGTTGCACTCCGGGGGAAAGCGGAGCATTTGAAAAGCCTGAACAAAATGCATTCACAGTAAATCCCTATATTACGGGGGCCTTCGTTATCTCAGCATTTCCTTTGCTGTTGTTCTTCCTGTCCTTTAGCTCAGGTGTTTTTAGGCATCTTGTCGCACGATTTCTCCATACCTTCCTCTTAAGAGGTCCCAGGCGAGCGGACTTGGCATCGACGGAGGCGTATGTAAGCCAGAGGCCAGAGGAGACGTGCTGTACAAAACACATGGACTCCCCATACTTGATCTCTGGTGTGCCCATGCCCTCCACATCTCGTTTCTGAGCCACCTCCATCTTTTCCTGCAGGTTGGAACACGGAACAACAAGGAGAAAGAATGACTATCGACAGCGCTAGGTACGGAGGGATGATATGAACGCTGCCAGAAGCTTTTGTTCCATTCTATGAAAAGGACCATGTGCGTTTTTTTTCACACTGCTCTTTATATGAACAGAGCACCGTTCGGGACGACCCTGACCTTGGAGATTCTGAAGCAGAAGGCTGACATCTTGGCGTTGGCTTTTTCAGGGTCCACCACCAGCAGTCCTTTCTCTTCATCCAGGCAGAGGTAGCGGCCTGTGGTTATATGACGCACTCGGAACGACTGGCCCCATTTCATGTGACCTCCACTCCATCTACACAGAGCCATAAGTACAACCCCAAAGAGAGAGCTCATGTAAGACAATTGTAATGTTTTTTTGTTACATAAAGCTGATGAGCAGAAGGGCATCCACTCACCCAATCCGGAGGGGTTCTAGTCTCCATAGTGACCGGGCATGGCTACAGACAGCACCCCCCTCATAATGAGCAATTCTGAAAACAGAGATGGGCTGTTAGTGACAGGTGGTGTTTATGCAGTGTCAGATTAAATATCTGATTAACATCTGATTAACCTTCCTAGGTTCTCCCATGTCACACCGCTCCTCCGCACACTTCACTGGCTTCCACTACAAGACCATGGTGCTTACCTACGGAACAGCAAGAGGAACTGCCCCTCCCTACATTCAGGCTATGCTCAAACCCTACAACCCAACCTGAGTACTCAGTTCTGCCACCTCAGGTCTCTTGACCCTTCCACCCCTACGGGAGGGCAGCTCCCGCTCAGCCCAGTCAAAACTTGTCTCTGTCCTGGCACCCCAATGGTGGAACCAGCGTCCCCCTGAAGCTAGGACAGCAGAGTCCCTGCCCATCTTCCCGAAACATCTGAATCCCTACCTCTTCAAACAGTATCTAAATTATCTCACAGCACCCCGCCCCCCTCCCCATATATATATATATATATATATATATATATATATATATATATATATATAAAATGTCAAATGTAAATGTGGAATAGTTCAACAGTGTTCATCACCTGCGCTGGTCGTCTCCTTGTTCGGCAGCAGGGATAGCCAAGCACTCATCCATGTGACCATGGAACAGTCTAAGAACATAGCCTCCAGTCAGAAAGCCTGAGGGGTTGATGTTACACTGGCAATGAGAGAAAGACACGGCAGTCAAGTGTAGTGTTTCTAGATGATCAGCTAACGACTAGGAAATAGAAAAACAATAAAAACATATACACACCTTCAGCAAGCTCACAGCCAGACATCACAGGGCTCATGGTCCACAGCGTCTGCATGAAGGAGGCGTCCACCATGAGGTCACCACTGGCGTAGGAGAGATGCTGGAGCGAGAGAGAGAGAGAGAACGTCAGCTCCATCCATAACCTGGTGGGGTTGAAAGTCCACTTGGCAGTGTGTCACCAAAGCGGCTCACCAGGTATCTCTCAGAGGACACGCTGACCAGGATGAGGTCATCTCCCACCCTGACCTTTTCTCCCTCTGACCTCTGCTTGGACGCAGGGTGAATAGTCCACCAGCACGCCTCCCCTGTGGAGGAACACTTGCGTCACTCAACTGAACACTGTGCAGAAAATTAATATGAGCACTGTTCTCTATGGTAAAGGCCATACCGGTGGAATCTTCCTGTAAGCCCACATCAAAGGCCAGTTTGTCTGTGAGTGACCTTGAGGTAGTCAAACAGCTGAGGTACTGCAGTACACAGAGAGTAAAAATTACACAATGAATAATGAAGCGCTAATTGAAAAGCAAACCCATGTAACTGCAAAACTGTCTCCCACACTACCACCCACACTAAAAACTTAAATGGCTGGTATAGTACACATTCAATGAATGGGACTTATGTGGTTATGACGAGGGAGATAGAGGGAGAAAGTGTGGGTGTGGGTGGTAGTGTGGGTGGTAGTGTGGGAGATAGTGTCGGTGTGGGTGATAGTGTTGGTGTGGGTGGTAGTGTGGAAGATAGTGTTGCATGGGTGGTAGTGGGGGAGATCGTGTGGGTGTGGGTGATAGTGTTGGTATGGGTGATAGTGTGGGTCGTGGTGTGGGAGATAGTGTTGGTGTGGGTGATAGTTTTGGCGTGGGTGATAGTGTGGGTGATAGTGTGGGCGTGGGTGATAGTGTGGATGGTAGTGTTGGTGGTGGTGCTGGTATGGGTGATAGTGTGGGCGATAGTGTGGGTGTGGGTGATAGTGTGGGTGGTAGTGTGGGAGATAAGTGTTGGTGTGGGTGGTAGTGCTGGTATGGGTGATATTGTTAGTGTGGGTGATAGTGGTGGTATGGGTGATAGTGTGTGTGGTAGTGTGGGAGATAGTGTGTGTGGTAGTGTGGGTGGTAGTCTGGGTGAGTTAGAAGTAGAAAGAAGTGGATGATAGTGGGTTGGTGAAATGAGAAACATGTGAAAATGATAGTGGGTTGGTGAAATGAGAAACATGTGAAACTAGAGACAGAGGAGTCTGTTTACCATGCTGGAGTGAGTGTGCTTCAGTAGGATGGCATGGCCATACAGCAGGGTACGGTGTCCCCCTCCTTGAGATGACTGGGCAGAACACAGGAGAGCGAGAAGTTAAAAATCCAACCGAAGAGAGTCGTGTATGATTCAACATTCAGCCTGCTAAGGTCAGGCACACAGGACTGTTAAAGACTGAGGAGGGAGACAGGAGTTGAGCGAGTCATCCTCCTCGTACCAAACTGAGAACAACGTGTCAGGCAACAGAGAACCTGTGTACTGAACGTATCTGGCTGAGAGGAGTCAGAGAGCCCACCACAGAGAACCAACACAACAGTAAACATGTCCACATTGTGTCAATACAAACCAGGGGTGAGTGGAAAGGGAAATTGATTAACAAAAGTCAAATGATTAACAATACTGGAAGCAAGAAACAATACCACAGAAAGTCACATGTCACATTTAACTGGAAGGCAGAAAAAGTGACATTCAGACAATCAAACAATATTGTTTCTTCAACATTTGTTATAATTAGTGGTTATCATTTCCACCGTCAATGTTGTTATCATCTTGATTATTCCATGAGTAAGTGGAGAGTCAGAACACAGCGCAAGACTGACCTCAGATTTAGTGAACTCGTGTGTGTGTGTGTGTGTGTGTGTGTGTGTGTGTGTGTGTGTGTGTGTGTGTGTGTGTGTGTGTGTGTGTACGTATGTGCGTCCGTGCGTGCAGTTTGATATTCAAGGTTACATTTTGCCCTACATTCTAGACTTTCTGAAGATGAAGATGAATTGCCGTGATGGTTTGGTCAAACTCACGGGATGACGGAATAGCAAGGATTAAGAAAATGTAAAGGGCTGGTCTGGTTCCACATTCAATGAACGGGACTTATGTGGCTGTGAGGAGTGAAGATGGGAGTATGATGAAGGTTGTATAGGAGACATTCAGAGGGACAAGGTCACAGGGTAGTAAAGAGCCTTGTTTCAAATGACACCATCCAACACTCTGGTCTGTGGTCCACGTTTCTGCTGTTGGACGTAGTGTAGAGATTATATGGCAGCCAGAAGCCCTCGACGGCAGAGAGCTTCTTAGTTGCTCCTGTGTTGCTGACAGGAATCGTTCCTCGAATGTCATCTGAAACGCCGCTCGGCATTTCAGCTATGACAACACTGAGCAAAGTGTGGAGTTAGGTAGTATGAGTGAGGGCAGACGAAAGTGGCGCATCACTGTTTGAGACAGGGACATTGGGTGAGAGATGAGAGCACTCTCACGGTAGACAAGGGGTGGAGAGGAGGGGGAAACTTTGGGGAAACGTGACAGGAAGGGAAACATGAGCAGACATACCCATTTGTCCAAATCGACTGCCTATGGTTGGCAGGTGGGAGGTGAGGGGTGTGGGGTCAGAAAAGAGACAAAACGAAGTTAAGTTGCTAAAAATACAAGAGGCCTTGACATAATATTCATATTTCAAATGCATCAGTGATGTGTCATTAGCACATAACTATTCACGACAATGCTACTTTTACAACTATGTGTCGATGACATAAGAGAGGATGTTCTCACTACCATATAAGGCATAACAGTATTTTCTGAAATGTTTAACCAAAAGTACTGATTCCCATATTATGGGAAAAACATGACATTTGTTTTTATTAGTTCGATTCAGAAAGAACTAAGCTCACCAGACACTACACAAAGACCACCTATATTTTCCAGCCAAAGAAAAACTATTTCCATGTACTGTACACTGAGTGATCAAAACATTAGGAACACCTTCCTAATATTCAGTTGCATCCCCTTTTGCCCTCAGAACTTCCTCAATTCATCTGGGCACGGACTACAAGGTGTCGAAAGCGTTCCACAGGGATGCTGGCCCATGTTGACTCAAATGCGTCCCACAGTTGTGCCAAGTTGCCTGGATGTCCTTTGGGTGTTGGACCATTCTTGATACACACGGGAAACTGTTGAGCGTGAAAAACCCAGCAGCGCTGCAGTTCTTGACTCAAACCGGTGAAGCCTGGCATCTACTACCATACCCCGTTAAAAGACACTTAAATATTTTGTCTTGCCCGTTCACCTTCTGAATGGCACACAGACACAATCCATGTCTCAATTGTCTCAAGGCTTAAAAATCCTTCTTTAACCCGTCTCCTCCCCGCCATCTACACCGATTTGAAGTGGATTTATTAAGTGACATCAATAAGGAGTCGTAGCTTTCACCTGGACTCACCTGGTCAGTCTATGCCATGGGAAGAGCAGGTGTCCCTAATGTTTCGTACACTCAGTGTGCACTGTAGAATTGTTTAACATCAGATGTAAAAGAAGCTCCTTTAATCCCAACACAACAGAACCATCAGCCCCTCTACTGGTCTCTTACCTCGTTGAGCTCCATGGTGTTGGACAGCATCTCCTGTAAGGCTCGTACCGACAGGGACTGCTCCAGGATGAAGCAGCAGATCGCCAAATCAGGTGGCACATTCTACAACACAACACATCCGTCAGCGAAATCCAGGGAACGGCAACGGCTGGAGTACAGACGTAATCAGAGTGGGGAACGTGGTTCTCTCTACCTGAGCATTGGAGGTGGTCTCCAGGAAGCAGAGGCGGTTCCCAAAGCCCTCACATGAAAGACAGAGTTTGATCTGTTCTTTCAGAATGGAGGCAGTGCATTGTAGCACAACCTGGTCATCCTACATACAGGAGAGAGAAAAAAAGGTCAAAGGCCAAAACAGATTACGTTAATCAGCTGAGCTAGTTTATATCATAATTGTTATTTAATTGTTTTACATTAAGATGTTTCATCACTTGGGTAACATTTCAAAAGTAGTACTTTATATTTAACTTGCCATTCATAACCTTGATAGGCCCATATGACATGAATACTGGCCAGGGGTAGAGTTACAGCCAAAACCCATTTAGAGGGGCTTAAGTGTGGATGTGTAATGGTTGTAGTGGAAGAGAATATAGTAAAAGCGTGAATATGATTCCTGTGCACCAAACAGGCATATTTTATGTCGCATAAGAACAAGGCTGCAACCCTGACCAACATATGGAAAACAATAACGAGAGTAGATAGAGCCAGCAGAGTGATAAAGCCGCCGTAACGGGGAGCCGACACTTGGTAGGTCAAAAATCAAACAAAGAGTGGTCAACAGACCCTCTCTGGTCTTGGATCTCACATTCCTAACCTTCACAACCACATTTTCTTTGTCATTCTTCTGTGCCGGGCCCTGCCCCTGTCCTAACACTAATCTCCTTGGTAGTCGGACTGTGGGTAAGCACCCGCTCCTCCCGGCCCTCTATTTCAGAACCCTGCACCTGCTGCTCACACATTCCCCTCGGTGGAGCAGTGGATATTTGAGACCCAGTCAGCCTGGCATAATAATTTGTAATGCACTCACACAGAGAGCAGTGAGACAGACAGACCCGGTGTCAAACTATCATTCTTAGGCTGACAGCTCAAGTCACACTAAACCTGGCCAAAGTCAACCATAGAGACCAGCCAAAAGTGGGCAAAAGCCATACTCCTTAGTTATGACAGAAGAACAGTGGACACCGATAAGTCGATGTAACAAGAAACCTTTTGCAAAGCCTACAGTGCTGTAGAACTCAGTGTACTTCAGTTCATTTGTACTAGTACTACCACTGTCAATCATACCAAAACTATCAGAACACATGACATATATATACACGACGCCATCACTCTGACCTGGCAAAAGATAATGTAATCGAAAGCACTTCATCATACTCAATGTGTAGAGCGAGTGCAGTTCTCATAGGGCCAGAACTAAACAGGTGCTCCCATGGCCCTGGCTATAAACCTGCTAATCCCAAGACTCCGTAAATATAGAACTCAGCAGAGTTCAAGATGAACAGCATCAAAGCAAGTGACAGCCAGCCTCTCTCACACCTCCACATTCAGCTGGCCAACTCAAGAAAATGGTTCCCTTCTTGGCGAGAGCGTCATCTTCCACACACTGCTATAACGATAGCCACGGTACGCTCACACACAAACGTGTACATGAACACAGTAGATGTCTTTACACTACTTTATGTTCATAGTAAGTACTGTACTTTCACAATAAAGTACATGTCTGCGGTTCTCTAATTAAACTCCAATAAGAATCTAACCGACTCAAGTAACGATCCTGAGAGAAGCACGAAACAGACTTAAAGGCCCAGTGCAGTCAAAAACGTGATTTGCCTGTGTTTATAGAGACACTGAGTGTCCAAAACATTATGAACACCTGCTCTTTCATGCCAGACTTGGCCAGGTGAATCCAGGTTAAAGCTATGATCCCTTGTTGATGTCACGTGTTAAATCCACTTCAATCAGTCTAGATGAAGGGGAGGAGACAGCTTAAAGAAGGATTTTTAAGCCTCGAGACAATTGAGACATGGAATGTGTGTGCCATTCAGAGGGTGAACGGGCAAGACAAAAGATTTAAGTGCCTTTGAAAGGGGTATGGTAGAAGGTGCCAGGCTTCACCGGTTTGTGTCAAGAACTGCAACTCTGCTGGGTTTTTCATGTTCAACAGTTTACCGTGTGTATCAAGAATGGTCCAACACCCAAAGGACATCCAGCCAATTTGACACCACTGTGGGAAGCATTGGTGTCACCATCGGCCAGCATCCCTGTAGAACTTGAAATGTCCCCAGTTATTGACACTAACCGGTGCGCCTGGCACCTACTACCATACCCCGTTCAAAAGCACATACATTTTTTTGTCTAGTCCATTCAGCTTCTGAATGGCACACACACACAATCCATGTCTCAATTGCCTCAAGGCTTATAAATCCTTCGTTAACCTGTCTCCTCCACCTCATCTACACTGGCTCAAGTGGATTTGACAAGTGACATCATTAAGGGACCATAGGTCAGTATATCATGGAAAGAGCAGGTGTTCTTAATGTTTTGTATACTCAGTGTATATTTTCACACTATGAGGTTGAAATACTACTGTGAAATTGCTAATAATGCCATTTTAGTGTAAGAGCTGTTTGAAAAGACTGCATGACATTTCAGCCTGTTGTAGTGAGATGAAGTTTTGGACTGACTGGTGATTGAATGAATAAACCAATAACATTTACATTTTAATCATTTAGCAAACGCTCTTATCCAGAGCAACTTGCAGTAGCAATTAAGGTTAAGAACCTTGCTCAAGGGTAGATTTTTCACCTAGTCGGCTCGGGGATTCAAACCAGCAACCTTTCGGCTACTGGCCCAACACTCTTAACCACTAGGCTACCTGCCACCCCAGTAAGAAAAATAGTTCTAAACTTCTCTACCAATAACAGATAGTTTTCCATTTTCCCTTCCCCACTTAAGACCACTCCCAGACAGCCTTAGCAAAAGTATTGCTTGAGAATTTGCTCTTTAACAAGAAGCTATTTTTGTTTTCAATTAAAATGGGCAAAAAAAAGAACAGTAAAGTACTTATTTGTTACCCCATAAAAAATATTTGATATTGATATAAAAACAGCTGCTCTGGGCCTTTAACAAAGCAGAGAGGCAATGTAGGACAAAGCTCTTTATATGCAGCAGGCACTATAAAAAGAAAGTGTTCTGCTCTGGTGGTGAATAATACCTCGACAAGTACACGCAACACTCCATCTCTGCCTGGCATCAGTCAGGTTTGACACAGCAATACAGGTTATATAAAAACCGTGCCTTTGAAATGTGATTCAGCCTCACGTCAGCATGGGAGTCCCTAATGAGGAAAAGGAGCTCTGCCTCAATCGAAACAGGAGAGCCTTTTTCAGAAAAGTCATGTTGCATGCCATGCTCTTTGTCAATGCCTTGTTGTGATTGTACATCCTATGTAGCTTACAGGTAGTTTTTGAGAGAGAGATATATTCACGTTGAAAATAATGTGTACAGTATCTAATACAGTATGCCAATGCCTGTTCCCAAAAATATCAGTGCTTAGCGTTGGTACATTGTTTTCACTTGCGTTATACTTGTTTCCACTAACTCGCTTCTCGGTGTATCTTAATATAACAGATATGAAATGCGACATGCTTGATTCATCCGAGGCCTTCGGTCCCTGTGAGAAAACCTTTTACCCCATCAGTTTTGTCTCTGCTCCACCATGTCCCCAGAGGTTCCGTGAGACGCAGTGCGAGAGTGTCTCTCCACACTGGCTCAGTGGTATGAATGGTCTAAACCCTCCACAAGCAGGCCAGTCTGTAATTACTGTACAGCTGAAGACGGAACTCAATTCTACGAACAGGTCACAACACACCATTAGGAAAAGGTGTCTAACACAATACCTCTTCGCCATTCAGAAGATGAACAGTGTGGAAATCAGCATCTTTCTCATGCTGGTCTCAAAATGTGCTGTAGTCTGTCACTACATTGCTGTGAAGACATGCCTTCTCTTGACTGGACCAAATGCGCGGATGCACCAACGTAACCTACCACTCCTTTCCATCATGCTGCCACCTCATGACCTGATATGTCTGAAAACCCATATTACTGCACCTAAAAGTAAAAACCAATATGATAGTCAATCTGATTCCGCATCCCATTACATCTTATGTTCGTCATTCTTCGTTTTTTATTTTTGTATTTACTACCCCTCGTTTTCATGCGTTTCTATTTGCCAGCGTCAGCTGTTACTTGGCACCCACCAAACTGCCCAACTCCCAAACAGTAACATTTCAAGCTGCTCTGGTATAAAAATAGATAACAATGCAGACAAGCCCAGCATCTGTCCATGTCAATCTGGTCTTTCCAAAGTCAAAGGGAAGCCACTATCAAAACGTATGGAAGTTAATACATTGGACTGGAAGTTACACCAAAGTCACACATTAGGCCTACGGCAAGATAAGGAAATTTATCGTAGTTATACTGTAGTATGGTTTCTCTCTCACAGCCTTGTTCAGTTACAATCGAAACGAACAGAGCCAAAGGAGTCCAGCATCACTCACCGTACGTAAGAACTGAATCTCCTCCTCTCCATCTCCTCCTTCCGCCATCCTCTAATGTATTACTTATCACTCTATTCTCCCTGGTTGTTCCTCAGCAAGCCTCGCTGTCTCTCTCCCACCTCTTTTCTCTCACTCCCAGCGTCTGTCTGCGTGTGGGCGTACTGAAGGACAATGTGGGTTCAGTGGCAATGGCTGTGTTTATGAGACAGAGTGACAGTTTACTAACTCCTTGCTCGGTGCAACATGACAAGGGAAAAGTGGGTGGAGCGAACTGTAAAACATGGTGCCACCTTTACGAAGTCCTGTAGAATTGTTGTACCATATTAACAAATGTACTGGTAAAAGTGTGTCCGATTTTAAATATCTACAATATGTGTCAGTGACCAAGCCATAGCCTAAAACGTTAGTGTCGTTGCATTAGTCCCAAAGGGATTCCCATTGGTGAGGTCTGCAACAGGTTTGTGAATACACAGATTTTGCTACCTACTAGGTCAGAAAAATGAAGTCAACCTCTAAACAAATCAGGAAAACACCTCTAATTTTTACTAAAGAGGGATAGACTAATCTGATATCAATTAATAAATCAAAATATTAAAATAAATTATTTTATTCAAACTGAAATACATACATTTACACAAATTATATATAGTCAGATATGTAAAACTCAACTTGACAATAATAAAATCTGCAATCAGCAGTTGCTACATAATATAATAATATTTACCCATTGATTGACAGCTTAGTAACATTTGTACACCATCAGAACCCAAAATAAGCTTATTTTACTCCAATGTTTGAAAAACAATGTAAACAAACACGATATAGTCTCAATACATGGTTAAAACTATAATTGTTATATTATGGACAGGCAGGCCTTGCATCCATAGCTTTGTCGATACATTTGAGTGGTTACATTTCTCCAGCCCCATCCCTCAGATTTTTACCGAAACAGGGAGGCCACTTTGTTATTGTTCTACTGTTGACTGCCGCTTTAAAATACGACTTTTCTAGTATAACCTATATTGGCATAACAGAAAATTACATTTTAAAAAACTTTTAAAAACACATGGCATTCTTTGTGCGAGTGATCTTATTTTCCCATTTGTAAACCCTACTACTCAAGACCAATGCGCTAGTTACGGAGTACCATTTAGTCTGTCCTGTACCCCTCAGATCTGCAATGGGTCCCCTGTGGCCATGCTAATCTCATGGACGGGCCAGCAGGGCGAGTCTCTGTAACGTCTCTTGGTGGCCGGGAGCTTGAACTGCAAGGCTGGTGATGGAGAGAGTTCAACGGGGAGAGAACCCCCATCACTCGCACTGACCCCCATGTCTATCTCTATAAAGCCAAAGGTCGTGACAGAGAAAGGGGAGCAGTTAGTCACCAAGTGTGCAGTGTAGAGGTCAGTTGATGTTCTGTCTATTGGTGTGGGAGAGGGTCCACTGGGAATGGGAGAGCATGTTTCTGTTTGAGAGAGAGAGGAGGGCTTGGAGGGAAAAGGGAGAGGGAATTTGACTTCTGTACTTTTGGACTCCTGCTGTAGGGGGGCCATGGTCTGAGGTGGAACATCTAAGACGGTGTCGGTCAGAAACGGTCTATTCACCTGCGTTGGAACTGTGAGCTGTTTGTCTTGCTCCTCCTTTGGATTGCATGTATTCAAGTGCATCTCCAGCAGATCATGTAGCTCTGACTCCTTAGGTTGTTCCTCCACCGGTTCCAATTGTCTTTCTTTGAGATTCAATTGTGATTCTTTAAACGTCACTTGGCAGGACTCCTTGTTCTGCTTTGGATTGGGTGACGGAGGAGCGCACAAATCCTGGATGGTCTGCATGAGGTGTTCCTGTTGTAGTTGATGAGTATGTTGGATTTCAAACTGTCCTTCTTGGGCAAATTGATAAACACTAGGAGTTGGCTCTGGAGGTGGACATAGGACTGGCTCACTGAGGCTTTGAACAACCACTGGCACCGCTTGATGATTTTTAGAGGCTTGTCCTGGCCAAGGCCCGGGAACACCATCATGGCTGATGGAGCGTCCAAACCGCCGTGCTCCCTGCCGGCGCAGACGTACAACACTCCGCTGACCCCCCTCCCGCTGACTCTCATGCAGGACATCATTGAGCTGAGGTTCAGGGGGCCTTGGAGGAACCCTGGGGTTACGGAGAAGCGTTGTCAGAGCGTTAAACCGCCTGATGCGCTCTGCTACAGACATGTGTGTCCTCTTAAAACCCAGTCCTGACTCTGTCATCTTCTCTTTCTTCACCGGCAGTTGAAGTATGTCCCCAGAGACTCCATCTTCTTTCTCGATCATCCAATCTGTTTTCTCTTTCTTGTAAATTTTATCTTGAATCCTCAGTTGGTCCAATGTCACCTCTGGCATACTGATGGAGCGACGAGGGTGACGGGGCTTCTGACTGACAGATATATCCACTTCTGACTGCTTCTTACTTAGACCCACGTCTTCAGGGTCCTCTTTTATCCCAACCTGCTCTGGATCCCTCAATACATGGTTTGTTTCATACTGTCTAACGGTTTCCTCTATCGTCTCGTTTTCTAACTTGACACCAGAGCATTCACATGATTCCCCAGCTTGTGTCCTGGAAGGTGAGTCCAATGTCGCGAGATCCAGGAAGTGATCGGGATTTTCAGCAAAGCTGTAATTTGGCAGATCAGGGTCATCCTCCACTTCACTCCCCACTAGAACTGAATACAGATAAAATGTCACATTGAGTATTTAAGTGACAAACATGTAACAAAAAATATATATAAAAAAATTAAAAAACCTTGTCCTGGGCCATCAGCCATCATGACAGGAATCCTGGATGGTCCAGTCATACCATCAGTCATTATGACAGGAATCCTGGATGGTCCAGTCATACCATCAGTCATTATGACAGGAATCCTGGATGGTCCAGTCATACCATCAGTCATTATGACAGGAATCCTGGATGGTCCAGTCATACCATCAGTCATTATGACAGGAATCCTGGATGGTCCAACCTCAGAGCTGGATGCTTCAGTCATACCATCAGTGACCATTATACTGCCCATGATCCAATTCTCAGTGTCATTCCCAATGGATGTGGGGGAAGGGTCCTGAGAATAAAGTCGTAGAGTAAGTAGATAAGTCCAACAATAGAGCTCAGCGTCAAAAGACAAGCATGAGCAACATGAAGACCCTGTGTTAGGACAGAATATTGGACAGTGCCAGACTTACAGGGCTGCTCCAGACGGTCATGTTGAAAAATCTAAGAGATGTCCTTCGATGAGCCTTGGCCTCCTGCACCGGATGCCTTCAGGAAACACAGACACAGTCAGACACAAAAACAAGGCGATAGACAAACAAGGGTTAAATAGAAGAATTAGAATCAATGCTTATGATGCTTTAGATTAACTTGTTTGATGTTTTATAATCTTTCTTGTGATTCCTCCTCTTCTCTGGGGCAGTGAGAGTGACGGAGAGCTTGTGCTCCCTACTGCCCTCCACTCCACTCAGGACAGAAGTGTGACTACGGGCAGGGCTTTGGCCGACTGCCGCCTCGGAATCTGCTGGGACAATCAAAACATAGAACTTGTCATACCGTATCTTATGCCACTGACTAAAAGCTATACTGCAGTACAGGCTATAAATACGTGACCATTGGAGGGTTGTTTGCTCATGGATTGGTTGTCTTCTCTAAGGTCATGGATAGAGCGTCTGTATACAGAGAAGGATAATATTAGCTCCATAAAGCATTTAAAATAAAAATCTCAGAGACGTGGTTCATCAAAATATACACTACTGTTCAAAAGTTTGGGGTCACCTAGAAATGTCCTTGTTTTTGAAAGAACACATTTTTTGTCCATTAAAATAACATCAAATTGATTAGAAATACAGTGTAGACATAGGTAATGTTGTAAATGACTATTGTAGCTGGAAACAGCAGATTTTTTATGGAATATCTACACAGGCGTACAGAGACCCATTATCATCAACCATCATTGCTGAGAAGGCCAGCATCCCAGACTTGCCTCTTCACTGTTGATTTTGAGACTGGTGTTTTGCGGGTACTATTTAATGAAGCTGCCAGTTGAGGACTTGTGAGGCGTCTGTTTCTCAAACTAGACACTCTAATGTACTTGTCCTCTTTCTCAGTTGTGCACCGGGACCTCCCACTCTCTCTATTCTGGTTAGAGCCAGTTTGCGCTGTTCTGTGAAGGGAGTAGTACACAGCGTTGTACAAAATCTTCAGTTTCTTGGCAATTTCTTGCATGGAATAGCCTTCATTTCTCAAAACAAGAATAGACTGACGAGTTTCTGAAGAAAGGTCTTTGTTTCTGGCCATTTTGAGCCTGTAATCGAACCCACAAATGCTGATGCTCCAGATACTCAACTAGTCTAAAGAAGGCCAGTTTTATTGCTTCTTTAATTAGAACAGTTTTCAGCTGTGCTAACATAATTGCAAAGGGGTTTTCTAATGATCAATTAGCCTTTTAAATGATCAACTTGGATTAGCTAACACAATGTGCCATTGGAACACAGGAGTGATGGTTGCTGATAATGGGCCTCTACGCCTATGTAGATATTCCATTAAAAAAATGTTTCCGGCTACAATAGTCATTTACAACAATAAATGTCTACACTGTATTTCTGATCAATTTGATGTTATTTTAAAATGGACCAAAAATGTGACTCTCTTTCAAAAACAAGGACATTTCTAAGTGACCCCAAACTTTTGCACGGTAGTGTGTATGTATTTATTTTTTAAAGACAGTTAAATGCAAGTACCTTTTTTTAGCAGAGCTCTCAACATCAGGGACAGGATCTTCAGTCGACTTTCGTTTAGATGTGATTGGTAATTCAGGTGTGTTGTGGTGAGCGGTCTTTGTATTTTGCTGGCCTGTGAGGTCAAGGTTATAAAGTCAGAGGCAACACACTTATTGGCCCTTACTGAGGTCAATCCTTTCTGAATCACTTTTTACTAACAGCATTTGAACTTTGCAACCAGTTAACAAGCAGCAAAAATCATATCATTACCACAACATTATGCACGTACTGTCTGGGGGATGTAAAAGGTCAGTGTGAGTGCGGCCTGTCTTCAATTTACTGAGAGCATCCACAAATATCTCTGGAGAGATCAAGCAAAAAATTATAATAATCTGAATTGAATTCATACATTTTCCAGCAACGTATTTATTCTGAAATTATTATCACAGTATAAACCTCATTATCCAGTCATTGCAAAACTCTCACCTCCAACACTGCGCCTCCTTTGATGTCCTAAAAGTCTATACACACCAAGTCCTGCCCTCTCCTGAAACCTCCCCCCATCAACTGGGGGTGTGGAGGACTCTGCTAGTGTTGCCATGTCCATAATAGAAGGGGGGACAACACCTGGGGACATATAGAAGAGTGAAATTAGTATCAACTTTAAACCTAACATCTGTCATCAGCTACTATCCAAATGTATATTTCTCTAAACTTACCAATGCGATCAGCGTGTATTATGAGTTTCTTGATCACTGCTGCTTGTCTATGCAGTCGTCTCTCTGTACCTGCGGTCAGTTTAGAGCCCCCAGCTGGACAATGTAGCAGATTAGGTGCAATCACAAGAGCCAGATTGCCCACTTCCATACGATTCTCTTTACATCTAGTGAATGTGAGTGATAGGAGATGATGGAGAAACTTAGGCACAGAGTGACACAGACCTCCCTTAGCCCAGATAAAAGAAGAAGTCATCCTGAATTTCTGGAAACAAACCTTTGAGCCGTCTGTCTCAGGAAGGTGCAGAAGTATCGGAGGGCCCGTGAATGCGACGGGGGGAACAGGGCTGTGAGAAGAAGAGCTCCATCCTCGACCTGCTCCTGCCGACCCTCCTCCTCGTCCAAGCCCTGTGCACGACACAGTGGCACCTGTAGATCCACAGGGATGAGGGGCGAGGGCAGCTCCCGTAAGAACTGCTTCACAAGAGACGCCACATCACAGGGCTGCAGAGTGGCTGAATGTGGCAGAGAAAAGACTGGCTCCCCCTGCTCCAGACCAGCCTGTCATGAGGAGGTAGAGCGTCAACATAGAAAAGATAGACCCATGAAAGTAAGAAAATTGACATTCCTGCACATCCACATCCCTCCTGTGCCGCCTCACCCTCAGAGCTCGCATCCGGCTAAACGACCCGGTCTTTCGAAACAGCCCTTCAGTATGAAGATGCTGGGATAAAAATTCACAGGCATCCACCAAGAACCTATGGAATAGTTAGATCACTCAAATGGAATTTAAGTCATGTCCAACCAAAACGTTGGGCTTTCTTTCAGTTGTTCATTGTAATCAGAATTGGCCACATTAGATTTTTTTTAATCACATCTCCCAGTTATGACTGTATTTAAAGCAACCATACAACTCAAGTTCACATACTTTGGCACTGTCCCACTCATATCAGTTAAATCACACTGTGGCAGCAATATCAGGTCCCGACCAAAAGCAAATTTAGATTGGTTCTCCTGAAAGACATCCATCAACAACAAATCATTGTGCTAAAAAGCCTTTCTACAACAAATCAATACCTCAAGACTGGTAGTTTGCAAATTATGATAAGTACATTTGAATATTTAAGAAACGTGACCTTGACAGTAATCAATCAAGTAATCAAAAGTCTGTGACAGCATATCGTGTTGTGGACAATGGAAAATATGCTCTATTGACGCATTGAGATTTACTGTTGAGAAAACATATTGGTCTTGTTGGTTACCTGTCTGACAGGGTCGCTCGTGTATGGCCCATTCAAGAAGTTCTTCCAGTTTTTCACGCGAACTCCAGATGCTTTCAAAGCGTGTATCACCGCCACCAGGCGCAGACGGTCGTCCATGGGGTTTGGCATTGGTAGATCCAGTTAGGATGTCTTCTTTAAAAATTAAATAAGTTGAAAGTAGTGGCTTTTGAAAACTCCATCACTATTAAAAACCTACATTTCGTCAGAGCTAGGTAGAGAAATGATGTAGCCTACGTTGTTGCACGTCTTTGAGCCTTTCATCCCGCCGCCATCAAATTAGATACTTCCGGTCTCCTGTGCCCAAATAAGGCGTAATGTAGGTGTGATGGGCACGGTTCACAGAGACGCTTGTCTGTTCTGAAGTCACAAATATAGTTTGAAATGGTCAGTACATAATGAAAAAGAGCCCCCTACATACACGCCATACATAATGAAAAAGAGCACCATACATACACGCCATACAGGAATGGACATATTTCACATTTATTGACATTGATTCATAGGGCCTTTTCTTAAAAGCGTGTTAACCCTCGCAAGGCTGTCGGCCCAGACGGCATCGCTAACCGCGTCCTCAGAGCATGCGCAGACAGGCTGGCTGCTGTGTTTATGGACATATTCAATCTCTCCCTATCCCAGTCTGCTGTCGCTACATGCTTCAAGTTGGCCACCATTTGTTCCTGTACCCAAGAAAGCACAGGTAACTGAACTAAATTACTATCGCCCCTTAGCACCCACGTCTGTCATCAGGGGCGGCAGGGGTGGTTAGAGCGTTGGACTAGTAACCGGAAGGTTGCAAGTTCAAACCCCCGAATTGACAAGGTACAAATCTGTCGTTCTGCCCCTGAACAGGCAGTTAACCCACTGTTCCTAGGCCGTCATTGAAAATAAGAATTTGAGGTAAAATAAATAAAGGTAAAATAAAAAATCATGAAATGCTTTGAGAGACTAGTCAAAGATCATATCACCTCTACCTTACCGGTCACCCACTTCACTTTGCTTACTTCCCCAATAGATCCACAGATGATGCCATCACACTGCCCTATCCCATCTGATACACATGTAAGAATGCTGTTCATTGACACCTCCAAGCTACCTTAATCAACATCCATGTCTTTGGCCCCTTGGAGCAGTGGGTTAACTACCTTGCTCAGGGGCAGAATGACAGATTTTTACCTTGTCAGCTCAGGGAGGCTACCTGCCGCTACTGGGGCCCCACAAGGGTGCGTGCTTAGCCCCCTCCTGTACTCTCAGTTCACCCATGACTGTGTGGCCAAGAACGCTTCCAACTCAATCATGAAGTTTGCAGACGACACAACAGTATTGATTACCAACAATGACGAGACAGTCTACATGGAGGAGGTGAGGGCTCTGGGAGTGTGGTGCCTGGAAAATATCCTCTCACTCAACAAAAGAAAGGAGATGATCGTGGACTTCAGGAAATAGCAGAGGGAGCACCCCCTATCCACATTGACGGGACCGTAGCGGAGAAGGTGGAAAGCTTAAAGTTCCTTGGGTTATAGATCACTGACAAACTGAAATGGTCCACCCACACAGACAGTGTGGTGAAGAAGGCACAACAGCGCCTCTTCAACCTCAGGAGACTGAAGAAATTTGTCTTGGCATCTAAAACCCTCACAAATTTTTATAGTTGCACAATTGAGAGCATCCTGTCGGGCAGTATCACCGCCTGGTGTGTCAACTGCACCGCCCGCAACCGCAGGGCTCTCCAGAAGGTAGTGCGGTATGCCCAACACGTCACCGGGGGCAAACTACCTGCCCTCCAGGACACCTACAGCACCAAATGTCAAAGGAAGGCCAAAAAGATAATAAAGGACAACAACCATCCATCCCACTGCCTGTTCACCCCGCTATCAATCAGAAGGCAAGGTCAATACAGGTGCATCAAAGCGGCTCCTCTGTCCTACACTCGTTACCGGTGTTAATGGCACCTGTTTGAACTTGTTATCAGTATAAAAGACACCTGTCCACAACCTCAAACAGTCACACTCCAAACTCCACTATGGCCAAGACCAAAGAGCTGTCAAAGGACACCAGAAACAAAATTGTAGACCTGCACCAGGCTGGGAAGACTGAATCTGCAATAGGTAAGCAGCTTGGTTTGAAGAAATCAACTGTGGGAGCAATTATTAGGAAATGGAAGACATACAAGACCACTGATAATCTCCCTCGATCTGGGGCTCCACACAAGATCTCACCCCATGGGGTCAAAATGATCACAAGAACCACACGGGGGGACCTAGTGAATGACCTGCAGAGAGCTGGGACCAAAGTAACAAAGCCTACCATCAGTAACACACTAAGCCGCCAGGGACTCAAATCCTGCAGTGCCAGACGTGTCCCCCTGCTTAAGCCAGTACATGTCCAGGCCCGTCTGAAGTTTGCTAGAGATCATTTGGATGATCCAGAAGAAGATTGGGAGAATGTCATATGGTCAGATGAAACCAAAATATGACTTTGAATAGACACGATGAATAGACACTCCCGGGGTGGTAGGTAGCCTAGCGGTTAAGAGTATTGGGCCAGTCACCGAAAGGTTGTTGGCTCAAATCCCTGAGCCGACTAAGTGAAAAATCAGTTGATGTGTCATTGAGCAAGGCACTTAACCCGAATTACTTCTGTAAGTCGCTCTTGATAAGAGGGTCTGCTAAATGATTCAAATGTAAAGATATGTGATATATATATATATATTATCACATTTTTAAAAATACAATGACTTGTATCCATATACTCAACTTCCTATTTGTCCAACAAAAATAATATTATATAAAACGGTTATCGTCCATTCTTATTTACACATGCATCATCAAACATAGTACAATTTAATTGAATGTGCACATTCAAATCTACACAATGTTTATGAATTTGACTTTTAGTAAAATGTCAGGATGCCACTTTTGTGGATCTGCATGAATTATGTAATCTCCCCCCTTGTGGGTGTCTTTCTATCTCCATTTTTGATCAATTCTGTCACATAATTTCAGTCGTGTGTTTCTTTTTTTTCCAGAAAAGTTCTGATGTTGCTGACGTTGCTCTCCATGTCCTCCTCCATGCCACCTGCCTCCTCCCTCAGTCCGGCCCTCCCACATGGGCGTGGGGGCCTCAATTTCTCTTGGCCGTCCACCCACAGAATGGTACACCGGCCATCAATACCGTCAACAGAGACAGAGGAGAATCAGAGCAGTTTCTCTCTTTATCTTAATTTTTTTTGAAAGTCAAACACAAAACTCAGTTACTCAGCAATAGCATACCTTGTAGACTGCAATGCTTTCCCCCTGCCTTTACTAGCAAAATGTAAGACTGGTCATTTCTTGCTGCAAGCGGAAAGGGGAGACAAGCTGCTGTGGAGAACATGGAAAAGGGTTCATCATTAATATAGCTATTAACAATACAAATAAATATAACTAAACAAGATATGTTTGGGATATATAAGCGTTACTGTGAAAAGTCTACATCCATATGCACTTCATATAATTATGCTAAATGTTCATGCTGACTGACTTACACAGACGTCCTCATACTAATTTTCTTGCTGACTCTGTGGAGCTGTACTCATCTTCTGGTTCTGACTTCCTCACTGCACTTTGCTGTGCCCTCTTAAGTGTTGCTCTTCTGTTCTCTTCTCTGAGCTCACAATCTGAGGCCAACTCTTTGCTCCTGACTAAAAAGATGTATTTTAGCGCTGTAAGGATACAGGTCAGTTGACAGGCCCGAGCCCAATTTCCCGATAGTTTGGAATTTAGGCTTAGGAATGTTTTAACTATGCTAAGCTACACATCATGAAATATATTGAGACAAATTACAGACAGCCTACAAGTAGAAAAATATAACGTAATTGAACATTAAACGTATTTCAATATGATTGAAATCCTATATTTTATTTCTGTTTTCATTTGAAGCACATTTTATACATCGCTTGTTTGTATCAATTGCAAAGACATTGGCAACTTTGTTCTGAAGTTATCCGTGGTCCAGAGAGACAAATAAACCATGTAATGTTATGTTTAGCGGAGATCTAAATATGTATATGTGACGCCGGAGGGCAACAACGCATCCACTAATGCACTTCTATGGGTAGTCTGAGGCAAGCGTTATATACCGAACCCCATCCGGCTGCGCGCGTGCATGAATTAATTTTGTTCCCCAACACCAAACGCGATCACAACACGCAGGTTAAAATATCAAAACAAACTCTGAATTTGGGGACAGGTCGAAAAGCATTAAACGTTTATGGCAATTTAGCTTGCACTTGCTAGCTAATTTAACGATTGTTTTGGGAAACAGCTCGGAGATGTAACGAAGCTCTAACGATGTACTTAGCCTTCAAGTGCTTTTGGGAAACCGGGCGCTGATTGAATTACGGCCCTTAGAGTTGGACAGGTAATATCTTATCACACTATCATATTTAGCACATATGATCTGTGCCTTGCCCAGACTGCTCAGGGTGGTGCGCGTGCAGCCCTACAGGTGATAATAGGAACCAAATCCATTTCTGTGCTGCGCACACGCCTCTAAGCTGCACTGGCTCGTTCTGCTCGATTTGAGAATATGTTTGAGCACCACTGACTAATTCAATCTTTGCACTCTAGTGCTTTTAATGTGGACATAGATTTAGCCTGCATATTACGTTACTTTTAGTATACAGGCGATATTGCATGTTTCTTCTCTCCCTAGGCAAAGGACTGAAGCGTAACCTGAAAACGTTTGATTATCATTTGGCATTGACACTAATAGTCCTCCAATATATCTTGATGTATCTTATGGATTTGCCTGTAAATGGGTTTAAAAAACATATAGAGAAATGAATCACCTAGTGAAAAGTAAGGCTTATAAAACTCAGACATTCTTCAGCACTGTCATGAGGAAAACCAACCCCCTCCTTTGACAAACTACCAATTGCTCAGGGTTGAGATTGGTGTCCAGCAGAGGCTGTCATATCACAGCAATACGTGACTCCACCTGAACCGAAGTCAGTGAGAGAAATGTGCATCCACAGCACAATTCTGCTGACACTTTGAATATCACATTCCCGTCGGAGTCGGTCTCATTATTACCTGATGGCATAGATATGTAAGCAGAGAAGACTAGTCCATGTTTAGCTGTCAAGCTCCCGCCTGTTCCTCTTTGGATTAGTAGATACATCTCGTTATTTTAACACTTTTTAAAATATTCGATGAGGGGTGTTGACATCAACCCCCCCGTATTACAGTTTGGACTTAAATCGGCTGGGAAATATATGGCAATACTTAAATGGCTGTCTAGCAATTACCAACTTAAAAGTTTGAAGAATTTAAAAATGTGTAAATATTGTACAATCCATGTCTGCAGAGAAAGATTTACCCAGAAAGACTCAGCGGTAATTACTGCCAAAGGTGATTCTAACATGTGTTGACTCGGGGGTGGGAATACTTATGTAAATTAGATATCTGTATTTAATTGAATACATTTGTTCATTTCTAAAAACATGTTTTCACTTTGTCATTATGGAGTATTCTGTGTTGATGGGTGAGAAAAATTGAAATCATTTTGAATTCAGGCTGTAACACAAAATGTGGAATAAGTCAAGGGGTAACGTTATGAGTACTTTCTGAAGGCACTGTGTGTGTATATATCATTTTACTTTGCTACAGCAAATAGTGTTTTATAAACTCATGTGGGCTGGGGATCCGTGAGAAGATGCATGACACCATAATAAAATAAATAAAATCAATCATGCAATATGGCTTCTGCTAGCTAGTCTTCAGATAACAAGTCAACATTATCTAATCAGTTTTCAATATACTCGCCCATATAGCATATTGTTCCTATCTCTCCCCATTATATTCACAAAACCCTGAAACATGTAACTAGCTATTGCACTTACTGCGAGTAATGTTCTTATTCAGGCTTTCGCAAATGTTTTGTTGACAAAGATACGGAAACTGTAACTTCCTGTTTCCATATGTCAATAATTGAGTCAAGATGATGCACCGATGCGAATGTTAAATAAATTGTATCAAATCACCACACATGACATATACATGAGATATCCACTTCTGTGTAGTTCTTAATTTACCTAAATTGCAATTTGTGCATTGGGGCATTTGTAATCATATTAGTTGTTGCCTGCAGTGTTGTAGGGTGTTGGGGGGCTTAATGTATTTTATGAAAACCAAAAGCAACCTTTGGTAAGATTTAGATATGTACATACAGTACTGGCTATCCGGAAGCAAACACATTTTAAAGAGAAGTGGGCAGAAATACATTATTTTTGTTTTAGATCGGGGCAAAACACCCCCCCCCTCAATAGGGCAATCTGACCCCTGAAGGTGTGTTAATCTATTTTATGTTTTACTTTGACATTTGAGTAATTGACACTTAAAATCTAAAGTCTAGGTATTTTAATTAAATAAATCTAATATCAAAAGTAAAAATGACATTACACATCTCACTATTAATATCCTCATTATGATGGGGTGGGGGGAATTATTATATCAATGTACGCAAAATTGTTTTGAGATGAGACAAATAACATTTTTTTGTTAAGCAAGAGTAGTGGCAGCCAATGAAAGTGTGGAAAAAGTGGTTTCTGTGAGAATTACAGGAAGTTTAACCCCAAGCCACCTAATTACTTCTTTACAATGTGCCTTTAAAAACACTAACTTTTAGGTGTCCAATGTTATAGCTGTGTGGTTCTTGTAATGATCCATAATTAAAATCTGGACTTTTGTGAGCCGTACTCAAGGAAACAAGACAGGAAAAAAAAGAGACAACCAAATGAAATTACATTTTGAAGTAAAAATCTTCAGATTATATTCTCAAATACAAAAAGATTACATTTAGTTTGAACACAGAACCATATGCAGATACTGTTTGACATACATTTTATATAGTTTTACAACCACACAAACTAGTTATTGATCACAAGATTCAAAAATGACTTTAGGGACATGTTACAGAATATTTTAAATGGTGTGAAAAATGCTGGTAAATGTGGTTTTACAATCTCTCTTTTTATTTAAAAAAAAAGTCATCAGAATGTCAGTCTTCAATTTCAATAAATATGGGCAAAATATTCATGGTTAATTCAAAACGAGAATAATAAGTCCAGACTCCACCAATTTCTTGAAAACTTATGGTTCTTTGATCTAAAACTAAAAAATGTCATGTCAATAGCAAAATTTGAAAACAAAAACAATGTTGTCCAAAAATATTCCATCTCTTAAAAACACATTGAAATGTACACATGCAAATCCCAGCTACCTTTTATGAGCTCTAATAAACATTCACTGCGCAACACTAAACTGTCCTACATCTGCATGTTAAACTACACCTCTGTTGCTCATTTCAAATAGCCAACATCTAGAACAGGCAAGAAAAATAAGCTGCGTGTTACTAAAGTGTTGCAGGACCTACTGCAAACATAATGCTAACGTCGTGGCGTGGCAAGAATAAAAATCCTGTATCTAAAAAGGCAGGGAAGAAAAACTGGACCCTTAAACATTTTTTTAAATGTAAGCTATAAGAAAGTGCAGGCTAATCATTAAGGAGATGTAATGACAATGAAAATGCAGAGGTCTAGCCTGCAGGCAGGATAAGCAATGGAATGCTGCTGAGGGAATAAGATCCGTCTCATCAGCGCACTACTTTATGCCTACTGTGTGCCCTGAGAACCCTGGCTGTAGTTTCCATATTGGCTGTAGTACTGATTCCATTGGCTCTGGTTCTGGTAATACTGCTGCCACTGCTGTGCATACTGGATAAGAGAGAGCAAGACATTATCAACAGAGCTTTAGACAGGTGAACATGATATATGGGACAACCTAAGAAACTAGGTTGGCCCGACTCACCTGTTGATACTGCTGGTTGTAGGTCTGTTGCTGCTGGTTGTAGGTCTGTCCAGTGGCAACAGGAGCAGTGGAGGCGGCAGGAGTTTGGCTGTAACCTGGGTACTGGCTGTAGCTGCCGTAGTTGTAACCCTGGTTGTAGTTGCCCTGATTGTATCCCTGGTTGTATGTCTGTGTCTACAAATTAAAACATACGATGTCAGAAAGTTTGAAGCACTGGTGAAGAGTTGACAGAGGAACAAATTCCAGAGGGAGAACCACATGTAGGGAGATGCCATTTAACACAGTTTACCTGTCCTTGGCTGTAACTCCCAGTGCCTCCCTTGTTATATTGTCCTTGGCGGTGCTGATTGTAGCTCACTCCAGATTGCTGGTTGCGGTTGTAGTCATGTTGTCCTCCTGCAGCACCATCACGGTTGCTCCCCCAGCGGTTCTGCTGATAGCCTCCATGGTTATACCCTGTAAAGTGTAAAGCAAAAGCAGTTAAGTAGGCTCACTAACACGCAAAAAAAAAAAAAACGTTTAAAACTAAATAAATTCCACAGACACCTTCCACCTCACCTCCTCTGAAGTTGCCACCTTGACTCTGATAGCCTCCCCTTCCCCCTTGGGGGCCACCACGGTTGTCATGGCGCTGGTAGGGTGCACCACGACCACGGAATCCTCCTTGGCGGTTGTCGAAGCGTTTGTCTGGGGGTGGGCCGGCCTTGCGGCCCTCCTCATTGTATTGCTTTACCAGCGTGTCAGCCTCTTCTCGTTTCAGCTCGATGAAGGTCACGTCGTCAAGAAACTCACCAGCTTCTGGGAGCACAAAGTTGGCTACAGGAAGCAGAGGGGTAGGCGTTGTCAGGACGAGTATAGCGGCACCGTCGAAAGAAAGAAAATCATTATTACTATCTGATAGACAATACTAGGAAGAGGTAGGAAGGGAAAGAGGGAAGTGGGGGAGAGTTATACCAGAATTATAGCAAAACGTTACCTCAAGGGACAGGGGAGAATTTGCTCCAGTTTAGGGAGGAATTGTATTTAACTAGGCAAGTCAGTTAAGAACAAATTATTATTTACAATGACGGCCTACAACGGCCAAACCCTAACCTGGACGACACTGGGCCAATTGTGCACCGCCCTATGGGACTCCCAATCATGGCCGGTAATGATACAGCCTGGAATCGAACCAGGGTCTGTAGTGCCTTAGACTGCTGCCCCACTCAGGAGACCATAGAAAAATAACAAAACTAAGGAGAGTGATGAATATGTAGAGTTTTCAGTTGTAAACCACAAGCATAGCTTACGGAAGGAAGCATAGCCTGTGGGCGTATGTCCTCAGTTAGTCCTTAAGTAATAAATGTGGATTTTTTTTCCACTCCCCTGGTACTGGAAATATTACTGCCAATGGTTTTGTTAAAATGTTCAATTGATAATCTATTAAAAATCTCATCCTTCAAGGGTCAGAATCCAAACCACACTTGAAATGGACAATCCCCTGCACCCTGAGTTTGCAGTGCTAAATAGATGAATGAGAAAGATGAAAGAAATGGTTAAAAAAAACAAGAGAATGATAGATGATAAAGGGGGAAATAGTGGGAATAGCTCTTTGAAGGGGGGCGGGGGACGGGTGGGATCTTCCAAGTTTCGATAAAACAACAACAAAAAACATAGGAAATGCATTGTCTTTGTGTGGTTTTTAATTTTTTGTTATCCATGGAATTCCTACCTTTCATTTCTAATACAGCATGATCGGGCACATCCTTCCCTTCCTCATCAGTTCGCTTTAACGTTCGCTCTTTTAAATCCTCGTCCGTGGGACATATTACAATAGCCTTGCGTTGAAAACCTTCAAAAGGACGCATTTTTCGTCTCTGGGCTGATCCATATACATTTGTCTAGCAAAGTTGACAAGAAAAAAGTAGAAGCTGTTTGTTATTGTTCACTTGTCTGCTTTTTGTTATGGCTTTGCGTTCCATAGGAGGGAAATTGGATTCCTGCAACGATGAAAGTGAGAGTTCCCCCCCATACTGTTCTGGAACTACATATGGTTCTCTCACAACCCAACAACTTACTTTTGTGTCTGGAATACATTTCCTGGGAGAAAGAACTTTGGGGACCCATGTTAGCCATCTATTGGCTAAATTCTTGCAAGTTCTCAACTGGTCAACGTTTCCAATGAAAAGCTGAAAGCTTTAGCTACCTAAGGCCAGATTCTACATGACAAAATAACAGTTGCGTTTAAAAAATATATATTTTACAAAAATATGCTGCATCCTTTAATATATTTTTGCCATGTTTACAACGCACCCTTACAAGGTTGAGCAAATAGATGAATGTGCCCATTAATCCCTTCTGCCACACAGCTCACATTCACTTCCATATAATTAACAGTAGAAAAACTAAATCTGTCAAATCAATTGAATTGTCTCCAGGTAAACCCTTAAGGACAATCAATGAACTGTTTTTCTATTCTCTATGTGGCAGGTATTTGCTACGCCACTGCTCTGATAATGACCTCAAAAAAAAAAAAAAAAAAAGATCAACAAATAATTGATCATTTATCAAAAGTTGGGTAATATTTCACCTACAATAACAGGGTCCCCATTTACTTACCAGAACTTACCTTTTTTTGTCAATAGCCCAACTGTCTCATGACAATAACAACAGACAAAACCTACCTGTCAATACTCACTCACACTGTGGCACCCATTAGAACGTCCAGGACCTCACCTACCTTGAGTAACTTGAGCAAACGCCCTGAAAATTCAAACATGTTAGTTCACTTACCTTAATGTTTTATTTATTTAACATACAACATTTAAAAAAAAGTTCCATATGCTGTCTGTATGTATAAATCAACTATCATACATCAGAGGTGATGAGAGTTTAAACTTGAACTAATCTTACAGTTAACGAACAACAGAAGGTGTATTTCTTACTCACCACCCGGCAGTGTTTACTTGTTTTTCAACATCTTATTATAGACATGGACTATTTGTACAGCTTATAGCTCTTTAAGAACAGAACATAGGGAGGATATTCAAAAAATATTGAGTAAAAACATACAATTGCAACACCGCTTTCATTTAAGCAAAACAGAAAGAATGTTTTCAGCAGCATGTTCAGGGTGATAACTTCCAGGAGTTCAGATGTTGATCGAGGCCTCTACACTAGAGAGACCGCATCACAGAGTGCATTAATGGACATGTGCATCAGTGAACAACAGTGGGCAGGGTTGGAAAGGAGGGAGGGTGAGCACAAAAACATAGCATGGGATGAGAAATCAGACAGTACCTGATCCAGGATGTAGTTACGCTTCTTGCGGGCAGCGATCTGGATCAGCCTGTTCAGACACTGTGTGGCCTGCTGGATCAGGACATCCCACCGACCTGAATAGTTCTTCTGACGCCGCAGCCCCATCACCTGAGGGTGGAGGTTTTCATTACGTTAGAGGGGAACGTGACACTAAAAAAGACCAAGACTAAAGGATTCTGTGTTCAAACAAAGATTACAACTGACCTTCATCTTCTCCATTATGGCGTTGGTGCCCAGGATGTTGTATTTCTTTGCAGGGTGCTCCTCCGCGTGCTTCAAGGCCCAAGTGGTTTTCCCAGACGCAGGCAGACCAACCATCATCAATAGCTGAGGTAAAACAAGAGGGTCAAACATGCAATTGGTCATGGCACCTCACAGCTACTGATGACAGAATATTTTTTTTTTTGTGATCCAACATGGCTGGCACTCACCTCACAGTCAGCCTTGGAGGCAGGCCCAACAGTCCCCCGCATCTTGTTCTCCAGAGGGACGTTCTGAATGAAGGTGTATCCCTCAGGCAGGGGGAAGAAGGGCTCCTCTTTCTGGCCAAAGTTGAATTCAATGGCACAGTTCTTCACAAGAACGTGGGGAAAGAGTGGCCGCTCAGCCAACTCCTCCCGTGACACACGGAAGGCCACATCTAGCCACTTGCCGTTCTTTGAGAAGGCCATCTCCACTTCCTCACCGCTATCGAAGTCCTGAACAAGACATGGAGAGGAAAACGTTTAGGCTTATTGAGTACTCAGCTTCTATGAGTAAGATGAATCGAAGTGAATCTTCTGCACCATCACAAAGACTTACAATGTAGCACCCAAGGACATCGTTTTCACCAAACTTTTCCCCGTAATCCTCAAATTTACACTTGGAAGATTTCTTGCCAGTTCCTCCATAGCCATAAGAGAACGGTTCTTCACCTGTAATAAGCAGTAAAAACAGGAGTTTGTGTGTTGTTTCAAATCACATGAAATGTTGATAGTAACAATGACATAATCCCAAGTGTTCCAGCTCAAGTACAGAAGCGCTTAAAAAAAAAAAACACTGACCGAGCTGTGTGTTGCAGGTGTCCAGAGACCAGCCAATGCGCACTACATGAGGATCAGGCTCACTGCTGGGGAGGTGCTTCACAGAGATCTCCTCATTTATCTGGGCAAGAAAAACATGCACCAAATTATTATTTTCTGAAAAATCGAATGAGACTTGACAGCAAAAAATAAATAAAAAGGAATATTCCATCTGCAAAGCACCTAAGTGAAATGCAACTTCATTTAAAAAGGAAATACCTTCATTTCAAAGCAGACACGCCCTTTGTT
The DNA here is from genome assembly GCF_034236695.1 of Oncorhynchus nerka. Lineage (NCBI taxonomy): Eukaryota > Metazoa > Chordata > Actinopteri > Salmoniformes > Salmonidae > Oncorhynchus > Oncorhynchus nerka. The sequence goes on from NC_088405.1 coordinate 53,311,144, forward strand.
GACGCCATAGGAAGCTCGTGCACCTGACCACAGGTATGCAAAACCTTCAATGGTCAGCGGGTATCCACTATACCGGTCACGTGATACCTTGAAGTGCAGATCGCAATTATCTGCAAAAAACAAAACCTCATCAAAAGTCAATAATAAACCATTAAAAAAAATCCTACTACAATCCCGAAACATAGTACTTTCACTCACAAGTATCGATGGCCACAAGAGTGTCATCAAAATCTTCTTCCTCTTCCTCTGCTGGAGGCTGGGGAGAACGTCCCCTGTGTGACGGGAGTGTGGAGCATAAGCTAGAGGTGTAGTTCTATAGAATGTTTTCAAGACACTTTAGTGAAATAGTTTTCAAACTAGCAATGTGCACAGTTATTGGAATATCCAAAACGGCGTTAGTATTGGAATATTGTGTGAGTATAATTTGTTGTGACAAAACATTTTATCGACTTGTTTTAACACTGGAAATGCTTATTCTAAATTAAATTATAATATCCATGTGATACATGTCATACAAGTATCCATACAAGTATCCTACCATGACATTTCAAATGTTTTATTTCATAAAACAAAAAATACTGATAGCCTTCACGTTGGTAGCTTGTTGTTTATGTTGGCCAATCAAAGCGGCTCAATGTGTAACAAGAGTAGTGAGAGTTCACTATTGCAATGCAAACCGGAATAAAAAGGACTGAATTAAAAGTTAGCGAAATTAGAAGGAGTAGGCTACAACGAGCAACCAACAGGTAGGCTGTTTTATCCAAATGGGGTTGGGGAGAAATCACTAAATGTGGCCTCAACTAGCTATACAGTGTAGCTAGCCTCTCTAGGCTACTCCAGTCAAGACAGGCACTGTTATCTGGGATGATAAATAACATTGTGGCTGCTACAAGTTAGGTAGTCTTGGCTGTACTCAAGTAGAGGCTCTCTATGCCTCCATCTGCTCGCTCCAATCTCACAGGCACCTCCGCAGATGCAGCAATAGAGCACCAGCCTTTCCCCTCGCACAGCAGGTTTTTTTTAAACAACACATGCATTTCAAATATCCGGATATCCAACAAAAATTCATGATACTATTCGAATAGCGAAATTATTTTAAACCCCCATCCCTATTTCAAACTTGTTCCACTTAGAAACATTTTAACACACCTTTTTTCCTCCCGATGTTCATAGTATCCATAGCCACGGCCTTCATCGTATGGCCTCTTACGGTTGTGTCGGTTATCCTCCGTTTTGGCCTGGGTTGCCTGCTCAGCCTCCCATTCATTGGCTGGCTCTGGATGATGAGCCCTTGGCTGCTGGGGCTCCTTCTCTTCCTTCAACTGCTCCTGCTCCTTTTTCAACTCTGCTTTCATCACAAACTCCTCTGCACCAATGAGGTCAATGTTGTCAATAATTACTGCTTGAGCAACAGTGTGAATTGAGAGAATATACTAAGCATGAACAAGTTATTACTGACCTGGCTTAATTTCAGGCATCTCCACAGGCTCAATTGATTCCGACTCCAGTGGCTCTTTTTGCACAGGCTTTGGTTGCACAGGTTCTGGTTGCACAGGTTCCTCCATCTCCGGTTCCTCCATCTCCGGTTCTAGCACCTGTGGCTCTGGCTCTTGTCTTTTGTCTGACTCATACGCCTGCGGAATCTGTGGCTCCATCACATCTTCTGTGAAATCGACCATCCCAGATCCCATTGCAGGGACTTGACCATACATCTGCGCCCCATCCCGGCTGTCTGCTTCACTCTGTTCGTTATCACCATTCGCCTCATCAGCCTGCGGGACAAACTGCACTTCCTTGTCCTTAATATATTTTTCTTCTTCCCCATCATCTTTAACTAAAAAAGAAAACAGTGTCAGTATCACAAGCTGCTTGTTTTACATATTTGGAGTAGCACAGCAGTTTCATCTGAAAACAATCTGTGAACATACCGTCATCACCATCTCCAGCGTCTCCGCCAATATCGTTTTGCTGATCCCCCTCCTCCCCAACATCGGCAATCGGTGGCCCATCCCCTTCACCTGCAGCCTCGGCCTCAAGTGCTGACTGCAACCTTATGACGAGATCCGCCTTCAGCCCACGAGTATCCAGGCCTCGCAGCTGAAGCTCCTCCTTCAGCTCGTTGACTTTGAGCTTCTTCACATTGATTCCACTCATTTTTCATGCAACTTCTTCAGTGATCAGAAATTCCAATCTATACGAAATTAATGCACAGGCAAGGAATTCAGTTTAGAAATGTACTTAACCGCCTAGTAGTGGTAACGTTAGCTAAACTAGCTATTTACTGTAGTTAGTTACACATTATTGCCCCACCTGAGCTAGCTAGCTCGCTATTTCGTTGCATTACAAGACCATGCGTGGACATCGCTCGCGTAGCAAAAACATACAATACACTGCGAAACAACGCACGGGTCAAAATCCAACAGTTTTCTTAAAGTTAGCTAGCTAGGTAGATTTCTACTGGAGAACCAGTTTAGGTCTGACGTCACACCAACATAACTAGCTGTATACAATAATGTTTTTATTTATTTAACCTTTATTTAAATGATGCAAGTCAGTTGAGAACACATTCGTATTTACATTGACGGCCTAACCCGTACTACCCTGGGCCAATTCTGCGCCGCCCTATCACGATCGGTTGTGATACAGCCTGGAATCGAACCAGGGTCTGTAGTGCCTTAGACCGCTGCTTCACTCGAGAGCCCATAGATAGTATAGTGTAGCTAGGTCATGTGAATTTACATTACTAACCTCTTTCCTCACCCCTATAATGTCCTTGCTAGAGATTCATGCAGCGACCAACTCAACTAAAACAAAATGGACGACTCTGTCGCTAACGAAGCTGTAAACATCTTTGCGCTGTTTTGTCTGTTTCTTATTCTTTAAGTTTTTATTGGCGAATAGCTACCAACTGACAGCTGCATACATCGCCACCTACTGTCCTGGAGTGTGAGACCGGTCACGACCTATCTATGCCTCCATATTCTCTTAACTAACCATCATCTGCATATAAGGCCCCCCTGTCCGATATCCAGAAAGAGATCATCAATCATCAACATGACTAAGATAGCACTAATAGCACCAACCTGTGTAGTTCCATTTTCCAACTCATATTCTCTTGATAACTCCGATCCCACCCTGACCTGGAAGGTTCGGTCAAACAAGAAATCCATAATCCAGGTGTACATTCTCCCTATAATACCCATTCAATTTAATCAGTAGACCTTCCCGCCACATTGTATCATATGCTTTTTCAATGTCAAAATATACTAAAGTGGATTTAACAAGTGACATCAAGAATAGATCATAGCTTTCACGGAGGAGACAGGTTAAAGAAGGATTTTTAAGCCAAATTCATAACATATAATACATAATACATATAATATAATACATATAATACATATAATATAGTACATATAATACATATAATATAATACATATAATACATATAATATAGTACATATAATACATATAATACATATAATATAGTACATATAATACATATAATATAATACATATAATACATATAATACATAATACATATAATATAATACATATAATACATATAATATAGTACATATAATACATATAATATAATACATATAATACATAATACATATAATATAATACATATAATACATATAATATAGTACATATAATACATATAATCCGTAACATATCATACGAAATGGGTGATGGACATCACAAATGAATACATAACATATGAAACGTTACATATCATACTAAAATGCATCAGATTTACGTACAGAATAATACGAATCCAGGTTGATTGAAATCAACCATCCCATATCCCACTGCAGGGACTTGACCATACATCTGCGACCCATCTGGGCCCCATCCGTACCCCATCCGGTACAACAAGAACCTTTTCCACCACCGCTGAAAGAGCCAGAGCCACCAGTCCAGCATGTTGTGCCTAATACAAAAGAGGAAGAGGAGCCCATGGAGGAGCAGCCCCCGCTAGACAAAAGGAAACTGCAGACATAATTGTTTACAGGTAATCCTATAGTTGTTTGTCTCAGTTGTTTGGTACAGTGGTTGGTTGTATTCATGTGAAAGTTTTGAAAAGGTATAGATTTAATGACACAACTGGTATCTTGCAACCGATAACGAGCAGAATCATCTACAGTCACTCTGGGTATCCCCTCAAAATGACACTCATGACAGCCATGCTGAATTATTATTAGATATACTGTAGATAGATGGTATATAATATAACTCAATTATGTTTCTACCAGGTGGATTGACCCTATAGAGACAGTGGGAGCCAATGAAGGAGACACCTACCGAACCTTCAGATGTCACTGACCAATTAAAAGTGGTCATCGAAAGACAGTACCACAGAACCTGAGACTGGCACAGGAAATGCTGAATTATGCTCCATTCGCGGAAGGGCGTAAAGAAGAATATTATAAATTGAGGATGAACAGTTGCAAAATTGTGACTGCACCTCTATATTTGTACTGGCTCTTAACACCATGAACCTATTGAAAGTAGACACTGATTCTTGTTCAGAAAATCTCTGTCATGAAAAAAAAAAGAAAACTGCTTTTTGTTTGTTATAATTGTCCCATGTCTTTTCATTGTGGCCCATTTGAAACAAACAACGTACAGCCTATGCATATACTGATCACCTCTCTGTCAAAGGTGGACGGTGAATTCAACAGTTATTTAAGGTTTTTGATTGAGAATGCCTGCAAGTCATTTAACTTTTCAAGACTGTTTTAGGAGGGAAAGGGAAAGGCTATACAGACACACCTGACCTGCAAACTGACATTTAACTTCAGAATTGGTTAGGGTCAGGGTTAAGGGTTTAGTGGGGGTCAGCTAAGGATCCGTTTTGGCGGTTTGCAGGTCAGCAGTGCCAGGGGTGATGGATGTGCTGCCGCTTGATGGACGTTCTATTGTAGCAAAGTACCACGAGCACAGCAACAGTATTGTTTACCCTAGCAACGGGCTGCTCCCTGTGTTTTTTTTTACTGGTGAAGAACAAGAACTCGGATAGCTAGCATCCCCCCGATGGCTATCTTTTGAGATTTTGGAAGTTTTAACGTTTGGGAAAAGTGTTGATAAACAACCTTAACTTAACCACGACAGTGGTGCGTATTGGGTGTTAGCAATCTGTTTTCACCACAGGACCGTTTTTCTGTTGAGTTGTTAGGAACGCAAGAAAAATGGCAGAGGGAGCACTGAACAACCAAAGGGAGCACACAGCGATCTGCTTCAAGGCCTTTATGCTCAAGAATAGTACAAAAAGCAACCTCAACCTGTGAGTATTTATATGATTGCCATGGTGGGTAGTGAAGGTGGCGTGCTAGTTAAGTGAGTATGACACTGTTCTCCAACCTTTCCAGCTATGACCATCTTTCACGATTACTGACCAAGGTGATGGATGAGCGTCCAGAAAATGTGGTTGACATAATTGAAGACATGAGCCGTGAGGTGAAGCAGGAATTTCTGCAGGACAAGCAGAGCACCTTGAGAGACATGCCACTGGCAACGGCTGCACAGCTCCTGGCTGAGCAGCAGAGGTTACTGTTTTCACGGAGAGGGGGTGATGATGGAGAACAAGAGGAGGAACTGGTAAGAGAAGAAATGACCCAGGTCCTTGCACATTCACTTTACCAAGACTGATTTGGGGAATGAATGAGCAAGTTGTATAGTGTAATCAATAATTATTTCAACCCGTCTGTGTCTCATTAGGTAGAAACACCGCTTCCCAATGTGAGTGAGCTTGGCTTCTTCCTCGAGCAGGCTGGAGTGGGACTGGGTAGAGAGGAGATGCTGATGGTCTTCCTGGCACTCAAGCAGCTGGTGGATTCCCAACCGCTAGTGCGCTGCCGACTTTGGGGCAAAATCCTGGGCACAGGGGGCAACTATCTTGTTGCTGAGTGCGAGTACAGAGAGGGGGAGGAGGAGGAAGAGGGTAATGAGGAAACAGTGGAAGATGAGGAAAGAGATGGAGAACCTCGGGATGATGATGAGGAAGCTGATGTGGTGGAAGTGGTGAGTTACTGAAAACATGACTGTCTTACAGTATGTTGCTTTCATATTACGTTTCTTCTTGTATGAAAAGTTTATGATGACTTTGCATTTTTAGATTGATACGCTCCCAAGATCCACCTTCAAGCCCCCGCCTGTGGTGCCAAAGGAGGACAATCGCACAGGTGTGAACAAGTTTACTTACTTTGTGTGCAGAGAGCCTGGCCTTCCCTGGGTGAAGCTGCCCACTGTCACTCCCACCCAGATCACAGCCGCACGCCACATCCGCAAATTCTTCACAGGGAGACTGGATGCCCCCATCATCAGCTATCCTCCTTTTCCTGGCAATGAGGCCAACTATTTGCGAGCCCAAATTGCTCGCATCTCTGCCGGCACACAGGTCAGTCCCCTCGGGTTCTATCAGTTTGCAGAGGAGGAAGGTGAGGAGGAAGAGGAGGGAGCCCGAGACAGCTTTGAAGAGAATTCTGACTTTGAGGGAATTCCTGTTCCTGAAATGGCAGAATCACTATCCACCTGGGTGCATCATGTCCAGCACATCCTTCAACAGGTAACATTCCTTTTCTAATGTGATTCTGACAAGCCATTTTTAACCCATTTTTTGTGCCCTGAAAATGATCACATGGCCTCTCCTAGGGTCGCTGTGTGTGGGTGAACCTGGCTGACAAGCCTGAGGATGACTTTGAGGAGGAAGGAGATGAAGAGGAGAAGGAGGAGGAGCCTGATGAGCCTGATCCAGAGGTGGGGCCTCCCCTCCTCACTCCACTCTCTGAGGATGCAGGTCAGTATATTCCAGCGGAGAACAACTGCCCCCTCTCATTGAAGCCATGGAAGTTAAAGTCCAACCGCGGTACTGAAGGCATTATTTGCACAAAACAGGACCCCCATTATAGTGAATGGAAATATGTCAATCTTCGTGTAAATAAATATAACATTTGAAGATTATGTTAAAATCGCACAGAGAAGGAGTTATAACAGTAATTTAGTTGCTAATGGCAGCCTGCAGTACCCCGGTCGGCCTTCAACTTGAGGTAATCAATGAGAGGTGGCAGCACTGACTGAGCTAGCCTGCAACGCCACTTCCTGGAGTAGCTTCAAACAGAAGCGACAATAAGCAAAGACAGTAGGGTATGAAGATAGGCTTAAACTGCTTCTCCAATAGAAATCCCTGATCAAACTTGTAGCAAGAAACACAGACTGTGCAAGCCGTCAAATCAAAGGCACTCATTTTTGATGAAAATAAAAACGTGTCAGCGTGTCACTTTCACAAGGTTGGAGTAATAACATGTTGAAATGCACATGACATTGGCTCAAATCGAGGTTGTGCCTTTAGATTTAGAGAAAATTCACAACTAAGGAAGAATTTTTCACTTCTCTCATTGACCTCTCAAACGCCAAACCCTGGTCTGCTAAGTCTGCTTCGCAAGCATTCCCAGAAGTCTGGCAATGTTTTGTCTATGGGTTTAGAAACTCTGCTATAAGGACACAGCTGACGCTTACACCGACTCCATGGTTTGGGGGTGCTGTCGAGAAATATCTGCCAACGGGCGAAGGAGGGGGGGGATTGAGGAAAAATAATGACCTGCTCATTAGTCACCAGGAATAATAAAGACTTAGTTCACCGATTTAGCTGAAAAAACACGACGGCCAGAGTAATGAAGGCATAGTTACATTTTTTTTAATGATATATAGTTTTGGCATTACAATTTATCAGGGGATGCTGCAGCACCCTCAGGACCCCTACTTCCCGCGGCTATGACCGACTAGACGAAACCTTAACCAAACCCTTAACCCAGACCCTAACCTAATTTTGATCAATTCTGACATTTTATATCAGTTTGGGCGTCAGGCGTATCCTTATAGCCTTTTTTCAGCTCAAACTGCACATTTTATGTCTCCATCACATGCCATCTTAACCAACATCATTTGGCTTCAATGCGCTATTGAGTCTTCACATAGGAATGAATGGTGTCACGTGAGCGATGGCTTTGTCCATTCATATATAATCATTGGTCTATTCTCAGTCTATTGGCTGGCCTACATTTTCACTCCATGCTGGTGGCATGTCTATTATGATTATGTGTTAAACTCCTTTCAACTGCATGATGTGTATGCATTTCAGAGACTACCAACACCCCTCCCTGGAGCTCCAAGATGTCCTCCACCCTCATCTCTCAGTTTGCTATTGCAGTGCTGCGCTCAAACCTCTGGCCGGGAGCTTATACTTATGCCAGTGGAAAGTAAGATTGAGTGTCATTTATTTATTTGTAGAACTTTGTAGGGGTAATGTATTATATATTATTATAACTGTGGGATACAGACAATATCCCCAATCGAATAAATATGTTTTTGTTTGTTTACTAAATTAGGAAGTTTGAGAACATCTACATTGGTTGGGGCCTGAAATTTGCAGGGGAAGGGTACATCCCAACTGTTCCAACAATGCCCCAGAGAGAATACCCCAGTGGGCCAGAGATCACAGAGTCCCTGGACCCCAGTCTGGAGGAAGAGCAAGCCCTGAAAGCAACCCTGGAGGAGCAGAGGGCTGCCCAAGAAGAGACAGAGGCCTTGGGTGAAGATGAAGAGGAGGAGGAAGAAGAGGATGATTAAAGATGACTTTGTAGTTAACAAACACTACATTACAAAATAGGCAACATTTACTGTTGACTAAAGCCCGAGGGCTCTGTTCAATCCGCGTCGCAAAGTTCAGCTTTACAGCGTAATTGACATTTAAAGGCAATGTTCCGGCTTTAGCTGAGACTGCATTCATGGTAAACGCCGCCTATGTCTGCTCAAAATTACCTTTACATTTCTACTGCGGAATCTGTAACGCTTCAGCGATAGATTAAATAGAGCCCCTAATTTATTAAGAGCAAATAAAACAATTCGTACAGCAATGTCCACTGAGAGAACAATGCTTGTACATGTTTTTTTTTATTAGTCATTTTTTAAAGATTATACAGACAAACAGGTAGAGAGCAAAACACACACTGATCCCCTACCAAATCCAACCCACCCTCACCCACCACGATCCAACAGTGTCCCACCCCAATACCAGGTTTTAATGAAACAATGTTTGTGCATTTAATTGACATACTTTTGTAGACATCAGACCGTAGTCAGATGTGTTGGCAAGGCAGACTTCACTGTTTATTACTTTCCACATGAAGCAGGCAAGTAACTGAATACCTCAGTAATTGCTCCTGTCCTTAATTGGCCATGTCAGAACATGTGGGGTGAGCCTTCAATAAGTATATGCAGTACCAGTCAAGAGTTTGCACACACCTACTCATTCCAGGGTTTTTCTTTATTTTTGCTATTTTCTACATTGTAGAATAATAGTGAAGACATCAAAACTATGAAATAACACATATGGAATCATGTAGAAACCCAAAAAGTGTTAAACAAATCAAAATATGTTTTATATTTGAGATTCTTCAAATAGTCACCCTTTGCCTTGATGATAGCTTTGCACACTCGTGGCATTCTCTCAACCAGCTTCATGAGGTAGTCTTCTGGAATGCATTTCAATTAACAGGTGTGCCTTGTTGAAAGTTAATTTGTGGAATGTCTTTCCTTCTTAATGCATTTGAGTCAATCAGTTGTGTTGTGACAAGGTAGGGGTGGTATACAGAAGATAGCCCTATTTGGTAAAATACCAAATCCATATTATGGGAAGAACAAATAAGCAAAGATAATGACAGTCCATCATTCAGGAAATGACAGTCCAGCAATCAGGAAAACTTCAAGAACTTTGAAAGTTTCTTCAAGTGCAGTCGCAAAAACCATCAAGCACTGTGATGAAACTGGCTCTCATCAGGACCGCCACAGGAAAGGAAGACCCAGAGTTACCTCTGCTGCAGAGGATAAGTTCATTAGAGTTACCAGCCCAAATAAATGCTTAAGAGTTCAAGTAACAGACACATTTCAACATCAACTGTTCAGAGGAGACTGCGTGAATCAGGACTTTATGGTTGAATTTCTGCAAAGAAACCACTACTAAAGGACACCAATAAGAAGAAGAGACTTGCTTGGGCCAAGAAACACGAGCAATGGACATTAGACCGGTGGAAATCTGTCCTTTGGTCTGATGAGTCCAACCAGCATGGCTGCCACAGCATTCTGCAGCGATACGCCATCCCATCTGGTTTGCGCTTAGTGGGACTATCATTTGTTTTTAAACAGGACAATGACTATTTGACCAAGGAGAGTGCTGGAGTGCTGCATCAGATGACCTGGCCTCCCCAATCACCCGACTTCAACCCAATTGAAATGGTTTGGGATGAGTTGGACCGTAGAGTGAAGGAAAAGCAGCCAACAAGTGCTCAGCATATATGGGAACTCCTTCAAGACTGTTGGGAAAGCATTCCAGGTGAAGCTGGCTGAGAGAATGCCAAGAGTGCAAAGCTGTCATCGGGGCAAAGGGTGGCTACTTTGAACACTTTTTTGGTCACTACATGATTCCATATGTGTTATTTCATAGTTTTGATGTCTTCATTATTATTCTACTATGGTAAAAAGAAAGAAAACCCATTGAATGAGTATGTGTGTCTAAACTTTTGACTGGTACTGTATATCTCTAAAACCATAAAAGAGCATGACAGAAACAAGGTAGAGAATAAGAAGGACAGATTTTTTATTAATTTGGCATAAAAATAAAACACAGAATGCATGGCAATGTAACGCAATAGTTAAAACATTTCATTATTTATGAATCTCTGCTAACCCTGTGAATTAGGTTAAAAACCATTCTGTAAATGAAAGTAAGCAGGATCATTAACTATCATCATCCTTCTGTTTAATCTGTTGCGCTGTAATACAGATGTTTGACTAATGTGTAATGGATATACAGTTCAAGTTGTAAGTTTACATACACCTTAGCCAAATTTTCCCAATTCCTGACATTTAATCATAGTAAAAATTCCCTCTCTTAGGTCAGTCAGGATCACTGCTTTATTTTAAGAATGTGAAATGTCCGAATAATATAGAGAGAATGATTTATTTCAGCTTTTATTTCTTTCATCACATTCCCAGTGGGTCAGAAGTTTACATACACTCAATTAGTATTTGGTAGCATTGCCTTTAAATTGTTGAACTTGGGTCAAACGTTTTAGGTAGCCTTTCACAAGATTCCCACAATAAGTTGGGTGAATTTTGTCCCATTCCTCCTGACAGAGCTGGTGTAACTGAGTCAGGTTTGTAGGCCTCCTTGCTCGCACACACTTTTTCAGTTCTGCCCACACATGTTCTGTACGATGAGGTCAGGGCTTTGTCCAATACCTTGACTTTGTTGTCCATTTTGCCACAACTTTGGAAGTATGCTTGGGGTCATTGTCCATTTTGAAGACCCATTTGCAAGCAAGCTTTAACGTCCTGCCTGATGTCTTGAGATTTTGCTTCAACATATAGAATTTTCCTCCATCATGATGCTATCTATTTTGTGAAGTGCACCCGTCCCTCCTGCAGCAAAGCACCCCCACAACATGATGCTGCCTCTCCCATGCTTCACGGTTGGGATTGTTTTCTTCGGCTTGCAAGCCTCCCCCTTTTTCCTCCAAACGTAACAATGGTCATTATGGCCAAACAGTTCTATTTTTGTTTCATCAGACCAGAGGACATTTCTCCAAAAGTATGATCTTTGTCCCCCATGTGCAGTTGCAAACCGTAGTCTGGCTTTTTTATGGCGGTTTTGGAGCAGTGGCATCTTCCTTGCTGAGCGGCCTTTCAGGTTATGTCGATATAGGACTCGTTTTACTGTGAATAAAGATACTTTTGTACCTGTTTCCTCCAGCATCTTCACAAGGTCCTTTGCTGTTGTTCTGTGATTGATTTGCACCTTTCGCACCAAAGTACGTTCATCTCTAGGAGACAGAACGCGTCTCCTTCCTGAGCAGTATGACGGCTGTGTGGTCCCATGGTGTTTATACTTGCATACTATTGTTTGTACAGATGATTGTTGTACCTTCAAGTGTTTGGAGATTTCTCCTAAGGATGAACCAGACTTGTGGAGGTCTACAATTTTTTTCTGAGGTCTTGGCTGATTTCTTTAGATTTTCCCACAATGTCAAGAAAAGATGCAGTTTTGAAGGTCGGCCTTAAAATGCATCCACAGGTACACCTCCAATTGACTCAAATTATGTCAATTAGCCCATCAGAAGCTTCTAAAGCTATGACATCACTTTCTGGAATTTTCCAAGCTGTTTTAAGGCACAGTCAACTTAGTGTATGTAAACGTATGACCCACTGGAATTGACAGTGAATTATAAGTGAAATAATCTGTAAACAATTGTTTCATACTTGTGTCATGCACAAAGTAGATGTCCTAACCAACTTACCAAAACTATAGTTTGTTAACAAGAAATTTGTGGAGTGGTTGATAAACGAGTTTTGATGACTCCAACCTAAGCGTATGTAAACTTCCGACATCAACTGTATACTTTGCGTTACCTCTTATTAAATCAAGCCACAAGATCATTTGATCATTTAAAACAAAATGTTTAATCAAAGATTAGTCAAGATGGGAAATAAATAAAAATGGTTATGTGCAAGATTGTAATAAGCCACCACCTTTATGCACATGGTCAGGCTGCTAGGAATCATCTTAGTTCTACCCATAGCACTGAGGTAAATCAAACTCCCTGTGTGGGAATTTAAAGCAATTTCCTTTGGAATGACAACATATAAATAGTATCTATTGAATAATTAATTCAACATGTTAACATTTAAGAGATCAATAAATAATTAAAAAGGGAATGGCTGCTAGCAGACTCCTCTGAAATAATGTATACTCTTCTACAGAGTTGAAAAATGTTTACCATCTCTTCCAAAGTCGAAACCCAATATAAGATGCCCAACAAAAACGTCTTTGGCTGATGACTTTCCTATTGTCTAAAACAAGAGCAGCATTGAGCAATGCCCAACATACTTCAAATAAGTAAATTAGAAGCCTTGACATTTTACAACTGAAACACTGTTTAACAAACCAGTTCATGACAGTTTGTTCCAGTACTATATAATGTTGCCTCTGGAAATGTCCAGGACGTACATTACCTAAAAGTATGAGCACTTTAAGAGTGACGTGGAGTTACTGTGACAGAAAACAACACATGACAAGAAATAAACCACGACAATGTTTAGTCTCAGGTAATTATCCATCTTATTTGGATGGGATAGCTAATAGCTACACTTCATTATCTACCTGGTGCTATTCTACACAGGATTTTGTCAGTAGTTTTATCTTTGGGGTCTGGGCCAGGACCCTAATTGCTTGACAACACATCAGAGATTAATAGATAGACAGGAAACACTCATTTAAAGGGTTCAATGCCTGTGATTAAAGGATGAGACCAGCCAGAGAGAAAAATGGAAAGTTATTCAGGAATGTGACATGAAAAATATATATATATATATGGTGGTAAACTTCCAGGTGTGTTCTGATGGATTGGCAGGGGGAAGGATTAGCGAAGGTCGCTCTCATCATCCTGTATTTGTTTCTTGATCCGAAGTAACATAGTGGTGTTCCACTGATCCAATCTTGAGATGGAGTCAAAGTCTTTCACCTGTTAGAGAAGGAGAACTGGTTTAATAGACAAACATAATTTAAAGATGAAATTCTGTCATCATGGAATGGCATGAGAAAAACCTACCGCATCAGTGAATGCATCCACATCATGTTCCTCATATGCATCCAGAAGTTTCTGTTAAAATTACAGCAGAAGACATTTTATTGTATACCGTCACAATACGTATCCCTCATTAAATGTGTCATGTTTGCTTTTATATCCACTCAGATTTAAAGCCATTCAAAGAGAAAATAAAGCAGAAATACAAAACGCAAACATAGTGACCCATGATTTGATAATAGATCTACCTTAACCAGTTTGCATTCTCTAGCGTCTGAGAAGGCTGGGAACATTTCCTCATATCTCTGTACAGACAGCTGACGGTAGACAACAGATCAGAGCAAAGTCAAAACTACTACATAGAGGTAAAGTGTTGATGTGTAGGTATGAGGAAAATAAAGACTCACCCTTGCATTAAGCATGTCCACACAGAAGTGACAAAGAGCTGCTTTGAAGAAGTGGTCTTTAGTGCCATACTTCAACAGGACGCTGTCCATTGCATATGTTCCGATCTAAGCATCACACGAAACAAACTCATAAAAAAGGTAATTGGGAAAGCCCACTATGGCAGTTAATTGGTCATTTAATAGACATGCATGGTTAAATACACACCTGTTCATAAATTTCAATGGCTTTTTGGTACTGTTCCAGTTGGGCAGCATAGGTGGCTACTTTCAAAAGGCACTTATTTGCAGCACTACAATTAGATTGGCAGGAAAATAATCAGTTCAAAAGACACACAACACTAAAAGAAATGTATGAAAAGTGGGATGGAATAGACCAATAAAACCATAAGAGATTATGCCAGAACATTGAAACACCTGTTTGACTCCTCCCCTTTGTAGTAATCTGCTGCCTGTTCATAGTGAGCAATGGCCTGTGGATTAAAGATGCACATGTACTAGTCATGGCCTCTTATTAATATCAAAGGCTGAAATATGTGAAATATTTGAAAAAGTACATTACAGGATACAACACTCTATAAGGCTCTGGTAACTGACCTTATCAACATCTAACAGCTCACTCTCGTAGATCTCAGCAATAGATATGTGGTGTTTGGCTGCAATAGTGAAACGGCCCTGCAGACCAGAAGAGGTGAAATTATAATCAACACCATACAGCTAGTGCTCCTGAACACTAGGCACAATTTTACTGTGTAGTAAATGCAGAAATACTCCTAGCTTCTCACCATGTCTGTGTAAATTTCAATGGCTTGGTTCAGGCAGTTGATGGCCTCTGTGGAGATAAAAAAGTACATTCAAATAGAATCGAAGTCAAACAGGAATCACTGTTTACCTTGGATCTTCAGTGTAGGATTCTAATAGGGCAGTGGTCGCCAACCGGTCGATCGCCAAACATTGCAGTAAAAAACCCAACGATAAAGCCTTGTGTTCCTATTTTTTTTTATTAGTCTTGGGCTGTTGGTGGTAGGTGCAGCCAATTCAGCTGCCCTGCGCGCCAGGTAAGCAAACTGTTGCCATTTCATGTATCTGAAGGTACAAACTCTGCCTTCCCGGTGGGCATGGAGAGGAAATCAAGTGCACTATGCCACCCATGGCCAATCAGATTGCTCAGATGACCGAGTCTGCAGTAACGTAAGCAGGCAAAATAAATCTATCACAAAATTTATACTGAGATTTCAAAACGTTTAAAACCATGACTAGAGAGCAAAGAGCTGCTGTTTTTATTGGTGAGTTCATGTTTAAGTTCTTACTCAGCACTGTCAACACTTTTATAAGCCATAAAATGTACATTCTTTCTATTTCCACTCAACATTACAACAGGCAGTGCAGCAGTAATGAATGAGTAGGAAAGTGTATCTATAGGCTTGTGTTGTTATTATTAGCGACTTGGGTGTTTTTTAAATTCAAGGAATATTTCACTTTCTCTGTTCATATGAGTAACATGAATTTGTGCATAGGGCAGAGTTTCGCCATCAGCTGGAAGACGGTGTCCCTTTTTGGTCAGTGGAGGAAAGGGAGAGCGGAGGGATGTTGAGAGACGGATCCTCAGTCTACTGCTCTCTCCCTCCACTGAGACTGACCATCAGATGCAGACACCATCAGCCCAGTAAAATGATTTAAATGTATGCTCACTCAGCTGTGCCTCACAAGTAATACAACAATATATCTATTACTGGTGTGATCATATAGCATACCTCAAATTTTGAAATATAATTGTTTTAAATGTCACGAACAACAATGCATTGGCAGGTAAATTAAAGCAAAGCCAGTATGTGGTGATAATGTATTGGGCCTATAGCTTACTGCAAACCTCATCGCTACAGTACTGTTTTTAATTGGTTATTGTTGCATAGGCTTACATTTTTTAAAGTCATGTTAATTAAAAATCAGAGTGGTAGATTGCAGCATGCATTTTGACTCAGAAAGTGATCTTGACCAAAAGGTTGGTGACCACTGTAATAGGGCATACACAGTGGCACAAATTATTCAACAATTGAGGATATAATACAATTTATATGTAATGTCTGTTCCATAAACCCAACTATAATTTTGATAATGAAATTGTAATCGCTTTAGTAAAATGGGATGTACCTTGTGGGTCTGCTTTTTTGAAAGCATTGCCTGCATTAAGTAAGTTGATGGCTCCATCAAGTTTGTTGTCCATCTGCAGATGGAGGTGTGCTGCTTGGGAGAATGCGTTACCAGCAGCTGGAACAAAATGTGAACCAATATTAGGTTGGTTACATCCAACATAATCCCTCTCGTTCTAAATGTCCACTATAAAACCAAATCTTACCACTCCAATTTTTGGCCATTTTGAACATGTTTGCTGCCCTCACATACATGTCACACGCTTCCTCATATTTCCGGGATGAACCTCTGGAGAAATACACAGATAATGCTGTTTAGACCTTACGAATACTACATATCAATAATAAACATGTTTGGCATGGCAATGAACGAACAAGGAACACATTTGATATAGCCAGGCTAGATGAGAAGGGAATATTTGACTGAATACTCCCTGTGGCTCACAATTTGGTGTAGCATAGCTAACTAGTCAACGTTGTCACCGTATATATAATTATTCTTAGGTGAGTACTTTCGTAGATCCATACTTTGATGTTAAAATACATATGGGATGGTGATCTGAATTAGTCGTAGCTAGCTAATACAAATCAAATAAGCTAACTAGGA
This sequence comes from Oncorhynchus nerka, assembly GCF_034236695.1. Taxonomy (NCBI): domain Eukaryota; kingdom Metazoa; phylum Chordata; class Actinopteri; order Salmoniformes; family Salmonidae; genus Oncorhynchus; species Oncorhynchus nerka. The sequence goes on from NC_088405.1 coordinate 53,327,945, forward strand.
TAGCTAAACTTATTTGGCACATACCCGAACAAAGCCCCAAATCCTCGTGAGGATTTCATCTTTTTATCAGCCTCAGCGATGAGAGCCAAAGCCTCCTTCTCTTTCCCAGAATTATCCATATTTTTTAAACAATTTATTCTTCGTTAGCTCTGGAAATTGTACGTGGTATTCAATGCAGACCACAGTAAGCTCTGTATTTACATTTAGCCACGCGTCACATCCGTTGTTATTATACCGTAACGTCACACTGAAGCCGGAAGTACAAATCAGGTGATCTGTCATAAAAACACGTGATGGTAGGCAACACTGGGTGTTTCGTCTGTTGCAAATTGCTTCCGTTTACTACAAACGGAAACCACAAACGACAGTTTCTATTGGACAACTCCCATTTCGTACCATTTGTTTCGTAAACCGTTTCCATAATGAATACGCTCCTGTTGTGATACGTTGTTGTAGGAAGAATATTTCTGGATACATTTGTGTCATTGCGCCTATCACCGAAATATTACTACAAACAATAGATGACTATCAACCACTCAGTTGAAGTTTACATAGACGTTTTGGCTTTAAATTGGATGCTAGAAAAAGCACAGTCTACTGTTCTCATTGTGAGCAAAGCTTTTCCTACCATCACAGCAATATACGCTTGCAATACCATTTGCGGGGGAAAAAACACAGGTATTTTAGGATATCATATATGCGTTCATTTGGGCAAAATTGTATTTGGTTATTTGACGGTTTCTCGTTTTTAAGAGCTTATCTGGAGCGCATGAACGTTTGACTATATCCCAAAGTATTTCATATTTTACGGGTCAAAGGTCTCCAGCTGTTGATAGAGAAACAACGGGCGCCGTAATTTTATGAAGGTATTCACGTGGAGTTCTTATATTTGTGTGAATGTTTTATTTTTCATATTCAAATTATTCTGGACTCTAGATAATTAGTGGCTGGTTGGACATAATGGTTTATCTCAGGTGATCAACGGTCCCTAGTCTGAATTGAGACAGCCCAGGAGTTTAGGAACCTCAAACTCCTTGGCGGTGAAAATATTTCAGTCAGGAGAACATCTTGAGATCGTTATTCAGTTTTGATATATATAGAAAGGAAAATCTCAATGCATGCCAAAAATGATGGTATATCCCAGCAACTCCTGTGGCGGGCCGGGCGCAGTGGGCGCTAAACAAGGTAGCCAGGTGCACGGTGTTTTCCGGGTTGGAGGCGCGCTGTGTTAAGAAGCTGTGCGGCTTGGTTGGGTTGTGTTTCGGAGGACACATGGCTTTCGACCTTCGTTTCTCCCGAGCCCGTACGGGAGTTGTAGCGATGAGACAAGATAGTAATTACTAACAATTGGATACCACGAAATTGGGGAGAGAAAGGGGGTAAAAATAAAACAACATTTAAAAAATGATCGTGTATCATCATCCTACAATTGGTGCATGTTTGCTGTGCCCGTTTGAATGAGGTGTTGTTGTTACTGTGTAGTAGGCTACTGATCGAGTTATATGGCAATTATTTGTACATCTTAATATTTGGAAGCTATGTAACAAAACACAATTTAACCGAACACTGAACAAAAATGTTTTTTTTATATACCATTCCAGTGATTTCCGACAACTCTAACATGGATTTCCGAGGGTACCCCCTGTCCAGCAGTCTGGCCCCAAATTTGAGGAGAAGGGGCGAACGGGGAGCAACAGGACTGGTTCTGGATAGGCGCAAGTCAACCGTTTGGAATTACTACATCCAGCTTAATGAGATGTATGTTGAGTGTAATATATGCAAGAGGCAGTTGTCTTTTCACAACAGCACTACGACTATGAGGGAGCACCTTGTCCGCAAACATAATATACGCGACAACGCGCCACCTGTACTTGATAACACAGCAGTGGCCGGGGCCCCGATTCCAGCTACATCGCTCCAGCCAATGGCCCAGCCCGGATTCCCCTGCAACATCTCTACTACATCTGCCACAGCCAACACATGCATGTTCCAGACAGATTTGCACATAGTTGTAAAAGAGGAGCAGCAGGATGCTGACTTATCTCCTGAACAAGGGATGGCCAAACGTGCCCGAATCACATGTGCTCCTCCCCTAGATGTAGGAGGCGGTGCCAATGCAATCCCTGTCACCAGCCAAAATTTGGAACCATCAAACTCAAATGCTGGATTACTATATAGTGAGAACAACAACTTTGGTGATACCAACCGTAGTGGTATCACCACCAAAGAATCCAATGGCAAGCGTACTGGTGTTCTGACTGACCTAATATTGGAAATGGTGTACAGGGACTTGCAGCCACTGTCTGTGGTGGAGGAGAGGGGATTTCGTCTCCTATTGAGCTACTTAGAACCACAGTACCCAGTGCCGTCTCCCTCTCAGCTTGGCAGCCTTCTTTGGCATCACTATGATGTTCTGAAACGGCACCTGCAGCAGTATCTTCAGTCTGGCCTGGCTCCACGTTGCATAACACTTTGCACTGAGTACTGGCAGTCCGTAGCAGGTTGTGCGGTGGGAGCAGGCGGTCGCCTCTTCTTCACTGTAAGTGCACATTTTGTTGACAAAGACTGGCGCTTGGCCCGTTGTGTGCTGCAGACCTGTCCCATGCCCGATATCAGGGAGAAGATTTGTGAAAGAGGGTTCATTCAATTTGGGGACACGCTGAAGGCAGTTCTCTCTGAATTCCATCTTCCCCAGAGCTCTGTTTTCTGTGTTGTACATGACACTCCCAGGATCTCAGAGGCCAGAGGGACTGAGAATATGGGAGTTCCGAAAGAAAAAGTGAATCGTACTGCTGGACCACACCAATCACCTCAGGATCTCCCAGAAGGCTGGGTAGCGTTACACTGTGCAGGGGAAGCTCTTAAACTCTGCATCCAGGACGGACTATGGATGGAACCTGTCAGACAGGCTCTTGCGGAGGCCCGCAGGATTATCTCACATTTCCAGCATGACGCACCTGCTGCCGCCGCTCTGATCCACAAGGCAGAAGCGGCGAATAAGGCAGGCGCTTGTCTAGTGCTGGATGACCCAGGGCGCTGGGCAACTGCTATCGACATGTGTGAGAGTCTGCTCGAGCTGAAGTGGGTGGTGAGCTCCGTTCTCGAGGAGCAGAAAGCTGCTCCAAATTTAGCGGACCACCAGTGGCGCCTCCTCCAGGAACTGGTGCCAGTACTTAAGACCGTGCGCATCGCTGCCTCCTTCTTGAGCGAGGACATCAATTTGTCCATCTCCGCCCTTATGCCGTGCCTGCATGGTGTATCTCGTGTCCTAGAGCAACATATCGCAGAGACCAGCTGCCCTGTGGCTCGGGGAGTAATGGAGACGGTGCGGTCAGGGATGGAGCGACAGTGGAGACTGGGTGAAGAGGAAGCCTTACTGGACAGCCCTGCCGTCCTCTCCTCATTCCTGGACCCGAGGTTTAAGGAGCTGCGCTTCCTCAGCCCACATGCACGTAGTAGGCTGCACGACAAGGTCAAGGAACTATTATCTGCTCAAGCACAAATAGAGGTGGAGGAAATGAGCAGAGAGTGTGACAAAGGAGGCGAGGATGAGGATGACGAAGTGGGAAGGGAAAAGGAAGTGAGGAATCGGGGATTGGATCACTCACAGTCAACCATTGCTCCTCTGGATTCACCTGTGTCCTGTGAATCAAATGAAGAGGGGGACATTATTGTGCTGCAGCAACAGTTAAAGGGGCTGTCCCAGACTGCCCCGTCACAGGTCAGTGGAGAGGGACTGGGTGAAGGCTCACGCTGCAGTGCTGGAAATGGTCCCAGGAGAGTAGCAGGACTGTCTAGCCTGTTAAAAGGAGACCTGCAGCCCCCTGCTTATAGGCAAGTGAGTCATGTGCCCAAAAGCATGTACGACATACTGCTTGGAGAGGATCCCACTGAGCGAATGCCTGAGATCCACCAACAGCTGGAGAACTACATTGCAGAGCCGCTGTGCAAACGCAGCCTGTCACCTCTCCACTGGTGGCGCTCTAAGGAGCATCGCTTCCCTGCCGTGGCCAGACTTGCCCGCACATTTCTGGCTATCCCTGCTACTGCTGTGCCTGCAGACAGGGCCTTTGCTCCTAGAGAGACTACTGTTGCTCAACGCAGGGCCATTCTGGGGCCCCAGCATTTAGATCATATTCTATTCCTTCACCAGAACAGTGACTATGTGGAGAAACTGATGGGAGGGTCTACAGGGCATGAAGAGAGGGGCAGTGACAGGAATGGAGCCAAGCAGACTCTGTATCAGTCTTTAGTGTCATATGAGAGCAAGGCTTGGGTGGGAGGGGAGAAGTTGTGATCAGTCTACATACCTTATTTTATCAAGTAAAGAACTATGTTGTGCATAGGCCTCTGAGAAAAGATCCATCCATTCATGCCCAAGATTTATCTGACTTCAACTCATCTTGGATGCAGAGTTTGAAAAATCAACGACAAGGCAAAGCAAATAATGCAGCCACTGGACTCAAAGCCACACTTGTGTGGCGTCTGTATTTACATGTAAAATAGTGTCTGGCCAACATATCTACATTTGAGTTGTGATTTACATCATACATCATTGTAAAGTGCTTTCAAAAATATGTACCTATGTGTAAATGTGTGAGAAGTTGTAGATGTACGGTCACTCTTGTTGAATGGCAACAGAAATGCATGTTATCCTTGGTTTGCATAAAGTAAAAACACTGGTTCAAATGAATAGCTTGTACAGTAATTGCAGCATGATGTCTCATTAGAAATTAGAAATGTCTCAAACACTAACTGTGGAAAAACTGTTGTAATTAAAGGAATTGTTGAAAACAACATTGTTCAGACAAACACATTTATTTTAAAACAACACCTGAGTGAGACAACAAGTTTAACTTTCATCAACACTCTCACGTAGAGGACATGCCAGTCAGGTAAAGCCCGTACTCTTTCTGAACTAGTGGATTGTTCATCAAGAATTTTAACTTAAAGAACATAACACAAGATCCAATCCAGAAGTGTTAAACTCAGGCCAAAACTGTTTGTGAGGAGCGGGCCACAGTTCAGTAAATAAATTCTCTGTTCTCAGCTGCCCAGGATCTAACCCTGATTCATATGCATTTTTTATGAGCAATTGTCAATGTCTTGTCGTTGTTTACAAAGAGTAATAACTCATATAATAAGTGAATTATTTTACAATGGATTATTCAATTGAGCATACCAGGCAAACTTTGGCTTTCATATTGATACAAATGTAATTAAAACCACAGGATATTTTAGCAAGGATTTCAGGTGGCTTAAAAAGAGCATGCTGTTTAGAAACTTTAGGACAATGTGAACCAACAATAACAGAACGTGTTGTCCAACAACAGAGAATGACAAAGGAACATGAATGCAACATCACATAAAGTTCTAAACCTTATAGTAAAGTAGGGTGTGTTTTTTGGAGAAAAAAACGTCAATTGTTGTTGCTTTCTTTAGGTAAACATTATTTTAAAGTGATTTTCAATAAATACATGCCAATATGAATTTATAGTGAGTGAATTTCGACATATACTTGACTTGCCAGTAACTGAAACAGTCCTGTGCTCACCACTATGTACTATAGAGGATTCCTCTCGTGCAGTAGAGTAAAGGCACCTTGGCAGAGTCCTGGCCGGGATCTCCTTGATGAGGGTTGTCTGCAGGGCAGCCCATAGGCCAGACATACCTGGTCAGCCACTCCCTCTCCTGCTGCCGGTGGGTTTTCATATGAGCACTACGACTCTTCACCTTGTCAAATACCCTGGAGGGGGACAGAATTTTACATGTCACTATGATGATGTGAGAACGATCTAAGGTGCTCAGAAATAGAGGGGTAGGGGGGTCAATATGCCATCCTGGATTAATTAACCGAGGGAATGCTCAACAAGACAGCAATGTTTTGCGATATCATTGTGATGTGTCCCTGGCATCGTTTTAGTGAAGTTCAACTGACCGCCCACACTCTCGACAGATGTACTCCAAAGCACCTCCTGTGGTAGTCTGCTCCTCCTGTACCCCTTTAGTCCTGTTCCCTGGTTTAGTAAGTGTCCTCCTGGGCACTCTCCGTCCCACATGGTTGTCCTCACAACAGCCAGGTGACTCCATCTGCTGATATTCAGGAAGTGTAAATTATTTCACTGGAAAATATTGGCCGACTTGTTTGACATAACTGTTTGTACTGTAAAGGAGGTTTGATACATATTTTACAATACTATACACAATACTATACTACACTAAACTCACAAGCTCTTCACCAACTGCTTCCTTTTTGTCTGATCCTCGACTGCGTTGCTTGAACTTCTTGAGCTTCTTCATTGCATAGTAGTACTCCACACACTGCGTCACGGACTTAGTCTGTAACTTCAGTGTGAGACAACTGTCAGGTCAATGCCTTTTCTTCAGTCTTCCTTCTCTGTCTATACCCTGTCCAATGGCAGCACGACATTACAAGTATACACTGAGTGTACAAAACATGAACACCTGCTCTTTCCATGACATAGACTGACCATGTGAATCCAGGTGAAAGCTACGATCCCTTATTGATGTCTCCTGTTAAATCCACTTCAAATCAATGTAGATGAAGGGGAGGAGACAGGTTAAAGCATTTTTAAGCCTCGAGACAATTGAGACATCAATTGTGTGTCTGTGCCATTCAGAGGGTGAGCGGGCAAGACAAAATATTTAAGTGCCTTTTAACGGGGTATGGTAGTAGGTGCCAGGCACACCGGTTTGTGTCAAGAACTGAAATGCTGCTGGGTTTTTCACGCTCAACAGTTTCCCTATGTGTATCAAGAATGGTCCACCACCCAAAGGACATCCAGTCAACTTGACACAACTGTGGGAAGCATTGGAGTCAACATTGGCCAGCATCCCTGTGGAATGCTTGACACCTTGTAGAGTCCAGGCCCGAAAAATTGAGACTGTTTTGAGGGCAAAAATGGGGTTGCAACTCAATATTAGGAAGGTGTTCTTAATGTTTTGTACAGTCAGTGTATTTGGGCATTTCAATATTATGTTTCTCTTACCACACTGTGAATAAGCTGGAAGTCCTTCTCATGGGTGAGCAGCGCTTTACGAAATAGTTTCTTCTCTTGAGGACTCCAATCATCTGAACCTGTCAGCCATAGGTTTTATGAGTTTTATGACGAGAAGTTAAAGTATTAGTAGCATGTACTGCATGGCTTGAACTAAACATGTAAACATCAAAGAACATAATTGAATAGTCTTGAAATGTGCGTCAATATTCATAACTCGTTTATCTTCATTCCACTTTTCAGAGTATCAAATTGGGTACCTGGGTAGTGATAGTCACACAAAGGGTGTGTTGAGGAACGGAAGTCTCCCCTGACTAACAGTAAATCAAGTGCAGCCTAGGGACACAACACACGACATATACCATAAGTTGTCAAGAATCAACATTGTCTTCAATTTGAGCTGAGCTCAGGTACCATACTGTTGTACTGCTCACCAGAATGTCTCCCTGCACCTCATGCAGACAGTGGAGGGCCAACTCTGTGTTGGTGCCCCCTCCTGGCAGCACGCTGGAACAGCACAAGTCTATCAGTTTAGTCACTGGAAAAACAGTCAAGACGACAAGTCACCTCTCACATTTCATGTCGACATCAGGTCTAGGTTGAAGATACCCAAGTTAGGACAAGAGAATTATAATATCCCATAACTCCTTGCATGAATGCGGAAAAATACTAAACAATGGGACCAGCAATGCGAGCTAAAATTGCTGGAAGTGAGTTTTAGCAGAACAGAAATTTCGCCATCAAAGTGAGAAACGTTGTACATTTTGGCTAACTACTCAGAAAACACATATCATAACTGCTTTACTGTCATTCTATTCATTTCAAAGTTTAGAAAATGATCTACAGCAACTTTATTACTTGATTCCCCGACCGCGGGTCATGTTTTCGATGCTAATCCTGTAGAATCAGCAACGGTGCTGGTCCCATGAATTTGTCTATTTTCAAACTGGAATTATTATGTTATCCTAACCTGCATATATTCAACCTAGTATCAATTGTACTACAAATACAGCTCATACCAATATATAGTACAAACGTGTGTGTGTGTGATCGTTAAAGAGAAACACACCCCCTTTTTGTGTTTCCACGTTGCTGGATATGTCTCCCCATGGAGCCCAGACAAGCTGAGCAGGGTGCTCATCATATAGCATTAGAAGCAGGTTACGAATGGGTGGGATCTCAGCCTGGAAACGTTGGCCCACGTTGATTCTCCTGGAAATCACACAGGCTCCTTATACAGTGCCTTCGGAAAGTATTCAGGCCGCTTGGCCTTTTCCGCATTTTGTTACGTTAAAGCCTTATTCTCAAATAGGTACAAATCCTCAGGAATCTACACACATCACCCCCTAATGATGAAGTGAAAACAGATTTTTAGAAATGTTGGCAAATTTACAAAAACAACAACGTATTTACATAGGTATTCAGACCCTTTGCTATGAGACTCGAAATTGAGCTCATGTGCATCCTGTTTCCATTGATCATCCGTGAGATGTTTCTACAACTTGGAGTCCACCTGTGGTAAATTCAATTGATTGGACATGATTTGGAAAGGCACACACCTGTCTATATAAAAAGGACCCACAGGTGACAGTGCATGTCAGAGCAAAAACCAAGCCATGAGGTTGAAGGAATTGTCCGTAGAGCTCCGGGACAGGATTGTGTCGAGGCACAGATCTGGGGAAGGGCACCAAAACATTTATGCAGCATTGAAGATCCCCAAGAACACAGTGGCTCCATCATACTTAAATGGAAGAAGTTTGGAACCACCAAGACCTAGAGCTGGCCGCCTGGCCAAACTGAGCAATCGGAGAAGGGCCTTGGGAGGTGACCAAGAACCCAATGGTCACTCTGACAGAGCTCCAGAGTTCCTCTGTGGAGAAGAGAGAACCTTCCAGAAGGACAACCATCTCTGCAGCACTCCACCATCAGGACTTTATGGTAGAGTGGCCAGACGGAAGCCACTCCTCAGTAAAAGGCACATGACAGCCCGCTTGGAGTTTGCCAAAAGGCACAGAAAGACTCTCAGACCATGAGAAACAAGATTCTTTGGTCTGTTGAAACTGAGATTGAACTTTTGGCCTGAATGGCAAGATTTACATCTGGAGGAAACCTGGCACAATCCCTCTCTATGAAGCATGGTGGTGGCAGCATCATGCAGTGGGGATGTTTTTCAGCGGCAGGGACTGGGAGACTAGTCAGGATTGAGGCAACGATGAACGGAGAAAAGTACAGATAGATCCTTGATGAAAACCTGCCCCAGAGTACTCAAGACCTCAGACTGGGGTGAAGGTTCAACTTTCAACAGGACAACAACCCTAAGCACACAGCCAAGATAACGCAGGAGTGGCTTCGGGACAAGTCTCTGAATGTCCTTGAGTGGCCCAGCCAGAGCCCAGACTTGAACCCGATCTAACATCTCTGGAGATCTGAAAATAGCTGTGCAGCAACGTTCCCCATCGAACTTGACAAAGCTTGAGGATCTGCAGAGAGGAATGGGAGAAACTCTCCAAATACAGGTGTACCAAGCTTGTAGCGTCATACCCAAGAAGACTCAAGAATGTAATCACTCCCAAAGGTGCTTCAACAAAGTACTGAGTAAAGGGTCTGAATACTTACATAAATGTGATATTTCAAGTTTTTAAAATATTTTTTTTTATAAATTAGTTTTTAAAATTAAACCAATTTTTGCTTTGGCATTATTTGGTAAATAATGCCAAAGAAAAATTGGTTTAATTTTTTAAAATCATTTATAAAAAATATTTTTTAAACTTGAAATATCACATTTACGTAAGTGAGAGGAAAAAAAAATATTTAATCAATTTTAGAATAAGGCTGTAATGTAACAATGTGGAAAAAGTCAAGGGGTCTGAATACTTTCCGAATGCACCGTATATAGACAGACTGACTCTCATGAATTGTAACACTAAAGCTTTTGCTGAACACACTTCAGAGAGAAACGTACGGCTCTATGTTGACCACTGTGTCGTCCATCATCAAGGAGATTCCATCAGCTCCATCTGAAAAGCAGAAGCCATAAAATATAAAGTTCTTCATGTATTTCAGTGGCAAAACTCTGAACCTGGGTAGATACTTCCTAACGCGAAAAACAAACCCAAAGAGGCGGTGTAGCTGCTGGGCAGAGGAGGGCCGGGGTGAAGCCAAGGCACTGTGCTGAAGTACAGGCCGGTCCCTGGGCGTAGGGGGCTTAGCATGGGTGGGGGTGTGTAAGGAGGAGGCTGGAAGCTGGGGTTGAGCAGGTGGTCTGCCAGGTACATGGGGGAGCGTAGCTGACTGGGGTAGCCGCCTGCTGCACGACACCAGGGAGCACCCCCACCCTCCTCGCCTAGGAGCCTCCGTGGGGACGGCTGTGGGAGCATGGGGGGAGGAATGATCAGAGTCTTCATGAAGTCAAGACGCCGGCTCCTCTTTGACCTCCCTGAACCATTCTGAGGGTTCTCTGCCTGCCACACAACCAACCACAGGGGGGTTATCAGTGTACAAGTAATTATTTAAGAAGGCACTGACCGTTGTACTGATCTCTTTTTTTCCTATACTTACATTGAGTGATGAAGGAGTGTCAGGATCTGTCTTCGCAGAGACTGGAACTGAAACAGGGATGACCAAAGGAGACAGAGGCATGTCTTCTGTTCTAGATGGAGACCTCGGAGTCTGTGGTGCTCTCTCTCCAGGCTACAGGAAACATCATAGGCACAAATAGACATACAGTCTGTAATGACAAAAGTTTGTACTTACAAAAAAGACATTTGTGCTTACTTGACATCTGGACATGTAATAAATATAGCGCCCAAAGATGACTAATGTTTAATAATATCATAATGTAAATAATAATATGGCTGTTACCTCTGGAGAGTAAGGTTCCATTTTAATAGAGGGTGCACATGGTCTACTTGAGGACCTGGCCCTGTAGCTCTGTTCTGTCTTGTGAAAGCTAGGGAATATCCTATGGGAAGAAGGCCAGCAGTTAAGAGGCCAATCTCTACTGATCAAAAATATAAACACAACATACAACAATTTCATTGATTTTACTGAGTTACTACAGTTCATATAAGGATATCAATCAATTGAAATTAATTAATTCGGCCCTAATCTATGGATTTCGCATGAATGGGAATACAGATATGCATCTGTCGTTCAGATACAGGAAAAAAAGAAAAAAATGGGCCTGAGGATCTAGATAAATTGCAATTGTGTTCGTTGTCTGTAGCTTATACCTGCTCATACCATAATCCCACTGCCACCATGGGGCACTCTGTTCACAACGTCGACAACAGCAAACCGCTCGCCCACACGAAGCCATACACATGGTCTACGGTTGTGAGGATGGTTGGACGTGCTGCCAAATTCTCTAAAACAACGTTGGAGGCGGCTTATGGTAGAGAAATTAAACATTCAATTCTCTGGCAACAGAGACATTCCTGCAGTCAGTATGCCAACTGCACGCTCCCTCAAAACTTAAAGACATCTGTGGCATTGTGTTGTGTGACAGAACTGCACATTTTAGTGGCCTTTAATTGTCCCCCACAAGGTGCACCTGTGTAACGATCATACTGTTTACACAGCTTCTTGATATGCCACACCTGTTAGATGGATGGATTATCTTGACAAAGGAGAGATGCTCACTAACAGGGATTTAAACAAATGTGCACAAAATTTGAGAGAAATCAGCTTTTTGTAAGTATGGAATATTTCTAGGATCTTATATTTCAGCTCATGAAACAGTGTATTTTTATTTCTATTCATCATTACCCGTCACTACACTGTTGTCCCTCTCCTGGCACACTGACATTTCTTCCCTGTACGGGGGAATATAGAAATATTATAAATACAGTATTGATAAAACAAACTGGCAAGTGTTCAATTGTTGAGCACTGCTAGTAGTGTACATACCTGGAAGGTCTGCCGAGGGTTGCTGTCTGAGCTAAAAGAGGCCATAGCCACCTGGCTTGGGGAGACGAGGTAGTGTGGCCGAGGGCGGGGACGTCGGGGAGCCAGGAGAGAGGTGGGGCGAGGTGTGGGGAGAGGTGGAGCAGGAAGCTCTACAGTCCTCCCCTTCTTCCTCCTCTCTCTCTTTCTCTTACTGTCGCTCTTTGTATTACAAGTCTCTGACTTCTGCACACTGTAGAGGCAGGGTAGGACGATGGCTGGTGGCGGCGGGATAGGTGGGACTGGGTTGGGCTTGTTTGGAAGACTTGAGCTTGAGTGGATGAAAACAGTGTTGGGAAACGACATAGATGTTACACTGGAATCTGAGCTTGCTGTTGGTTCAAAAGAGTGCAGCTGAGTGTTAACTTGGGGTTTCCCATCCGAGTTAATCTGGCCATAAATTGACTGCTCCTGCTTAGATGGAGAGTAGCTCTTCTCCGGGGACGCTGGCTTCACTAAACACTCTCGGTTAACAGCCTCACTACAGGGATGAGAGGACAACATTTCTTCAAGAACTTGGAGGTCAGATACAGGGAAGTCAACTACACTCTCCCAGCCATGAGGACTTGGGCCATCCACTCCAGGAAGTAGTGATGGTAAAGTAGCAGTGATGTTACTAGGCTCAGGGGCCCACTGGGGTTGATTTAATTCGCCTGGGCACTCACTACAAGGACCTTTGTCAGACTGCTGCATCCAGGTGTCCAGGACTAAGATAGGCCTTGACTGAGAGATGTTCTGCTCTGAGTAGTTGTTCAGTTGTAAGCCACTTGGAGGAGCAAACCCCTTGTAACTGTTGAAGCTGAAAAAGCCAGAGTAATCAGCGACCTTCTGTTGAGTGTCTGATATCGGTTTGGGTTGGGTCAGGAACATGGGACGGTAATTACAGTGAGCTGTCGAACCTCCCAAATATGCAGCACTATCCACATGCTCCCACTGGGTAGTAGCAGAGTGGGCTGGGTGGCTTGGGTTCGGGGGGCTTTGGGACATGGGCGGGAGACCATGCTGAGAGATATAGTGGCGCTTCAGGGAGTGAGAATCACAGTAGCTCTTCTGGCACCCAGGTTCAGCACATCGGAACTGCTTGCGTTTCTGATGGGTCAACATATGGCCATTGCTGCAGAGAGATGTTATCATTTTCATCAGGGCATTGAAATGTCAAATGACTGTATCAAAAAACATATGAGTGTATAAAACATTAGGAACACCTGCTCTTACCATGACATAGACTGACCAGGTGAAAGCTATGATCCCGTATTGATGTCACATGGTACATCCAATTAGTGTAGATTAAGGGGAGACAGGTTACAGAATCATTTTTAAGCTTTGAGACAATTGATACATGGATTGTGTATGGACAAGTCTGAATATTTAACTGCCTTTGAACGGGGTTTGGTAGTAGTGTCAAGAACTGCAATGCTGCTGGGTTTTTCACGCTCAAGAGTTTCTCATGTGTATGAAGAATGGTCAACCACCCAAAGGACATCAAGTCAACTTGACACAACGGTGGGAAGCATTGGAGTCAACATGGGCCAGCATCCCTGTGGAACACTTTCAACACCTTGTAGAGTCCATGCCCTGACGAATTGGGTCTGTTCTGAGAGAAAAATGTGTTCCTAATGTTTTGTACACTCAGTGTAATTGTTAATACATCATTATTACTTCTAGAGCGGGGGGATATGACTCACAGGTGATCATGACGTTTAAATGCTCGTTGGCAGATGGGGCAAACATGTGGTCTTTCCTGTTGGTGGGTCAGTAAATGTTTGTTGAGTGTGTTGGCTGTTCCAAACATCTTATGGCAGAGCGTACACTCATAAGGTGAAGACCTGACAGGTACTGTCAATGAAAATGGCTCCAACAGGTTGCCCTCTCCCACGATGACAGGACCAGAGGAGTTATCTGAAGTGATATTGCAGAAAAAGGCATATAGCTAAGCACACCTAGCTAATACTCAAACATAAAACTAACACAAATAGGGATGGCATTATCATTCTTCAATTCATTACTGCTCACTCAGACAACACATTTATTTGCCTATATTCTGCTACAACAACTGCTCACCAATCTCCATGTTTCTATTTGGCTCACATCCCATCCAAGGCTCTGGGTGAAATAGGTGCGAGAAGGGAAGTGGTGGGTTGGGGGCGTTGAGGACGTCAACATCATCAATAGTGAAGTGCTCACTGGTAGAATGGGGGGGGAAACACCCCTTGGTGCATTCCTCAGTCTCCAACATTGTCTCTCTTAAGAGGCCTTGATACAGTATGTCTGCTGCTTTGCCATATCTGCAACCAAATGTAGTTACTTCCTTCATTGACAGTACCTTTAACGTTACACAGTCATGTTGTCTAAAACAAAATACAAGGTACCAGTCATTGAACGGAGTTAATTATTTGACATGTGTTAATTTGTAGGGTAAAGGACAAACAGTAACTTAAGCCCAACAGCATGTGGAGTTGAGAGCAGTCTGGGCACAGACGTCATGGTCTAGTTTTGATTTACATTTGGTTGAGATGTCAACTAACGTGAACGTGAAATCTATAACAAATGTCACCATGTCATTGGATTTGGGTAAACAGTTTGGGTGAAAAAAATTCGGTTGGTTAATCAATAAGTGAGCTAGCTAGCTAAACGCTAGAAAGAGGTGTTTGCTTGTTACAGTACTAACGTTAACTGTTAGCTCCAATTGGTGAATGATTCGCCTCCAGTAGCTAGCTCGCTAAACAAATTGTGTTGTTTTAGCTAAAAGTTATTTCTTTTAAATCTGCTTTGACATACCGTTGGCTATCTGGTTGGCTGAAAGATCTTCATCCACATGGTAGTAAGCAAACTTAGCTAGCTAGCTACTAAAACAGAATCACCTCAGAATTTCCCATGCTACTAGAGAGTAACAGTTAGCTAGCTAGCAAGGCGAAGAAGTTGATGTTGTGGTTAAAGGCAGTAACGTTATTTGTGGTGCTGTTTCATGAGAAAGCTAGCTATATATCACCAATTAGAAAGCTCGTTGACTGTTATCAGCTAACGAGCTAGTTAATAGTTTTAACAGGAACTCACCTCTTATCAATTCGACTCAAGTCATCCAGATATTCTCCATGGCAGGTAGAGCTAACTGCTAAAAAACTGTAGGCCTACACTTCAATATCTGAATTGAGAGGGAAAACGGATGCCGACGGTTAGCTGTCTGTCTGTCCCCGATCTGTCTCACCCAGGCCTGACAGGGTGGGTGTGAGGTTCAATGACTGGTGAGGTATCACAGCCAGGTCAAATATACGTTTTTTTCAACTGACAGAGCACTGCCACTACAGCAAGCCTCCCGCCTTGGAACGTTCACCAGATGGTTCATTTGATTTCTCATTCAATATTACAATGTTACTTACGCTGGATGGAATGGATTACTTTTAATATGTATATTAAATCCCATTCCCATCCAGACAAAGTGTCTCACTGGCTGGTGAAATCCATAGGCCTACTTGCCTTCCTATTTATCTTCTGGATTGGCATAAGGGCTGCCAATATCAATGTTTATCCCACGCTGTACATTCTTATGTCTGAGCCCTTTCTTATTACCCTGTTTAGTAAAACATTGCAATCCTCCAACTAATCCCAACTGACATTCTGTCTGTGTTAGTTGCACTTGAACAGCTGTGGTCAACACCCTCTTGAGTATGTAACACAGGCATCATAAGATCTGAGACCACTGTTTTGCTCACAATTTCCAGCTTTTTATTTTATTTTTTAGAGGAAGTGAAAACACTTTTTTTGCATATTTTTACTGCAGAATAAGAGACTCACCAACACTTCAAGGACTGTTATTTGTTCTTTAGGACTAGGCCTACACACTTCACCATCATGTCAAGTGGGGGGATGAAGGACAAAAATGCAGAAACGTTGGAGGATGTCAACATAGTCACAAAAGAGCTCAAGTATCTATATTACAAGAGGCTGCCCATAGAGAAACAATATGGCTTCCATTACTTTCACTCTCCCAGCTTTGAGGATGCAGATTTTGACAACAAACCGATGGTGATGGGTCAATGCTCGACAGTGAAGACTACTTTCAAATCTATTGTAAGGGCTCATGGGCCTATGGCACAGATATTTGCCATGCAAATGTCATTCTTTATATGGTTTACCACTGCCATCAGCACAGGGAGGTAGAAGGACTGATCCCAGGCAATGCTCTGTCAGTAGACCCCAAAAATCCCTTTGGCCACTTCTACTCTTTTGGAAAAACCTTCCTGAACAGGTAAGAGGACATCCGGGAAAACTTTGGCTGTCGGAAAAAATAAATGTTTGAAATGAGCTGCAAGGACAGGAAATAAAAACCATGCCAACATTGCAAATAAAGGAGTGGATGGAAAAAGAGAGGACATGAGAAAAGAGATAGAGGACTCTATTTTAACAAACATAACGCAATGGTAAATCTAAGCGCTGACGGTAGCGCTATAGGTTCGGGGGTGTGTCAGAAATATTTCATCTATTTTCACCACCGCAATTATAGGTGCAGTTGCTGGAGGTGGCGTGAAAGGGCTGGGTTTTGGTGAATAAACCAGTTGAGTTGTGGGTGTGTCGAGGATTGGCCCCTCACTTGCCAATCAGAATGTGCTCCATGGCTAAACATTTGGTTGCTTCAAGTTCTGTATTTTATATATTGCGTTGTCATCAACTCCAATTCATTAAACAGCTTGCCCCTTATTTGCTAAATATGTTGAACATGTTTGCAGTCCACATTGTTGCCACGCCCTGGCCATCGAGAGGCTTTTTATTCTCTATTTTGGTTAGGCCAGGGTGTGACTAGGGTGGGCCTTCTATGTTCTTTTTTCCTATGTTTTTGTATTTCTTTGTTTTGGCCGGGTATGGTTCTCAATCAGGGACAGCTGTCTGTCGTTGTCTCTGATTGAGAACCATACTTAGGTAGCTCTTGCCCACATGGGTTTTGTGGGTAGTTATTTTCTGTTTAGTGTGTTTTGCACCTGACGGAGCTGTTTCGGTTGGTCCTTGTGTTACTTTGTATTTAGTGTTCAGTGCTATTTAATAAAATGATGAACACGTACCACGCTGCACCTTGGTCCTCACCTTCTTCCGCCAACGGCCGTTACAATTGTTCTAATTGCTTCAATGTGGAAATGCATTGTTAAATATAGGCTATAGCATTTGCACTGATATAGAGGCTAGGCCAACTGTAACTTGCAGTCTGGACATGCCAAACGTAGTCCAGATTAAATTCACTAGGTTATTGATAAGGCCTAAAAAACAGTGTACGACTAATTCTAGTCATTCAGGCAGGACACATTTATTTTTTGGGGGATTGGAACAATGATGGACATTTTGAAACAGGCAGGAACAGTGCATTGCTCTAGTGAATGGTTGAAAATGTCAGTGAAAACAGGGGAGAGCTGGTCAGCGCAGTGCTTAAGTGTGGCTGGAGAGACCTTATCTGGGCCGCAGCCTTCCTGCTGTTCTGTTTCCTATAGTGTCTGTTGACCTCCTGCTCTGTGATGACCAGGGGTGGGGGCAGCCTGGGGGGACAGAGGGGGAGTGGGGGATTCCTGGGATGGCAGGGGTGGGGTAGATGGGTGAGGGTGAAGTGGCAAGCAGGGGTAGGTGGAGGGGGGCATTGTCCTGGTGATTGAAGGGCATTTAGGTTTGTAGTTGGTCATTTGTTTCAGTCCTTTCCAGACAGACGTACAGTTGTTGCTGGATAACTGTTGCTCTAGACTGTCTTTGTACTGCTGTTTGGCTGCCTTAATTCCTGATAGGAGCTTTTTCTTGGTCCCTATCAAATCAAATTGTATTTGTCACATGCGCCGAATACAACAGGTGTAGACCTTAACATGAAATGTTTAGTTTACAAGCCCTTAACCAACAATGCAGTTTTAAGAAAATAGATTTAAGAAAATATTTACTAAATAAACTAAGGTCAAAAAAAGTAACACAATAAAATAACAACAAGGCTATATACAGCGGGTACCGGTACCAAATCAATGTCCGGGGGTACAGGTTATTAGAGGTCTTTGAGGTCATTTGTACATGTAGGTAGAGGTAAAATGACTATGCATAGACAAACAGCGAGTAGCAGCAGAATAAAAAGGGGGGGGTCAATGCAAATACTGGCCATTTAATGAATTGTTCAGCAGTCTTATAGCTTGGACGAAGAAGCTGTTAAGGAGCCGTTTGGACATAGACTTAGCGGTCCAGTACCGCCCATTTAATAGTGCTGTAAACAGGGTCCGGAATTGTTTCTTGCCTCGTTGAACATTTCACAAATTCTTTGTATCTGGGACGCTCCTGTGTGGTTAACCACACGCTGGTGTGGTTAAAATCCCCATGATATTCAAAGTAGAATCCGGGTACTTCCTTTCCAACTCTGTGATCTGTGTCTGATCAACCAGTAGCTGTTGCACTGTATGTGTACAGGGGCTCAGCGCAATGTAGACTCCGGCCAGAATGACTGAGGCAAATTCACAGGGTGAATAAAAGTGATTTTTTTGTCAGAAGTTGTAGCTGGTCGGTTTTGTTTGCACAGTCCCATTGCTTCGGTTTCAAATCCGACAGTAGTATATATTCTGATGATGACAGAATTTTAGGACAAAAGCAGGCCGGTAATGTGTCCCTAATATTCAGAAACTCAGATTTTTGTTGTTGTTGCGATCCAAAAATGAACAAACAAATAAGTAAAACCAACCACGATCATCGACCGAAACACCGTGGCTGCCTCAACGATGTGCGTGCTCACCTCCGTCATCGTCAAGACCTTATTTTCAAATCAACTGTTTGATATGAAAAAAAACGTGTCAATAGTGCATGCCTACTGCACATATGTGATTGTTGATGTTGATTTGTAGCAGAATGGATGATGACACTAAATTACAGTATGTATGGGATGGGAGGACCGATGGATTCATTATTAATCTATGGGTGGAGCTGCTAACAACACTCAATCCAATACAATATTTGAGGTCCACTGGGATTATACATGTTGACCTTATATACTTTTCCCCCATTGTTTTAATGCACTCATAAAATTACTGTGCTGTTCTTTCTTATTTTAGGATATGATTTCTCAGCAGTGCTGCGCTGGTTTGCAGAACGTGTCGACAGCATCATCCTTCTGTTTGATGCACCTAAACTGAAGTTCTCTGGTGGGCTCACACGTGCTTTTGGGCCTCTGCATAGCTATGAAGACAAGTCGCATGTGGTACTGGATAAAGCAGACAGGGTCGATTGCCAACAGCTGACGCGAGTGTATGGTACACACTGGTCACTTAAGGAGATACCTGTACCCCTTCTGTCCACACAAGGCAACCATGAATGTGATGATCGTTCTGCTTCGGACCGGTGCTTTGAAGTCCGCAATGCACAAAGCCGAGAACCCTATAGGTTGAAAGAACCAGACGGTGTGAAGTTTTGTGCGTGCATATTGGAGGACAGTCACTATTATTGCGAGAACATTTGCTCGGGAGAGTACCTTGATGCCTACCCGCCCACTGGGCATGCACTGGTTGAATCAACGTGGAATAGGTGTTGAATTGACGTCCATATCATCAACCACATCTATTCCTTGGTTGTGACAAAGGTTTGCAGCCTCACTGTTTGGGACTACACCAAGAAAACAGGAAGCAGATCCAAGTTCATGGCTGGAATCAAATATCGCCTCAAATATGTGATGCGAGGTCTTTTAAGCTCATGGGGAAAAGACATCTCTGGATACTACTGTGTGTGCTAGGGCTGGTGCTAGAGGTAGATATCCTGTCACCTCGCTCACCATACACTTCTACCCATTCCTAGGAATTGCTGTGCGTAATTATCATGAGGTTTGAGATCATGCAAGAAATGCGCGCTAACAGGAGAGTCTGCCAATCAAGACAGTCTATGGCCGCATGATGATGATATCCTATGTCTTGACAATACATTAATATACACTAACGGTCCAAAGTTTTAGAACACCTACTAATTCAAGTGGTTTTCTTTTATTTGGGCTGCAATTTCTGAGGCTGGTAACTCTAATGAACTTATCCTCTGCAGCAGAGGTAACTCTGGGTCTTCCATTCCTGTGGCGGTCCTCGACAGAGCCAGTTTCATCATAGCACTTGATGGTTTTGGTGACTGCACTTGAAGAAACTTCAAAAAGTTCCTGACATTTTCTGTATTGACTGACCTTCATGTCTTAAAGTAATGATGGACTGTCATTTCTCTTTTCTTATTTGAGGTGTTCTTCCCATAATATGGACTTGGTCTTTAACCAAATAGGGCTATCTTCTGTATATCACCCCTACCTTGTCACAACATAACTGATTGGCGTAAACGCATTAAGAAGGAAAGAAATTCCACAAATTAACTTTTAAGAAGGCACACCTGTTAATTGAAATGCATTCCAGGTGACTACCTCATGAAGCTGGTTGAGAGAATGCCAAGTGTGTGCAAAGCTGTCATCAAGGCAAAGGGTGGCTGTTTGAAGAATCTCAAATGTAAAATCTATTTTTATTTGATCCACACTTTTATGGTTACTACATAATTCCATATGTGTTATTTCATAGTTTTCATGTCTTCACTATTATTCTACAATGTAGAAAATAGTTTAAAAAATAAAGACAAATATTTTATTTTATAAAGATAAACAAAAAGTAGGTGTTCTAAAACTTTTGACCGGTAGTGTTTTTGCCTATGTGAATTTGTTACAGGAAATATGTTTTGTTCCGGTCAGTTCATAATAACAGGCCTTAAAACTAAGTACAGCTTTAAAAAATATATTTGGAATACATTAATTGACTAAACATGAATGGAAATGGATAGGCAGCATGGTATGGAGTAAGGAACAACTGCAAAAATGCACCTGGACAGTCTCACGTGTATTCTGAACAAGTTAGTGTCTGACAATGGGCCGTCATTATTGTCTACAGAATTCATCCAGTTCAGTGTGGATTATGGATTTCAGTACAATATACTGTATCATCAAGTGTACATGGAACTGCTGTTATTTAACCCATAAACATTTGAATGGCCCATCCAGCTGCATAGCCCTCATACTACTGTGGTAACTGCCATATCATTACACCATGGATACACTAGAGTAATAGTTTTATAAAATAACATCAATTCAATCAAATAAAAAATCTCTACTTTACAGACAAAGTGTACATGGGCAAACTTTCAACCTATGCCTGTCATGTCCTGACCTTAGTTCCTTTTTTATGTCTCTATTTAAGATTGGTCAGGGCGTGAGTTGGGGTGGGCATTCTATGTGTTCTATGTTTTTGTATTTTTGTGTTTGGCCTGGTATGGTTCCCAATCAGAGGCAGCTGTTTATCGTTCTCTCTGATTGAGAACCATACTTAGGCAGCCTGTTTTCCCACTATGGGTTGTGGGTAGTTGTTTTCTGTCTGTGTTTTACCATACAGAACTGTTTCGGTTTTCATTTATTTCTCCTGTTCTTTTTGTATTCAGTGTTCAGTTATCTTTCATTAAAATATGGACACTTACCACGCTGCGCATTGGTCCGATCTTTCCTACTCCCCCTCAGAGGAAGAAGAAAATCGTTACAATGCCCCTAGCGGCAGAGAAGTCGGTTGAAATTTATTGGGATGACTCATGTACTAGAGGCATCCGGTACCCCCTGTATATAGCCCCACTATTGTTATTTACTGCTGCTCTTTAATTATTTGTTATTCTTATCTATTACTTTTTTTTGTAACTGCTTTGTTGGTTAGGGTATTGTAAGTAAGCATTTCCCTGTAAGGTCTACCTACACCTATTGTATTCGGCGCATGTGACAAATACAATTTGATTTGATTTGCAGAGTCTGCAGAGTGGTCACTGGCACAGCTGCAAAGTCACAAAATCTCATTTGAAACCTAACCTTAATCACACTGAGAACCCTAATGCCTAACCCTAATCTTAAACCCCTAGAGTCAATTTCTGCACCCCCCACGGAAATCTAATTCGCATAATATTTTTATATTTTTGTCAGTTTAAAACCTCTTAAAGGATCCACCCCTTTTTTTCAATTTTTGCCTCAAATTATATACCCAAATCTAACTGCCTGTAGCTCGCCCTGAAGCAAAGATATGCATATTCTTGGTACCATTTGAAAGGAAACACTTTGAAGTTTGTGGAAATGTGAAAGGAATGTAGGAAAATATAACACATTAGATCTGGTAAAACATAATACAAAGAAAAAACCAACAGTTCTTTTGTATTTTTTTGTACCATCATCTTTGAAATGCAAGAGAAAGGCCATAATGTATTATTCCAGCCCAGGTGCAATTTAGATTTTTTGCCACTAGATGGCATCAGTGTATATGAAAAGGTTTAGACTGATCCAATGAACCATTGCATTTCTGTTCAAAATTCAAAAGACTGCTAAAATGTGCCTAATTTGTTAATAACTTTTCATGTTCAAACTGGTGCACTCTCCTCAAACAATGGTATGGTATTCTTCCACTGTAATAGCTACTGAAAGTTGGACAGAGCAGTTAGATTAACATGAATTGAAGCTTTCTGCTAATATCAGATATGTCTATGTCCTGGGAAATGTTCTTGTTAACGACAACCTCATGCTAATTACATTAGACCTATGTTAGGTTAACTGTCCCATGGATGGGACACCCATCCCGAATAAGTTTTTAAGATAGAGATATCTAAACTCAGCAAAAGAGAAACGTC
The DNA here is from genome assembly GCF_034236695.1 of Oncorhynchus nerka. NCBI lineage: Eukaryota > Metazoa > Chordata > Actinopteri > Salmoniformes > Salmonidae > Oncorhynchus > Oncorhynchus nerka. Next base: position 53,350,570 of record NC_088405.1, read on the forward strand.
CTCTCACTGTCAACTGCGTTTATTATGTGTAAATGTTTGTATGAACATAAGATTTAACTACTGAGACATAAACTGAACAAGTTCCGCAGACACTAACATAAATTTAATTGAATAATGTGTATTCATAAATTGAATAATGTGTCCCTGAACAAAGGGGGGGGGGTCAAATTCAAAAGTAACAGTCAGTATCTGTTGTGGCCACCAGCTGCATTAAGTACTGCAGTGCATCTCCTCCTCATGCACTGCACCAGATTTGCCAGTTCTTGCTGTGAGATGTTACCCCACTCTTCCACCAAGGCACCTGCAAGTTCCCTGACATTTCTGGGGGGAATGGCCCAAGCCCTCACACTCTAATCCAACAGGTTCCAGACGTGCTCAATGGGATTGAGATCCGGGCTCTTCGCTGGGCATGGCAGAACACTGACATTCCTGTCTTGCAGGAAATCACGCACAGAACGAGCAGTATGGCTGGTGGCATTGTCATGTTGGAGGGTCATGTCAGCATGAGCTTGCAGGAAGGGTACCACATGAGGTAGGAGGATGTATTCCCTGTAACGCACAGCATTGAGATTGCCTGCAATGACAACAAGCTCAGTCCGATGATGCTGTGACACACCGCCCCAGACCAAGACGGACCCTCCACCTCTAAGTCGATCCCGCTCCAGAGTACAGGCTTCGGAGTAACGCTCATTTCTTCAACGATAAACGCATATCCGACCATCACCCCTTGTGAGACAAAACTGCGACTCTTTTTGCCAGTCCTGTCTGGTCCAGCGACGGTGGGTTTGTGCCCATAGGCGACATTGTTGCCGGTGATGTCTGGTGAGGACCTGCCTTACAACAGATCTTACAAGCTCTCATTCCAGCCTCTCTCAGCCTATTGCGGACAGTCTGAGCACTGATGCAGGGATTGTGCATTCCTGGTGTAACTTGGGCAGTTGTTGTTGCCATCCTGTACCTGTCCCGCAGGTGTGATGTTCGGATGTACCGATCCTGTGCAAGTGTTGTTACACGTGGTCTGCCACTGCGAGGACGATCAGCTGCCCATCCTGTCTACCTGTAGCGCTGTCTTACGCATCTCACAGTACGGACATTGAAATGTATTGCCCTGGCCACATCTGCAGTCCTCATGCCTCCTTGCAGCATGCCTAAGGCATGTTCACGCAATTGAGCAGGGACCCTGGGCATCTTTCTTTTGGTGTTTTTCAGAGTCAGTAGAAAGGCCTCTTTAGTGTCCTAAGTTTTCATAGCTGTGACCTTAATTGCCTTCCGTCTGTAAGCTGTTAGTGTCTTAACGACCATTCCACAGGTGAATGTTCATTAATTCTTCTTGGTTCATTGAACAAGCATGGGAAACAGTGTTTAAACCCTTCACAATGAAAACATGTGAAGTTGTTTGGATTTTTACAAATTATTGTTGAAAGATAGGGTCCTGAAAAAGGGACGTTTCTTTTTTGCTGAGTTTATTTGTGCACTGGATGCGTCTTAATTCACCGCATCTGCCGATGTTGCACTTCCGCATCTGTGGTGACAGAGCTAGAGCGGAGTTTGTCAGACCATGAGACATCTGATTCTTTGTGATCCGAACACCTCAAACTTAGATTCGTCTGTCCATAACACTTTTTTTCCAACCTTCCTCTGTCCAGTGTCTGTGTTCATTTGCCCATCTTAATCTTTTATTTTTATTGGCCAGTCTGAGATATGGCTTTTTCTTTGCAACTGCCTAGAAGGCCAGAGTCGCCTCTTCACTGTTGACGTTGAGACTGGTGTTTTGCGGGTACTATTTAATGAAGCTGCCAGTTGAGGACTTGTGAGGCGTCTGTTTCTCAAACTAGAGACTAATGTACTTGTCCTCTTGCTCAGTTGTGCATTGGGGCCTCCCACTCCTCTTTCTATTCTGGTTAAAGACCGTTTGCGCTGTTCTGTGAAGGGAGTAGTACACAGCATTGTACGATATCTTCAGTTACTTGGCAATTTCTTGCATGAAATAGCCTTAATTCTCAGAAGAAGAATAGACTGATGAATTTCAGAACAAAGGTCTTTGTTTCTGGACATTTTGAGCCTGTAATTGAACTCACAGATACTGATGCTCCAGATCCCCAACTAGTCTAAAGAAGGACAGTTTTATTGCTTCTTTAATCAGAACAACAGTTTTCAGCTGTGCTAACATAATTACAAAAGGGTTTTCTAATGATCAATTAGCCTTTTAAAAGGATAAACTTGGATTAGCTAACACAACATGCCATTGGAACACAGGAGTGATGGTTGCTGATAATGGGCCTCTGTACGCCTATGTAGATATTCCATAAAAAAATCTGCCTTTTCCAACTACAATATTTACAACATTAACAATGTTGACACTGTATTTCTGATCAATTTGATGTTATTTTAATGGACAAAAAATGTGCTTTACTTTCAAAAACAAGGACATTTCCAAGTGACCCCAAACTTTTGAACGGTAATGTACATGTATGTTGCTTTGCTCTAAGACTCCCACAGGCCTCACAAGTCTAGTCCGAAGGTCCCCTGGTACCAGTTGAAAAAATGAATGGAAGTACAGTATATATGGAGATTATATGAACATTTCTTATATCTCACAGATATATGACAGACACTTCAGAACAAACTTCCTTTAGATTTTCTGGGCGGACTATCTGTTGATCCATGTAGTGAATCTGTTATTCAATGCGTTTGTATGGGCTAATAGCTTAGACTGTTATGGGTTCAAATTTAAGACCAAAAAGCTCATTTTTTGTTTTCAGGAAATGACAATTTTGACTTTGCAGCTGGCCCATCTAGTGGAAACTGCTCAGTTCTGCCTCCAGGGCAAGATTAATTACAATAAACATCAACCTGCAGCAGAGAAAGCGTAAGTGTTGAAGGACTTTACCTGGCTGTGCTGGTTGGAAGCACTCTACTTGCAGTGAGACGACCAATCAACGCAGGGAAACACCTGCTAATGAGGCACTTGGCATTAAACTACGAGGCAGGCACTGTAGCCCCTGCTGTAGCCTGGCAACCCTTCAAGCCCTGCTAGAGATACTGAAAATCCAGACAGTACTTAGAGTTAGTGGAAGCTAACTGTAACTTCCCCTTCAGAGACTCCACGTCACACTCCATTTTAAACCATCAGGATCCCTAACCACACAATATATGGTATTAGACACTATAACACTCCGTACTACACAAGTATTTAAGTATGCCACAGTGTAGCACAACAACGGTGGTACGAAGCCTCCCCCTTGTAATCTTTCAGGTAAATATTTGTTGTGGGTAACATGTGGAAAACAACCACTAGGCTTATCTCTCATGACACCTCTCCTGCCTAAGGCTCTTGGTTACATGCAAATCACTGACTTTTTCCACAGAACTGTAGTACAGTAATACAACAATACAAAATAAATACAGTCTTAAACAGAAAATGTAAGAGCAACACAGATTATTTTTTGTTTATAATAAATAATCAGACCCAATAAAGCATAACCCAAATTTGCCTGAAAAAATGATTAGGGGATGAAATGACAACCTTTTACAACAAAATTGTAGGAGTCTCTTTCTAAAGTAAACAGCTAAAATGACAAGTCTGATTGATGGCAATCAAATGATAGCCACTGTCTAGAGAGGAACGTCACACCCTATGTCGTCTGCTTTCGTTGCATTGAGCCCAACATGGGGGAAGAACGAGAGGTAATTACTGTATGAGAGGAGGGAACCTATTCAAGCCCTCCTCCCCATCATACTCACTAATCTCTCTCCATTTGGAACTCTCAATTTGTTTGTAGAGAGATTGCCTTGTTCAACCATCCCACCTCAACTCGGGAGTCCTGGACCTACCAACCTGTCTGTCTTGTTTTTGCGGTAAGTGGCTAATTAGAATCCTTAAATTAGATTGATTGTGTTCTGGTCCATAGTGACAGTTGATGTTGTTGTAAATAGAATATTGATATACACTGAACAAAAATATAAACTCAACATGTAAAGTATTGGTCCCATGTTTCATGAGCTGAAATAAAAGACACCAGACATTTTCCATACTCAAAAACACTTATTTCAAAAACGTTTGGCACATATTTGTTTACATCCCTATTAGTGAGCATTTGTCCTTTGCCAAGATAATCCATCCACCTGACTGGTGTGGCATATCAAGAAGCTGATTAGACAGCATGGTCATTACACAGGTGCATCTTGTGCTGGGGACAATAAAAGGCCATTCTAAAATGTGCCGTTTTGTCACACAACACAGTGCCACAGATGTCTCAAATTTGGAGGAAGCGTGCAATTGGCATGCTGACTGCAGGAATGTCTACCAGAACAGTTGGTAGAGAATTGAATGTTAATTTATCTACCATAAGCCACCTCCAACGTTGTTTCAGAGAATTTGGCAGTGCGTCCAACTGGCCTCACAACCGCAGACTACGTGTAACCACGTCAGCCCAGGACCTCCACATTTCTGCACAATCTGTCTCAGGGAAGCTCATCTGGGTGCTCGTCGTCCTCACCAGGGACTTGAACCAACTGCAGTTCGGTGTTGTAACCAACTTCAGTGGGCAAATGCTCACCTTCGATGGCCACTGGCATGCTGGAGAAGTATGCTCTTCACAGATGAATCACGGTTTCAAATGTACTGGGCGGACGGCAAACAGTGTGTATGGCATCGTGTGGGAGAGCGGTTTTCTGATGTCAACGTTGTGAACAGAGTGCCCCATGGTGGCGGTGGGGTTATGGTATGGGCAGGCCCTGGCACCTATGGACATTGAACACAATCGCATTTTATCGATAGCAGTGTGAACGCACAGAGATAACGTGACGAGATCCTGAGGCCCATTGTCGTGCCATTCATCCGACGCCATCACCTCATGTTTCAGCATGATAATGCCCGGCCCCATGTGGCAAGGATCTGTACACAATTCCTGGAAGCTGAAAATGTCCCAGTTCTTCCATAGCCTGCATAATTACCAGACATGTCACCCATTGAGCATGTTTGGGATGCTCTGGATCAACCTGTACGACAGCTTGTTCCAGTTCCCGCCAATATCCAGCAACTTCACACTGCAATTGAAAAGGAGTGGGACAACATTCCACAGGCCACCACAACCAACAGCCTGATCAACTCTATGTGAAGGAGATGTGTCGAGCTGCATGAGACAAATGGTGGTCACACAATACTGACTGGTTTTCTGATCCACGCACTTACCTTTTTTTTAAGGTATCTGTGACCAACAGTTGCATATCTGTATTCCCAGTCATTGGAAATCCCTAGATTAGAGCCTAATTTTTTTTTTCAATTGATTGATTTCCTTATGTGGACTGTAACTCAGGAAAATCTTAGACATTTTGTTGCGTGTTGCGTTTACAGCGCATTCGGAAAGCATTCAGACCCCTTGACTTTTTCCAAATTTTGTTACATTACAGCCTTATTCTAAAATGGATGAAATAATTGTTTTTCTTATCAGTCTACACAAAACACCCCATTATGACAAAGCAAAAACAGGTTAAGACATTTTTGCAAAAAAAAATTAAACAAAAACTGAAATACTGAATACTTTCCGAAGGCACTGTATGTTTTTGTCCAGTGTATATTTGTCTGTGTTCTGATGTAGACAACAAACTATAAAGTTTGAGATATGTGTTGTTGTACAGTGTTGTTGTACAGTTCATTAAAGTGTAGTAGGCCTACAGGTTATGTAAATGTTCATGTAAAAAACAAAGCTATAGTGTTCATCATCAATTCATTCAGTTGTCTATGAAATTGGGGACAAATTAACGGCTGAGGAAAGAAACTGCCTTCTGAAGGGGCCGAGTGGGCAATTGTCATTGAGAGCCACACTGTGCCACATGATGACCAGCTACATAATTGGTTATGGAGGGATGAGAGAGGTGATTGCGGAATTTCCTCTGTTATTTGCTTTATTCACATGCAATTTGTAAGAGAACTAATGCTACTAATTTTAATAATCACAAATACAGTAAGACTATCATGACAAGATAATAACAAGTGTTCAGCACATTTTATTTACAGATACAGCAACAGGGAAACAGGTGATGTGCTAGCAGAAACACCCTGGATAATTTATTTTATTTCACCTTTATTTTATCAGGGAATCATAATGCCGCTGCCTATGCATGCCTCTCCCTGCACCTCTTCCCTCTGAGGCCCTCACTGTGACACTTCCAGCTTAGACCCAGGCAGCAGCAATAACAAGCAAATTAAACCATTATACATTGGCATGGTTCCATCTCATGCTTTGGCATTTACTACGTCTGATGCATGGTATATGGCAATACCTGTATAACTGATTTTAAAAAAAATGTCATTCTGATCATTCTTCTTTAAAGCATTAACATAATACATGATCTACAAACTGTTGTACCAGGCTGAGGTACAGTGAGAGGAAGCAGGATGTCCAATAACATGGCTAAGATTACAGATACCCGCAAGACAGTGGAACAGCTGAAACTGGAAGTTAACATCGAAAGAATGATGGTGAGCAAGGAATGGTTATTAGGCACAATGGTTATTAGGCACAATGGTTATTAGGCACAATGGTTATTAGGCACAAGATCCTTTTCTGTTTTATTTTTGATCTCTTTAGGTACCAAAAAAGCTGTCCATTGTCAATTTAAATTGTAAATAGAGCACATTGGCTCCCACTCTCCAATCTGATAGCTTTGTCCTTGTTAATCATGTGTTCTATGTGCAGGTGTCCAAAGCAGCAGCTGATCTGATGGCCTTCTGTGAGGCTCATGCCAAGGAGGACCCTCTGGTGATACCAGTGTCATCCTCTGAGAACCCTTTTCGGGAGAAGAAATTCTTCTGTGCCATACTCTAATCCCCACAAATTCACATGATTAAATACAATAACTCTACGTTCTGTGTCATTATTAGCAATAAGTAGGACAGGACAAATAATGCTAACACAGTTAAAGAACCCTTGAACATTTTGGTTTCGGTAGGCCTAATCAGTGAGATGATTTTTTTGTATTTTAAAAAGCTATGTAAGTGCTTGAATTATTTATCTGGATTGATCTGATTGACTGAAATAGAATGTTCTTTACGATGGGAGCAAAGTTCATTCGAGGCCTACAAACCTAGCTTACATACTAGCCTCTCCCTTTCAGCACACTGCCCTGACAATTAGAGATTACACATTAACTTAAATTGCACCTAAATCTGTCTAAAAACCTCAGCAATACTTGACTGTAAAATGTCTAACATCTAAGAGTGCTGTGAACCTTTTCAGGGTTTCACCACCATTAGTGCCAATAATAGCCCAATTTTGGTTATTTTGAAATCGACAACTTTAACACAAAATAGCTATATTATATTGAGGATCAAACTGTTTGCATATAAAACTAGTGTTGTGTTATTGAAGTAGGCCTACACTGCAGGTGCCTCACATCATTCCATTGATGCATTACAGGCGATCAAAGAAAAATATATGAATTAAACAAACAGATAGTCAACATAAGCATATCATGTGTTGTCCATTTCTAAATAGTACCCTGGGTGCTGTGCTCCTTGGTCGCAGTCAAGTCATGCAAAGCAAGCAAGGGCGGTGTCACGTGATGCTTACACTACAGGTAGATGAGCAGGTGTGTGTGTGGACACGGGTACTAGGGCCACTGTTAGTTCAATATTCATCTCAACTAACAGGATTCACTGATTTGAGAGGGAGAGGTCGGCCAACTGCGCCGTGACAACGAACAAGGTATGAACATTTCAAATTGTCTCTGTGTGTTTGTGGTTGTTGTGTAACGTATGAATAGCAGAGTAAAACCATTGTTCTCTCATGATTGATGAGTAAAGGGTCCAAAGTATATGGCGTTGTCCCGACAATGGTCCAAATGTCAACAGGTCTGAAGGCTACATTTATAGGACTGGACAGAAGAGGAGAAATTGCTCCATTTAAACTTCCAATCAATGTTTCCTAGTTTTTCACCCTAATGAGAAAATCCAAATTGACAGAAAACAAGACTATATTCTACGCAATGTCGAATGCGAGGTCGACCAGTCGAGAAAACCTTGTCTGACAAATAGTAATCCAAGTAGAAATACCGACCACTCCTCATGTTAAATATGCACTCTCAAACGTTTGATTATATCAGCCAGTAGTTTTGAAAGTGGTCCTCACGAGCCAAAAGTGGGCCCCCTTTTTGTGTACTACTTCCTCAATTTCTGTATTACATCGTCCATTTCGTAAAATATGTCACGGCCGGCAAATTATTATTATTATTATAAATATTTTTTGCAATTCATATGATATGTTATGAATCCAATTTGCACTATATGTTACAACTTTGTTGTGTTTAAGATCCTGGAGTGCATATTAAAGTCAACACACACACACACACACACACACCTTATTCATATGTCCTCTGTCGAAACAACGGTAAGCTTTAACCAACCAAAGGTATACTATACATTACATTACAGCGAAAGTAACAACCAACAAATAAAAAGGATGGCACTTTAGCCTCGTGTAAAGTCTAATAAACAAATAGCAAAGCGATATTCACTGCAAGCATGACTTAAAGGACAATGATATCACCTACATCACTCAAACGGACAGTTTTCAAACTCTTGTTTTTCAAGTAAAGACAACGTAGCAAAATGTAGCCTGCCTCTCAGCACATAGTCAACACACCATTTTTAGTAAGGTACATTCACAATAATACCAGGTGCCTTTTTACGGACTCGCTGTCAATATCTCACAAACAAAAGATTTTATGACATATTTGTAACGTCAATTATCTGACATGGCTGGAAACGACAAACTGGTGTGCAAACTACAGAATTGACTTGCCTTGTTATCCTTTACTATCCACCTCAGGTTTCTTTCTACCCTTCTCTCCTTTGGGGCTGCACAAATTAATAGGCCTTTTCCATTTGCAAGACAAATGGTTTGATCTTGTGGAGGGTCAGATTACCTAAAGGACATGCAGAGCAAGTGCTCCGGGGCCCATGACCTCCTGGGGGCCCACAACCCCCTCTAAAAAAAAAGGCCATGTGCCCTGCGTGCCCATTTGATAATCCGGCCCTCCAGGAGATAGATCCCATTTCTCAAACACGTCATAAGCAATGGCAAAATGTGTAGAATTGCAGGAAATTTGCCCCAGGGCCCCAAATGCAGTAATCCAGCCTTGTCCTGGATGCATGGAAGGAATTACATGTACACAATGCCTGTTCTAAATTGAGCTCACAAGATGAACAAATACTACAATCTGGATTACTAATGACTGAATAGGCCTATTTTAAAATAATTTGCATTTGCATTTGTAGGGGGTGGGTTCCAAAAACCCTATCCATTTTTGGTTAAGGGGACCTTTAAGATTCATATGTTTTGCTGCAGGCCTTATAATCAGATACTGTTCTAATGTGTCTAAAACTCTGCCACTATACGTTGCACAAGCCATCTATATTAGTCTTTGTGGTTAAGCCCTGGCTGTTGTGAGAGTGTGCTTGCAGGCTTGGTCTGAGTCAGACCGGAACTAGATAAAGAGAAGTAACCACTGTCTGGTTTGATATTTTGATCTTGTGTGACTTAAAGAATATATTGTCTGATTGCTGATTTCACCAATAAGCCAATGATTGACAAGGAACTTACCCCGACACATTGTTTAGTTCACACACACCTTTTTGCACATTTTTATTAAAGTTTCATGTAAACAGTAAAGTTACTCAAGCAATTATTTGCCATGGTAATTACTTTTAGCACAAAACAACTTATAACTTATAATTTATTTCACATTTTAACGCATAATTCACATTTCTCATTTGTCAGGGTTGACTGGAGGATGGCCAACTTCAAGGGACATGCCCTGCCTGGCAGCTGCTTTCTGCTGTTAGGCCTGTGTTGGTCAGTGATGTACCCTCTCCGACACTGCTGGAGGAGGCATCAGCCTAAAGCAAGACAAAAACTGCCCCTGTTCTTTAACAGAATAGACTTAATCGAGGGGGCACTCATGATTTTCTTTGCCTTTGTGGGTGAGTGTCTTCCCTGGTGCACTTATTTGGACTGCTCTCTCTTTAAGATCTTACACTATGGAATCTCTCAACCTCTGAATGATCTGCCAGAGGCTTGCTGTTTTACCCTGATGTTGTCCTGTCACTCTGTAGGCATCATGGCAGAGCAGTTTGTGCCTGATGGGCCCCATGCCCACCTGTACAACAGAGAGACCCAGTCCTGGGTGAAGCTGATGAACTGGCAGCACAGCACTATGTACCTCTTCTTCAGTATCGCTGGAGTTGTTAAAGTCCTCACTATGTCACCGCTTCCAGTCCCACTTGGTCTTGACCGCCTTGCTCTCTCCCTGGCTTTTTTTATTGAAGGTACAGTGTCAAAAGTTTGAATGTCATTTGTTACATATCCCTTACCAGACTAGAGGCAGATTTGAATTAGCGGGTATTCCTACCATCAGTATTAATTGTCTGTTTTTATTTGCTCTTTGACCGCTAGACAGATTAGATGTTATCTGCATATTGTATCAATATTCCAGGATGTTCCATTCCCCTCCAGGGCTCCTGTTTTACTTCCATGTGCACATGCGCCCTCCTCTGGATACCCACATCCACTCCATGCTGTTTGTGCCGGTGTTTGGTGGGGCGGCCATCACCCTGTTGGAGGTGTTCATGCGAGATAACATCGTACTGGAACTGCTCAGGACCAGCATGACCATCCTGCAAGGCTCCTGGTTCTTTCAGGTAGAACAGTAACCACCACCAAATGAACCACTGTCATTTTCAAACGAGTCAATCGCATCACGCTCACACAGAGGAACTGAGCAAAGTGGGTACTCTTTCAGATTGGATTCGTGCTGTACCCATTAAATGGAGTACAGTGGGATCTGCAGGCACACGATAACACCATGTTCATCACCATGTGCTTCTGCTGGCATCTGGCTATGGCCCTGCTGATCGTTGGCATCAACTACTGGATGGGCTGGTGGTGAGCATCTTCCTTTTTATCAATATACCTTTGTCATATCGCCTCTTTAATAGGTCAGTTTAACTTCATCAAATAAAGTCATTCCATTGACATAGCTTGGGTAAATTCACTGCCTGCATGAGCCAACTCTAATCCATGGCTTCTTCTTCTCTGGTCCTAACAGCTGTGTACAACGATGTTCAGGAAGAGGAAGTGACATAGAGATCATGATGAGAAAGACATCTAGCTCCAAAAAGGCTCTGCTAGAGGAGTCAGACGAAGAGTAGACAGACGCATCATCAAATCAAATCAAATGTATTTATATAGCCCTTCGTACATCAGCTGATATCTCAAAGTGCTGTACAGAAACCCAGCCTAAAACCCCAAACAGCAAGCAATGCAGGTGTAGAAGCACGGAAGTGTGTCCAGTAGTAGATCACTGTTACGGGATTCTCCACAATTGTTTGTCTGAAATTTGATTAACTGGTTTTAACTCGTTTCAAATCAAATCAAAATTGTATTAGTCACATGCGCCAAATACAACAGTAGACCTTACAGTGAAATGCTTACTTACGAACCCCAAGAATGCAGCTTAAAGGGGGAAAAAAAGAAACTACAAATAAGATGTAAAAAAAGAGAAGCAATAAAACAATAGCGAGACTTTATACAGGGGCGTACCAGTAGAGTCAGTGGGGGGGGCACCGGTTAGTCGAGGTTTGTAACCCTGCTACTGTGTATTTTGAGTGTCATTTTATCAATTAAATAACGACATGCCTTGTCGAGTTAAGATTCAAGCCAAATTAATTTGAAATAAAATGCTTTACTGAGCCCGGACAAATGTAATGTAATTCAAAGTATAAAAGCTAATAACTGATTTTCAAAACTGAGGAGGTTGCTATGAGACCAAGGAAAATAGGTGAGATGTAAAAGTATTCCTTGGAGGTGAGAGAATTTCAACATTTCTTGTGACACATTAACACCTGTTGTGTATTCATTAGGTTGTGCAATGGAAAACCAAACAGAACGAAACAGGGATAGGACCTACCTGAATTTGTCCAGTAAATAAATATTATTTCTGTTGCAATACGTACTCAGTTTGGAGAAAATGGTTTCTGTTGCGAAACCAAACATTTTGAAAATGGAATCGGACTAATGAATACACCCGACATTGTAACACGACATCGACAATGTTACCTGCTGGGGTTTCCTCTCCTTTTAAGCCAGTTGAAACATTTGCATACCTGTCCTGCCTATGGCTATACAGAACGGAGACATACAGTCCTGTAGGTTTTCGCACCAGTCCAAGTTGTAACTAGCCTAATTCAACCAGCGAAATATTAAAATCAGGTGCGCTAGGTTAGGGTTGGAGAATTTAACAGGACAGTAGCTCTCCAGGAACAAGGTTGGAGAGCCCTGCTATAGAGCAACATGCTTCTTTCCCTCCGGAAAACAGAATGCCTAATGATTGTCAGAGATAATATATTTCCAATAAATATTTTTTTCATTCACTGTGTAGTTTAATTTTTTAAAAATAATTATTATTTTAGGTACAAAATACTTACATGACCACATTAAAAAACACTTTATTACTACCAGATTCATCAAAAAGTAACACAAACAAATGAAACAAGATTATATAGGAGAGAGATTACACTGTGTGATCATATTTTCATACCATACCCAAAAGATGGAACTACAAACTTTGCACTCGAATTTTCACAAATGCAATGATGAGATTAGTCAATGGAGGGCTTCATCACTGCATCCATGAGATTAAAGATACCTAGAACAATGTATCTGCTTACTGGATAAGACATCGTACTAGTCAGGCGTTAAAGTGGATGGGAATGAATAGCAAATCAACTTGAAATGTTTTATATCGATCAACAGGTCAGGTGGAAAAAAAAATCCACCCCCAGTCTTTTTACCATGAGTAGAAACTAGGGTAGTTTCAGTCTAGTGTGCATAATGACATTTGCGAGCTGTTGACCAATACTTGCCTGACACTTACTGTAGTAAAGCAAATCCATCAATTCCATGGTGATGCAAACTCTTAGCCTTTCACAACATATACAGTGCCCTCGGAAAGTATTCACACCACTTTACTTTTTCCATACAGCCTGAATTTAAAATGGATTAAATGTAGATTTTTGTCGTCACTGGCCTTACACACCACACACACACACTAGTCAGTTGTACAACGGAATGCATTCAACTGAAATGTGTCTTCTGCATTTAACACAACCCCTCTGAATCAGGATTTCACCATGAGACCAACTGTGACTTTAAAACAGTAACAGAGTTTAATGGCTGTGATAGGAGAAAACGGAGTCTGGATCAACAACATTGTAGTTACTCCACAATACTCACCTAATTGACAGTGAAATAGGAAGCCAGTACAGAATAAAAATATTCAAAAACATGCATGCTGTTTGCAACAAGGAACTAAAGTAATACTGCAAAAAATGTGGCAAAGCAATTCACTTTTTGTTCTTAATACAAAGTGTTATGTTTGGGGCAAATCCAAAAGAACACATTACCGAGTACCACTCTCCATATTGTCAAGCATAGTCGTGACTGCATCATGTTATGGGTATGCTTGTAATCAGTAGAGGCTGCTGAGGGGAGGACGGCTCATAGTAATGGATGGACTGGAATAAATGGAATTGTGTCAAACGTGTGGCTTCCATGCACTCCATCCCAGCCATTATTATGAGCCGTCCTCCCGTCAGCAGCCTCCACTGCTTGTAATCATACATTTCTTCAGGATATAAAAGGAATGGAGTTAAGCACAGGCAAAATCCTAGAGGAAAACCTGCTTTAGTCTGCTTTCCACCAGACACCGGGGGAGGAATTCACCTTTCAAAAGGACAGTAACTGAAAACACAAGGCCAAATCTACACTGGAGTTGCTTACCAAAAAGACAGTGAATGATCGTGAGTGGCCGAACTACAGTTTTGACTTATATCTGCTTGAAAATCTATGGCAAGACTTAAATGGTTGGCTACCAATGATCATCAGCAACCAATTTGACAGAGGTTGCTGATCATTTTGAAGTGAATAATGGGGAATGTTGCACAATCCAGATGTGCAAAGCTCTTAGAGACTTACCCAGAAAGACTCACAGCTGTAATCGCTGCCAAAGGTTGCTTCTACAAAGTATTGACTCAGGGGTGTCAATACTTATGCAAATGAGATATGCATTTAATCTTCAATAAAATGTGCGAACATTTCTAAAAACATGTTTTCACTTTATCATTATGGGGCATTGTGTGTAGATGGGTGAGAAACCAAATCTATTTCATCCATTTTGAATTCAGGCTGTAACAACAACATGTGGAATAGGTCAAGGGGTATGAATACTTTCAGAAGGCACTGTATGTCAGGTGAAACCAAATGTCTCCAAATGGTTTACGCTGTCCAGGGATTACTCCGTTCATCTGCTGCAAACTCTCCAGACATCAGTGTCCTCCAAAACATTGAGAGAGCAGAGATGCGCTATGGCTCCCAAGCATCACTTGCCTCTGAAGCGCAGGTCGTAGCACCGCACAGAGCAGTAGCAGGCTCTGGGACTGCGTCTCACTGTGCCGGCGGTGGCGGGTCCGGGGTTCGTTTGGGTGAGGGTGCGGTGGTGACTACGGCAGCGGACACAGACTTGGGGGAGCCTGCTGCAGAGAGCTGCTGGAGCTGCAGGGCTGGCACCGTCTGGATACGCACCTGGGGAAGACAAGGCACATCAACCAGTCCTACCAACTACTATACCCGATGCCTCGGGCCAGGAGTTTTCCCCCCCATCACAAGGTCAGGAAATGCTCCTGCATACTAAACGTTACTTTTCCTACAACTGAATTCAGTTTGTTTGGGTGCTGGGTGAGTATTGAATAAGCTGCTGACTGACCTGAGTGGCCTGCCCTTGTTGCTGCAGCTGCTGTAACTGGTGCTCCGTGACAAAGCGGACTGGCTTGTTCCCAGCTATCAGCTTGGTGCCTGCAGGCATGGTGGTGAGGATGATGTTCCTGCCCAGACTGCTGATACTGCACAGAGCAGAGACACCCCAGTCAGTCTATACCAGGCTGCTTACTGCCATGGGGAAGACTTGACACATATATTGTTACAGACCATTAAGGCTGAACATGACGACTCACTTCGTACTGATGTTCCCTTTCAGTATGGGCGTGGTCATCCTACTCTTGCTTTTAAGTGGTTGGCAGAGGACAGACAGAGGCACTGGGATCCGAGCTGGTAGCTTCCTCTGGGGAAATAAAGACAAAGACGGGGAGAATCATTGGAAGACCATTTCAAAAGGTGGGGTGGTTTGGGGGCTATAGAGAACGTGGCTTGGAAGAACGTCTTGAAATGAAAACATATCCATTGACGATAAACCTCCCAACTACAGTGCTGTTATTATACAACCATCCTGAATCCCACAGTAAATAGAAGAGGCAGATAATAGTCATGTTGATGAAGCTGTGGGTCTTACTGGTTGTGTGGACACCACTGTGGCGGTGACGGGGACCTGGTGGACAGTAGCTGTGGCTGTTCCCAGAGTCAGGGAGCCTGAGGCAGAAGGGCCAATCGTCACCCCTTCAGCTACGGCCACGCCGCTGGTGGCTTTGGGGACAGTCGCAGCCCCAGTGGAGACTGGTTTGCTGCAGGTGGTGGTTGTCACGGTGATGGCTTGACCCCATTTCTGTGGGATGACCCCGAGTCGGGGCATTATTCGTATGGGGGTGCCACTCTTGGAGTCAGACGAGGAGACGGTGGAGAATGTTCTGTCCTTCTGCTCGGCCATAGCGTCCCCTGCAGCCTTCAGCAGGGTGGTGGTGCCAGCGGAGGCTTTGTTCGTCAGAACGCCACCCGAGGAGGCTGGGCTGCAGGGGGAGGAGTGTTGGGGTGGGGTCAAATGTAGAGTAGCAGATATGCTCTTGGTGGTGGCGGTGCCTAACATGTCGGGGTTGAGTTTGGTGGTGGTGACGGGGGACTTGGTGAGGGTGGCCATCATTTCAGGTGTGATCCGCAGCACTGTCTGCCCTTTAGAGTCTGTGGTGATGGAGTAGGGGGGCAGGCGGAGCACATCTTTGTCCTGGATGCGGAGATCTGTAGCGGGTTTTGAAATAGCTGCTCCACCTTGAGCCTTCACGCCCATCTGGCCTGTGATGGCCACCTTTAGAGACAGAAATGATGTGAGCATGAAACACAGAAAATGATTTCAACAAAATGTAAAAAGAAGGCTCTTTCGTGAACACATTACATTGAAACTAGATTAAAATGTTCTCTTTGAAAGCTTATTTCCATGTAAACCCTTCTTAAAATGGCTCCTACGAAAATATACAATTTTCGTGTTCACCTGTTGGATGACGTTCTGGCTGGTGACTCCCTGTAGGACAGCGGGGGAGGCTGTGTGGTGTGCAGGGCTGCCAGGGAAGCCAGTCTGAGCAGTGGTCAGGCCTGACATCGACAGGGTCGTCTGCCCTCTGGCTGCCTGCCCTTGGATGGGGCTACCAAAAGACAGGGTCCTTAGTGGGAACGACACCACGGTCTGCTCACGGTAACAGTGTGAAGAGAGGAGAAACAACCCTTCATTTACATGCACCGGTGCATTACAGCAAAGAAATGTCTCTTATCTGTGGTTCAAGACGATGTCTGATTAATAGTGCTGAGCGATTAGTGCTTTTTGAGGTCGGTTCAGTTTTGGTTCAATTCTGAAAAAATTATCACGGTTTTCGATATCGATTAATTTTTTGGAACATTAAAACGCACTATGAACTATGTGGGTTGAATGCTGTAACACAGAATAATACCATTTATAAAAGTCCCATGATGGTAGAGACTGTCCATCAGTGGTGGAATAAGTACTCAATTGTCAAACTTGAGTAAAAATAAAGACACCTTAATAGAAAATTGCTCAAGTAAAAGTCACCAAGTAAAATACTAAAAGTATTTGGTCTTAAATATACTTAAGTATCAAAAGTAAAAGTAAAATTTCAAATTCCTCATATAAAGAAAATGATCCAGAATCATTTTATTTGTTAATTTACTGATAGCCAGGGGCACACTCCAACGCTCAGACACAATTTACAAACGAAGCATGTGTTAGTGAGTGTGAGTTAGTGATCTTGGCCTGTAACTACAGCTCCTTACTACATCGCACAATTCAGGCTTGATCTGATTTATCTCTACAGAAACTACACAGAGCCCACAGGAAAAGAACAAACAAAATGATATTCAAATAATTGAACAGACAATCGGTCAGTTAGTTGTTTAAAAATAGGATTGTTGGTAACAGGATGGTCAGTTATTCACCTGTGTGATGCCCTTAACACCCACAGTGACTGGCACTCTGATCTGTCGAGGGGTCTGGTGCACCAACATGGCCTGCTGTCCTCTTGCTGTCTGGGCAGAGACCACTCTTACCCGAGGCGGAGAGCCTGACTGGTGGCCCACTACCCTGGCTGAGTGCTGGGAGGTAGCTGGCTGAGAGACCTGTGGGCCACACTGGCTGCTGGACAACAGAGTCCCCAGTTGAGGAATGGGGGGAGGAGACACTAAGAGAACACTAAGAGCGAAGAGAACAGGGCATTAGTACTTCCATAACATCAAGAATATACAAGTACTGAATGTGTTTAATTGAGCCTGATAAGACTTCATCCACAGAAGCGGTTTTATACTGACCCAGGACCGGTCTTGACTAAATCTGGGATCCCAGTTTTGGTGGGGGTTGTGGCTACAGGGGCTAGGGGAGATTTGGGGGTTCCAAGGGTGCTGGGAGTTGGGGACATGGGACCCCCCATATGACTAGCTTCCAGGCCTCCAGAGGTCTTACCACCGCCCTCCTTACTGCCAGACTTATAACACACAGGATGGTTCGTCACCATCAACACACATACCATAATATACACTGAGTGTCCAGAACATTAGAAACACCTTCCTAATATTGAGTTGGGGCATGGATTCTAGAAGGTGTTGAAAGCGTTCCACAGGGATGCTGGTCCATGTTGACTCCCAATGCTTCCCACAGTTGTGCCAAGTTGGCCGGATGTCCTTTGGGTGGTGGAGCATTCTTGAGATGCACTGGAAACTGTTGTGCGTGAAAAACCCAGCAGTGTTGCAGTTCTTGACACAAACCAGTGAAGCCTGGCACCTTCTAACATACACCGTTCAAAGGCACCTAAATAGTTTGGTTTTGCCCGTTCACCCTCAATGGCACACATACACAATCAATGTCTCAAAGCTTAAAACATCCTTTTTTCCCCTTCTTTTTTTAACCTGTCTCCTCCCCTTCATCTACACTGATTGAAGTGGATTTAACAGCCGACATCAAAAAGGAATCATGGACTGACCAGGTGAAAGCTGTGTCATGGAAAGAGCATGTGTTCCTAATGTTTTGTCCACTCAGTGCATGTCAGACAACAACAGAGCTCATTATATAGAAGCAGTTTGATTAGTCCACCAGGATTCCATTGACAAGTGGTTCAAGCCAAGACTTTCCACATTCAAAGATGCCAAGTCTCCAGAGAGGGTATGTAAGAATAGAGAGATTATGAACCATCTATTTGTCAGCAGTACAGTAGTCACAGCAGAGTAGAGGCGGTGGGACTCACAGGCTTGGATGCAAGTTTAGGTTTCTGCTGCAGTGTCTTTCTGGCCTTGGCAGCGGCAGCTTGAGCCTGGTGAATTTTCTCTGGGCGGGGAAAGAATAACATCTTGTAGTTAAAGTAGTTGTAATAGTCAAACGTGGCCTTTCGTTAGCCAATACAGAGAGCCGGGAGAAGCTCTCGGCGCATAGGCATTTGCTTAATCTACTAACAGATCTCCCACAACACATCCACCCTAGCCTTAACCCAGTCGCTAGCACGCCAAAAGCACAGAGCCACGCCTCGCAGTCGTGCGATTCGCTAGAATTAAAAGAAAACAAATACTTCACTCCGTAGGTCACTCCCACCAAGGCCAACTTTGAGTGGTTGATATCCCAGGTGTATATGCGCTGTGCACAATAGCCTGGGGACGAGGTTACAGCATTTGTGACAATTCCTATCATATTCCATTGGCAGAATGTCCTGCTCACCAAACTCCTCCTGACCGCGGTCGCGGTGCAGGTAGTTCCACAGCTTGCGGACGATGTCATACTTCACACAGGGGTCCTTCTCATAGTGCAGCCTGTCCAGAGCCCCACTCACAACCATGTTCACCTGCAGGAAGCCACGCATCAGGTGCCTTGCTCAGTCACAGACAGACAAACACCGACCGGACAGCTGTGTCAAAACATTGTGTATACGAGTGACAACAATAACCCAGCAACAGTGAATCTCTAACCTGAGCACTGGTGACATCTGGCGCCAGGAACTGAGAGTCCTTGAGCAGCTCACAGATCTCAGCCCTGGTCCCCTCTCCGTTGGGCAGCCGGGCTGCTGCGTCCCGCACTGAGGAGGAGCAGCAGTCCAGTCACATACCGCACATCTAACCCGAAGCTACCGCGACAACATCTCACACTGACGACAGGGGTCAGTCTTACCCAGGGAGAGGATGGTGACATAGGCTGGGCGGTCCGAGCGCAGCAGAGTGTGCTCTCTGGCTTTGTTGAGAGACATCTCCTTGTCAAAGACCCCTTTAACAGGCCCCACCTGAGACTCAAAGCCATGCATTCTGAAGGTGAAGGCTTTATGTGGCTGGTCATACCGCTGTTGCTCCTGATGATCAAAACAAGAGCATGGACACGTAACGATTGCAGAGAATGTGTGTGGTCTTTATGAATGATACTCGATACAGAAGACTAATACTCGATATCCAAGACTTAAAAAAAGGTAGAGACGTAACACTGACCTGCACTTGAAAAATATGCCTCTCGTCTCCAGTGCTGGCCCGCACCACGTAGTCTGTCCAACTGCTTAGTTCCAGAGAGAACAGCAGTCAGTATTACAATAAAATCATTCTATGTCAATGAACACATACACCAAGTCATTCTGAGGAAGGTCATCCGTGACATGAGTAACACGGAAACTTACGCTCTAGGGGTGGGAGAAGTCATCTCTGATAGTTTGTCAAATTCTGCCTGTGGAGGACATTGTTATTTTATTCAAAGTGTATTACAGGGAACAGAAAACGACCACCCCGACAGAGAGGAGTGAGGTGAAAATGTGTCATTGTAATACCTTGACCACAACCAGGCCCTTGGAGTCGACCCACAGCTGACACAGAGCACTCAAATCCTTCTCTCCATTCTCACTTGGACCTTCAAGACCGGAGATTGAGACAAATCTCTACGTCTCATACTTCTGAAATGTTTTCATTTGCATTGTGCCAGAATTTGGCCGAATCAACTAACTGACAAAAGATCTTACCAATCCATTTCCATTGCTGTGAGCTTTCCTTGAACGCAACACAAGGGGTGAAGCCACTGGGAAGAGCCATCATACCAACTGAACGAGAGATCGGAAGATGGTGAGCGAAGAGCAGAAAGAAAGATAACGATGGGACACATTACTGCTTTAAATGATCCAGAGGAGAGGGAGTCTGCCGTGCTCACCTTTAGTCTCCCCAGCCAGGAAGTACAGGGCCGGCAGCACCATCTCTGACCAGCAGGAGGCCGAGGAGAACCGGGAGTTCAGGGAACTAGCTGGAGATGTCTGCCACTGTTGGACCTTCTCCTCCAACTAACACGGGGACATGCATGAATCATTAGATCCTTTTCAAGTCTTACAACAGTTCCAATACATAGTTAAGAGTTCAGCTCATCACATACAACAGTGGTTCTCAAACTGGGGGTCGCGAGTGTAAAACTGACCCATTTCGATCTGGTTACTAACATAAGCCTACGTTATTGCACCAAATTGTTGTCTCAAAAACATCTCATTTGTGCAGAACCAAAAAGATGCATGTCTTGACTGTTGACGAATGACCAGCCGTCAGAATTGCTGGGCGCGCATCCCTAGATTAGTGACATTTTCCCGAATTTTGCCTGGCAAAAACTATTTCTCAAAACTGCAGTAACATCGCACTTCCTTCAATACTTATGGGATGAAGATGTAACATGTTCTGGCAAATGAATTACGATATTGGTGAGGAAGAAAAAAGGCCATACTTTTCATCCACTCCTGCATACAAGCAGGCTGTATCCTACTGTAGCTGCTTGCTCTGGACTCCAGAGAAATGGCATGATATCTCTACTTGATATTGGCTCCTAACATGAACGACTTTCAGCTAAAAATGCAAGTATAAAATGTAGTTTATTTCTGAATCTTACGTTTTCAAAATGCAAGATTTGAACCACTTCTTCTTGAGGCTCGAGGGTCAAAAGTTTGAGAACCACTGACAAAAAAAAAACCTTTGTGTGGCTATGTACTTGTGTAGGCAGGCACGAGTGAATACCATGGCTGTGCTGGCGAGCCCCTCTAGTCTCAGGATATTCTCCAGCAGGTTGAAGAAGGTCACAGCAATCTCCTCCGCCATGACAGGGCTGTTCTGCACCTCCCCCAACGGCCTGTAGATGGCGATAGAAGATGCACATGAGAGCAGGCCTACGCAGAGTGAAAAGCATGGAGTGCAGTGTGCAATTGAATTCATGACCGCATAGAAATGTCCGTAGCACAGGAATATCAGTAAAGCTGGGATTTTGCTTCATTTCAAACACATGACCACAGATGTTCTAACTCATCAATTGAATGCCAGGTTTAATTAGAAACTCGTCAGGTAAAAATGCCATCTTTGCTACATTAGCTACATTAACTCACTCTTCCTTGACACTGGGCAGTGGAGGGACTGGGGTGTCAGGAAGAGCAGCTGGGATGTCAAGTGATAAAGCCGGAGCTTCTGAAGGCATCAGAGCCTGACAGGGATCCTCGGACTCCACTTTAATTCTCCTCATCTTCTTTCTCCTCATCTTCTTTCTCCTCATCTTCCTCTTGGGCCGAGCCAGGCCAAACAGTGCTAGATAATAGAAGGTACAAGTTCAGATTATTTCGACATTGGCTGTGATCACAGGATCTTATAGAGTCCAGTTATGTACGATTAATTTCCCTTGACGTTTATGGTGTTGGTGTTTGTACTCACCCATCATGGCGCCTTTACGACCCACGTCCACTCTAGACATCAAGTCGCCCAAGTGGATGTCAGAGGTCATCAAATCTGGATGATCCTGTGCAAATAAGAATGACGAGGATTAGGACGCGAGGGGATGTTGTACAAGATTATATTAGGTTGAGAGTGTCCCTCATATCCATTCACACATTGATTTCAGGATTCAAATGGATGGCAGATCTCTGGGATGTTTGTGTGTATGGAGAAGCATAGAAGAAACTAACCGGTTGTAGTCTCCTCTTTTCTCTATGTCTCCGTAGCATGGCTCTCATGTCCTTCTCTCCCAGCTCTGGTTTAGCTGTGTGAGCAAACGTCCCAAATCTTCAATCGGTCTATCTGCACAGCCTATACATAGTCTCTTATACAGCTACTGTAGTGTAACTGACCTGTGGTCTTCATGTCCTGGGTGGAGAGACTGGGCAGAACCCTGACAAAGACAGTAGGTGTGGGAGAGGAAGGAGACCGAGGTGTTGGCAGCGAAGAGGCTGTACCCGCAAAC
This sequence comes from Oncorhynchus nerka, assembly GCF_034236695.1. Classification (NCBI taxonomy): domain Eukaryota; kingdom Metazoa; phylum Chordata; class Actinopteri; order Salmoniformes; family Salmonidae; genus Oncorhynchus; species Oncorhynchus nerka. The sequence continues at coordinate 53,373,067 of NC_088405.1, forward strand.
ACAAAGGATGACATATGATTGGTTCAGATTGGGATTGACCCATAGCGAACAGTGAAAGATGAACTCTGACACTTAATCAATGCTGCTAAATGCAATTCCGTTTCAATCCAGGCTGATGAAAGCAGGCTCACCATCATCGTCAGATGATGGGTATCGGTCTCCACACTCCGTTTTAACTTCCCTTAGTATCCAGCAGACTCTTCCTCTGACCCTCTGTTCCTGCATCTCACCAGGCGTCCGGGCGGGGCACTTTCTCTTTACCGCGATGTCAGGGCCACTGCGGACCGCCAACTCCAGTAGTTCCTAAACCCGCCAAAATAAAATGAACATACTGACGGAGGCCATTCGCCTTGTGCTTGAGACCAAAGCTTGAAGATGTCCACCGTACCTTTCTAGAGACCAGGATCTGTTTGAGGAGTTTGTGGTAGTACTGCTGCAAAGAGTAGAGCTGGCGTTTTTTCTGGGACTTGGCACACAGCTCTCTGTACATGACCACTTCTGGATTAAAATGGCCATCTGGGGAGAGCACAGAGTCACACATAGTGCATAGACGTACTCAAAAAACGAGCAGTTTGCGAGAGATGGGGAGTGTTACCTCCGAACAGTTTCTGTGCAAGGTGCAAGGGGTTTCCGAAGCAGAAGTTCTGGTTGTTGAAGAGGTCGCTGATTGTGCGGTCCTGTTCAGAGGTGCTATCGTCGGGAAACTGAGGTAACAATTGACGGAGATGCTGCCTCTGTTCATCGGTCAGTACTTTAGACCATGTGCTTTCACTCAGCACAGCGAAGAAGATTTCAGGCTGTTTGCAAAACAACATATACACAGAATTGTAAATGCAACGATCACGATACAGTAAACATAATGGATACACAGCATATGACGAGAAGCAATTCCACGAGTACCAGAATGATGCAGAGACTCCGATTATTCACTTTTTTTTCCTTACCCCTTTTTGCGCCCCAATTTCGTGGTATCCAATTGGTAGAAGTTAGTCTTGTCTCATCGCTGCAACTCCCATACGGACTCGGGAGAGGCGAAGGTCGAGAGCCATGCGCCCTCCGAAACACAACCCAACTTAGCCGCACTGCTTCTTGACACAACGCACATCCAACCCGGAAGCCAGCCGCACCAATGTGTCGGAGGAAACACTGTACACCTGGTCAGCGTGCACTGCGCCCGGCCCGCCACAGGAGTCGGTATTGCACGGTGAGACAAGGATATCCCTGCCGGCCAAACCCTCCCTAACCCGGATGACGCTGGGCCAATTGTGTGTCGCCCCACGGACCTCCCGGTCGTGGCCGGCTGCGACAAAGCCTGGGCTCGAACCCAGAACCTCTGGTGGCACAGCTAGCACTGCGATGCAGTGCCTTAGACCACTGCCCGGGAGGCCCCAATTATTCACTTTTATATGTATGCCAAACAAAAACCATTGATTTCAAAGCTAATCAAACCATACAACTCTATCCACAAGGAATCATTTGAATAGAACATGTTTCAAAGACAAAGAACAGCACAGATTCAGATGTCTGCAGAAGGAATGGTGGTGTCAGCTATGACACCTTGAGTTTGAGAAAATCTATTTTGGTTATTGAACTACGGTAAGTGAAGTGGATGGACAGCCAGTAACCAAAGGACAGTAACAGAATAACATCCTGGGTCCTTGCTCTGTACTATACAGAAATGTCTAATTATGAACAGGCACACAAAAGGTAAAACACATGTAATATCCTCCTTTGCATGTTTGGATACTATTCTACACATTGGCTATTATTCTAATGAGCTCTGCCACCAAACAATACCAAATTTGGTTGGTCCAGACCGGACCAAATCTGTACCAAGCATAGAAATAAAGCCTATATACACACACAAACGTGGATTCAGTGGGTTCGGTTATTTCAGCCACACCCGTTTCTGACAGGTGTATACAATCGAGCACACCGCCATGCAATCTCCATAGAGAAACATTGGCAGTAGAATGACCTTACTGAAGAGCTCAGTGACTTTCAACGTGGCACCGTCACAGGATGCCACCTTTCCAACAAGGCAGTTCGTCAAATTTTTGCCCTGCTAGAGCTGCCCCAGTCAACTGCCTTTACCTCCCTTCTCTCCTCATTTGCTCACATTGTATATAGACTTGTTTATACTGTATTATTGACTGTATGTTTGTTTTACTCCATGTGTAACTCTGTGTCGTTGTATCTGTCGAACTGCTTTGCTTTATCTTGGCCAGGTCGCAATTGTAAATGAGAACTTGTTCTCAACTTGCCTACCTGGTTAAATAAAGGTGAAATAAAAAAATAAAAAAATAAAAGTGCTGTTATTGTGAAGTGGAAACTTCGAGCAACAACAGCTCAAATGTGAATTGGTAGGACACAAAAGCTCACAGAACGGGACCGCTGAAGCGCATACCACGTAAAAATCCTCTGTCTTCGGTTGCAACAAAAAATACAAATAATATCTAGTTAACAGAAGAAAGGAAGACAAAATAAGGACAGAAGAAAAAGGAAAAGAAAAAGGACAACAAAGTGAAACCTCTAAAGAAACAAGAGACCATAATACAAGAAACAGCACTATAGAGAGATAGAACAACAACAACGCAGCCACTGCCAGCTAGCCTACTTCAGCAGTACTGTATCATTTGAATTATTTTAGTCAATAAGATTCCTGCTACGTAAGCTTAACTTTCTGAACATTCGAGACGTGTAGTCCACTTGTCATTCCAATCTCCTTTGCATTAGCGTAGCCTCTTCTGTAGCCTGTCAACTATGTGTCTGTCTATCCCTGTTCTCTCCTCTCTGCACAGACCATACAAACGCTCCACACCGCGTGGCCGCGGCCACTCTAATCTGGTGGTCCCAGCGCGCACGACCCACGTGGAGTTCCAGGTCTCCGGTAGCCTCTGGAACTGCCGATCTGCGGCCAACAAGGCAGAGTTCATCTCAGCCTATGCCTCCCTCCAGTCCCTCGACTTCTTGGCACTGACGGAAACATGGATCACCACAGATAACACTGCTACTCCTACTGCTCTCTCTTCGTCCGCCCACGTGTTCTCGCACACCCCGAGAGCTTCTGGTCAGCGGGGTGGTGGCACCGGGATCCTCATCTCTCCCAAGTGGTCATTCTCTCTTTCTCCCCTTACCCATCTGTCTATCGCCTCCTTTGAATTCCATGCTGTCACAGTTACCAGCCCTTTCAAGCTTAACATCCTTATCATTTATCGCCCTCCAGGTTCCCTCGGAGAGTTCATCAATGAGCTTGATGCCTTGATAAGCTCCTTTCCTGAGGACGGCTCACCTCTCACAGTTCTGGGCGACTTTAACCTCCCCACGTCTACCTTTGACTCATTCCTCTCTGCCTCCTTCTTTCCACTCCTCTCCTCTTTTGACCTCACCCTCTCACCTTCCCCCTCTACTCACAAGGCAGGCAATACGCTCAACCTCATCTTTACTAGATGCTGTTCTTCCACTAACCTCACTGCAACTCCCCTCCAAGTCTCCGACCACTACCTTGTATCCTTTTCCCTCTTGCTCTCATCCAACACTTCCCACACTGCCCCTACTCGGATGGTATCGCGCCGTCCCAATCTTCGCTCTCTCTCCCCCGCTACTCTCTCCTCTTCCATCCTATCATCTCTTCCCTCTGCTCAAACCTTCTCCAACCTATCTCCTGATTCTGCCTCCTCAACCCTCCTCTCCTCCCTTTCTGCATCCCTTGATTCTCCATGTCCCCTATCCTCCAGGCCGGCTCGGTCCTCCCCTCCTGCTCCGTGGCTCGACGACTCATTGCGAGCTCACAGAACAGGGCTCCGGGCAGCCGAGCGGAAATGGAGGAAAACTCGCCTCCCTGCGGACCTGGCATCCTTTCACTCCCTCCTCTCTACATTTTCCTCTTCTGTCTCTGCTGCTAAAGCCACTTTCTACCACTCTAAATTCCAAGCATCTGCCTCTAACCCTAGGAAGCTCTTTGCCACCTTCTCCTCCCTCCTGAATCCTTCTCCCCCTCCCCCCCCTTCCTCCCTCTCTGCAGATGACTTCGTCAACCATTTTGAAAAGAAGGTCGACGACATCCGATCCTCGTTTGCTAAGTCAAACGACACCGCTGGTTCTGCTCATACTGCCCTACCCTGTGCTCTGACCTCTTTCTCCCCTCTCTCTCCAGATGAAATCTCGCGTCTTGTGACGGCCGGCCGCGCCCAACAACCTGCCCGCTTGACCCTATTCCCTCCTCTCTTCTCCAGACCATTTCCGGAGACCTTCTCCCTTACCTCACCTCGCTCATCAACTCATCCCTGACCGCTGGCTACGTCCCTTCTGTCTTCAAGAGAGCGAGAGTTGCACCCCTTCTGAAAAAACCTACACTCGATCCCTCCGATGTCAACAACTACAGACCAGTATCCCTTCTTTCTTTTCTCTCCAAAACTCTTGAACGTGCCGTCCTTGGCCAGCTCTCCCGCTATCTCTCTCAGAATGACCTTCTTGATCCAAATCAGTCAGGTTTCAAGACTACTCATTCAACTGAGACTGCTCTTCTCTGTATCACGGAGGCCCTCCGCACTGCTAAAGCTAACTCTCTCTCCTCTGCTCTCATCCTTCTAGACCTATCGGCTGCCTTCGATACTGTGAACCATCAGATCCTCCTCTCCACCCTCTCCGAGTTGGGCATCTCCGGCGCGGCCCACGCTTGGATTGCGTCCTACCTGACAGGTCGCTCCTACCAGGTGGCGTGGCGAGAATCTGTCTCCTCACCACGCGCTCTCACCACTGGCGTCCCCCAGGGCTCTGTTCTAGGCCCTCTCCTATTCTCGCTATACACCAAGTCACTTGGCTCTGTCATAACCTCACATGGTCTCTCCTATCATTGCTATGCAGACGACACACAATTAATCTTCTCCTTTCCCCCTTCTGATGACCAGGTGGCGAAACGCATCTCTGCATGTCTGGCAGACATATAAGTGTGGATGACGGATCACCACCTCAAGCTGAACCTCGGCATGACGGAGCTGCTCTTCCTCCCGGGGAAGGACTGCCCATTCCATGATCTCGCCATCACGGTTGACAACTCCATTGTGTCCTCCTCCCAGAGCGCTAAGAACCTTGGTGTGATCCTGGACAACACCCTGTCGTTCTCAACTAACATCAAGGCGGTGGCCCGTTCTTGTAGGTTCATGCTCTACAACATCCGCAGAGTACGACCCTGCCTCACACAGGAAGCAGCGCAGGTCCTAATCCAGGCACTTGTCATCTCCCGTCTGGATTACTGCAACTCGCTGTTGGCTGGGCTCCCTGCCTGTGCCATTAAACCCCTACAACTCATCCAGAACGCCGCAGCCCGTCTGGTGTTCAACCTTCCCAAGTTCTCTCACGTCACCCCGCTCCTCCGCTCTCTCCACTGGCTTCCAGTTGAAGCTCGCATCCGCTACAAGACCATGGTGCTTGCCTACGGAGCTGTGAGGGGAACGGCACCTCAGTACCTCCAGGCTCTGATCAGGCCCTACACCCAAACAAGGGCACTGCGTTCATCCACCTCTGGCCTGCTCGCCTCCCTACCACTGAGGAAGTACAGTTCCCGCGCAGCCCAGTCAAAACTGTTCGCTGCTCTGGCCCCCCAATGGTGGAACGAACTCCCTCACGATGCCAGGACAGCGGAGTCAATCACCACCTTCCGGAGACACCTGAAACCCCACCTCTTTCAGGAATACCTAGGATAGGATAAAGTAATCCTTCTCACCCCCCTTAAAAGATTTAGATGCACTATTGTAAAGTGGCTGTTCCACTGGATGTCTTAAGGTGAACGCACCAATTTGTAAGTCGCTCTGGATAAGAGCGTCTGCTAAATGACTTAAATGTAAATGTAATGTAAATGCAACACTCACTACAGAGTTCCAATCTGCCTCTGGAAGCAACGTCAGCACAATAACTGTTCGTTGGGAGCTTCATGAAATGGGTTTCCATGGCCGGGCAGCCGCACACAAGCCTAAGATCACCATGTGCAATGCCAAACGTCGGCTGGAGTGGTGTAAAGCTCGCCACCATTGGACTCTGGAGCAGAAGAAACACGTTCTCTGGTGTGGTGAATCACACTTCACCATCTGGCAGTAGGACGGACGAATCTTACGGATACCAGGAGAATGCTACCTGTCCCAATGCATAATGCAAACTGTAAGGTTTGGTGGAGGAGGAATAATGGACTGGGGCTGTTTTCATGGTTCGGGCTAGGGGCCTTAGTTCTAGTGAAGGGAAATCTTAAAACTACAGCATAAAATGACATTCCAGACGAATCTGTGAGTCCAACTTTGTGCCAAAAGTTTCAGCAAAACAATGCCCCTGTGCACAGAGCGAGGTCCATGGTTTGTCGAGAACGGTGTGGAAAAACTTGAGATCTGATCACAACACAGAGCCCTGACCTCAACCCCATCGAACACATTTGGGATGAATTGGAACGCCGACTGCGAGCCAGGCCTAATCGCCCAACAGCTTTGCCCGACCTCACTAATGCTCGTGGCTGAGTGGAAGCAAGTCCCTGCAGCAATGTTCAAACATCTAGTGGGAAGCCTTTCCCAGAAGAGTGGAGTCTGTTATAGCAGCAAAGGGGGACCAACACCATATTAATGCCCATGATTTTGGAATGAGATGTTCAACAACCAGGTGTCCACATACTTTTGGACATGTAGTATATACATATAAACAGTACCTTCTCATTCAAGGGTTTTTCTTTATTTTTAATATTTTCTACATTGTAGAATAATAGTGAAGACATCAAAACTATGAAATAACACTTATAGCATCAGGTAGTTGCCAAAAAAGTGTTAAACAAATCAAAATATATTTTATATTTGAGATTCTTCAAAAGTAGCCAACCTTTGCACACTCGTGGCATTCTCTCAAACAGCATCATGAGGTAATCACCTGGAATGCATTTCAATTAACAGGTGTGCCTTCTTAAAATTTCATTTGTGGAATTTCTTTCCTTCTTAATGCGTTTGAGCCAATCAGTTGTGTTGTGACAAGGTAGGGGTGGTATACATAAGATAGCCCTACTTGGTAAAAGACCAAGTCTATATTATGGCAAGAACAGCTCCAATAAGCAAAGAGAACTGCCAGTCAATCATTACTTTAAGACATGAAGGTCAGTCAATACAAAACATTTCAAGAACTTTGAAAGTTTCTTCAAGTGCAGCAGCAAAAACCATCAAGAGCTATGATGAAACTAGCTCTCACGAGGACCGCCACAGGAAAGGAAGACCCAGAGTTACCTCTGCTGCAGGGGATTATTTCATTAGAGTTATCAGCTTCAGAAATGGCAGCCCAAATAAATGCTTAAGAGTTCAAGTAACAGACACATTTCAACATCAACTGTTCAGAGGAGACTGCATGAATCAGGCCTTCGTGGTCAAATTGCTGAAAAGAAACCACTACTAAAGGACACCAATAAGAAGAAGAGACTTGCTTGGACCAAGAAACATGAGCATTGGACATTAGACCGGTGGAAATCTGTCCTTTGGTCTGATGAGTCCAAGTTTGAGATTTCTGGTTCTAACCACCGTGTCTTTGTGAGAGGCAGAGTAGGTTAACGGATGATCTCCGCATGTGTGGTTACCTCTGTGAAGCATGGAAGAGGAGTGATGATGTGGGGGTGCTTTGCTGGTGACACGGTCTGTGATTTATTTAGAATTCAAGGCACACTTAACAAGCATGGCTACCACAGCATTCTGCAGCGATACGCCATTGCCTCTGGGAAGCTGTCAAGGCAAAGGGTGGCTAAATAAATTGATTTTGATTTGTTTAACACTTTTTTGGATACTACATGATTCCATATGTGTTATTTCATAGTTGGAGTCACTAATGTTCAACAATGTAGAAATTAAAAATAAGGAAAAAACCTTTGAATGAGTAGGTGTCCAAACTTGACTGGTACTGTATATGCTTTAATTTAAAAAATAAATAGCATAAGAACTTCACGTTAGTGCTCGTGTGGCTTTTTACATGGAAACGCTTGCTACTCACATCCTCAAGCAGGTCTTCTGGAAGGCTCACTCGACAGTCTCCCAACATGCACTCTTCAGTGATGTGCCCATCATTGGCCTTCTCGGAGTTCAGGGGGTCTGTCAGCATGTGATCAAGGACATCCATTCTGATATTCCTATAGCTCTATAAAATAATGAATTGCATTGGTATCTAGCTAAAAACACACGGTGTCCGGCATTGACAGCTAACTAGCTAGGATAAGGTACATTTAACTAGAAGCGTTTTAGCCTACGTTAGCTACATTTCTACAGAAAACAGCTACTTTGCTAGTTAGTTGGCTAACTATATATTATATTCTCATGTCATGGATGAAAAACAAGCCAATGCAAACTAGCTGAATTATGAACGCTAACGACATTAGTTAGCTAAAGCAAGATAAGACACCAGCAAAATTACGATTCAATTGAGTATTCTGCACACTTTGGATAGCTATGCTGGCTAGCATTGTGTGCTTAAACAATATATATATATAGTTTTGCTAATAAAGCCAAAATTAACGAATTTACCTGAAAATAGAGCACACTTACATCGGATTAGAGTCAAATGCGGGGGATCATAATAAAGACGTACCGATACTGTTTCCGGTCTGCAGCCTTGGGTACTTCCGATTTCCCATATATGGGTTGTGTTCGAGGTACGGCCAAGCGATGACTGAAAAAAGCTAGGTTAGTGGTAAGGGTTAAAGTTAGGGTTAACTTTAGGAGTTAGGTTATTAATTAAAGGGTTAGGGGAAGGGTTAGGAGGAGGATTAGCTATTATGATATGTAGTGGCAAAATAGCCAAAAAGTAATTGAAAAGTTACTAATTAGCTCAAATTATAAAGTTGTCCGTGACGAAAACCGAACATGCAACCTTTTGGTTGCTAGACGTTACACCAGGCAGGTACACAAGCTGTTAGGTTTACTGAGGTACAGCAGTCTGAAGTGCAATTAAAAAATATATATTTACAGGCAATGAAAATATTTCCTTAAAAACCCCACCTTACTTTAACAAAACACAATACAAAAAGACAAATTAGATTATAATAATACACAAAACTTCATAGAACTACAGTCGTGGCCAAAAGTTTTGAGAATGACACAAATATTACTTTTCACAAAGTTTGCTGCTTCAGTGTCTTTAGATATTTTTTGTCAGATGTTATTGTGAAAAACTGAATTATAATTACAAGCATTTCATAAGTGTCAAAGGCTTTTATTGACAATTACATGAAGTTGATGCAAAGAGTCAATATTTGCAGTGTTGACCCTTCTTTTTCAAGACCTCTGCAATCTGCCCTGGCATGCTGTCAATGAACTTCTGGGCCACATCCTGATTGATGGCAGCCCTTTCTTGCATAATCAATGCTTGGAGTTTGTCAGAATTTGTGGGGTTTTGTTTGTCCACCCGCCTCTTGAGGATTGACCACAAGTTCTCAATGGGTTTAAGGTCTGGGGAGTTTCCTGGCCATGCCCCAAAATATCAATGTTTTGTTCCCCGGGCCACTTAGTTTTCACTTTTGCCTTATGGCAAGGTGCTCCATCATGCTGGAAAAGGCATTGTTTGTCACCAAACTGTCCCTGTATGGTTGGGAGAAGTTGCTCTCGGAGGATGTGCTGGTACCATTCTTTATTCATGGCTGTCTTCTTAGATAAAATTGTGAGTGAGCCCACTCCCTTGGCTGAGAAGCAACCCCACACATGAATGGTCTCAGGATGCTTTATTGTTGGCATGACACAGGACTGATGGTAGCGCTCACCTTGTCTTCTCTGGATAAGCTTTTTACCGGATGCCCCAAACAATCGGAAAGGGGATTTTGCAGAGAAAATGACTTTACCCCAGTACTCAGCAGTCCAATCCCTGTACCTTTTGCAGAATATCAGTCTGTCCCTGATGTTTTTCCTGGAGAGAAGTGGCCTCTTTGCTGCCCTTCTTGATACCATGCCATCCTCCAAAAGTCTTCGCCTCACTGTGCGTGCAGATGCACTCACACCTGCCTGCTGCCATTCCTGAGCAAGCTCTGTACTAGTGGTGCCCTGATCCCGCAGCTGAATCAACTTTAGGAGATGGTCCTGGCGCTTGCTGGACTTTCTTGGGCGCCCTGAAGCCTTCTTCACAACAATTGAACCGCTCTCCTTGAAGTTCTTGATGATCCGATAAATGGTTGATTTAGGTGCAATTTTACTGGCAGCAGTATCCTTGCCTGTGAAGCCCTTTTTGTGCAAAGCAATGATGATGGCACGTGTTTCATTGCAGGTAACTATGGTTGACAGAGGAAGAACAATGATTCCAAGCACCACCCTCCTTTTGAAGCTTCCAGTCTGTTATTTGAACTCAATCAGCATGACAGAGTGATCTCCAGCCTCGTCAACACTCACACCTGTGTTAACGAGAGAATCACTGACATGATGTCAACTGGTCCTTTTGTGGCAGGGCTGAAATGGAGTGGAAATGTTTTTGGGGGATTCAGTTCATTTGCATGGCAAAGAGGGACTTTGCAATTAATTGCAATTCATCTGATCATTCTTCATAAGATTCTGGAGTATATGCAAATTGCCATCATTCAAACTGAGGCAGCAGACTTTTTGAAAATTTATATTTGTGTCATTCTCAAAACTTTTGGCCACGACTGTACATTGTGTTTGCGCTGTGTTTGGAATGTGGAATGTGGAAAAACAAATTATTCTTACTAGGGCTGTTGAGAAAAAATAAATGTATTGAGTTAATTGCAGGATTTGCTGAGCATTGTCTGAATTTGCTCAAAGTGAGCTTGAATTTAATATTTTTCATACAAAAACAGAAGAATATTGACTTCTTGATTTAGAGTAACATTTAGCAGAATTTGAAAAGCACACTTTCTTTAAAAAGTGACCTTAGAGATCCTTTATTCTCTATTTTGGGTTAGGTCTGTGTGTGACTAGGGTGGGCATTCTAGTTTGTTATTTCTATGTTGGCCTGGTATGGTTCCCAATCAGAGGCAGCTGTCTATCGTTGTCTCTGATTGGGGATCATATTTAGGCAGCCTTTACCCACTGGGTTTTTGTGGGATCTTGTTTTTGGTTAGTTGCCTGTCAGCACGCCATTTGCTGCACGTTTCGGTTGCGGTTTTTGTGAGTTTCATCTGAATAAACATGTGGAACTCTACGTACCCTGCGCCTTGGTCCGTTAATTCTACAAACGATCGTGACAAAGCGAATCCACCATGGTAGGAGGAAACAGCGCCACTCTTTGCCCCTCTGCCATTGTTATTGTTTTTGTTTTGTTGACAAAGCAGTGGGGAGCATGAAGGTAAAAAATAAATTCAGTATATATTATGCTGTTCTATTGCACATGCAATGATGTCTGAGTGAAAAAAAAGTGTTGCTTACAGTAACTTCTTTTTGGTTGTAATATCGCAAATGGACTTGGCATTTTCAACATTGAGGTTAAAGGTGAAATCCTTAGTCACAACTCTTTCAGGCTCCCGAGTGGCACAGTAGTCTAAGGGACTGCATCGCAGTACTAGCTGTGCCTCTAGAGATTCTGGGTTTGAGTCCAGTCTCTGTCGTGGCCGACTGGGAGACCCGGGGACAATTGCACAATTGGCCCAGCATCGGTTGGGTTAAGGGAGGGTTGGCTGGCAGGGATGTCCTTGTCCCATAGCGCACTAGTGACTCATGTGGCCGACAGTGCATGCCGACACGGTGCACAGTGTTTCCTCCGACACATTGGTGCAGCTGGCTTCTGGGTTAAGTGGGCATTGTGTCAAGAAGCGGTGCGGCTTGGTTGGGTTGGGAGTCCGTATGGGAGTTGCAGCAATGAGACAAGACTGTAACTACCAATTCGATACCACGAAATTGGGGAGATAATGGGGGGGGGGGGGAAACGGACAACTTGTTTTCACATCGCATTGTAGATTTTAGCTGTATGAATGATGTACTCGAGTTAACTGATTAAGGGTGCGTTCATACATTTTCTCTGGCTACTCCGATTTCAGAGCACTCTTGTCTGAGTGTGCATGAACAAAGAATTACTGATGAATCTAAAAACGCTCAGCACCCGTTGAATATGCTTCTGCATTGCTTGCTGTTTAGAGTTTTAGGCTGGGTTTCTGTATAGAACTTTGACATCTGCTGATGTAAAGGACATTATAAATACATTTGATTAAATATGTCTCTGGTGTCAGTAAACGTCAGCAATTTTTTACAATTCAATTGTTGACGGCAGCACAGTTTCAGTCACCAATGCTATGGGTAACATAAACAGCCTAACCAGCTCTGTTAGGGCGAGTAAAATGGTCAGAGTGAGGTGTTTGGAAGGAGCTAGCCAACGTTAGCCAGTTATCTTGGGTGCTTGTGAGGTCAGATACTTGGATCAACCCTCCTCCTCGGCCAGAGCGTCCAGTGTGCCCTCTGAATGCTCTGAGAGTGAAACGCTCTGAATTTACGAAAGGACAATCAACGCTCTGACTTGACTTTAGAAACGCCCAGAGCCATCTCTGGCACTCCAGATTGAATTTACAAACAAGGTCTCAAAAGAAATCAATGATTACTAAACTTACTCAATGATATTTTTCTAAGCAAGATAATAAAACAGCCAAAGTGAGTGTACTGTAAGTATGTGAGAATGGCAGTTTAGAAAGTAAGAATTGTGGGTATACAGTGCCTTGCGAAAGTATTCGGCCCCCTTGAACTTTGACCTTTTGCCACATTTCAGGCTTCAAACATAAAGATATAAAACTGTATTTTTTTGTGAAGAATCAACAACAAGTGGGACACAATCATGAAGTGGAACGACATTTATTGGATATTTCAAACTTTTTTAACAAATCAAAAACTGAAAAATTGGGCATGCAAAATTATTCAGCCCCCTTAAGTTAATACTTTGTAGCGCCACCTTTTGCTGCGATTACAGCTGTAAGTCGCTTGGGGTATGTCTCTATCAGTTTTGCACATCGAGAGACTGACATTTTTTCCCATTCCTCCTTGCAAAACAGCTCGAGCTCAGTGAGGTTGGATGGAGAGCATTTGTGAACAGCAGTTTTCAGTTCTTTCCACAGATTCTCGATTGGATTCAGGTCTGGACTTTGACTTGGCCATTCTAACACCTGGATATGTTTATTTTTGAACCATTCCATTGTAGATTTTGCTTTATGTTTTGGATCATTGTCTTGTTGAAAGACAAATCTCTGTCCCAGTCTCAGGTCTTTTGCAGACTCCATCAGGTTTTCTTCTAGAATGGTCCTGTATTTGGCTCCATCCATCTTCCCATCAATTTTAACCATCTTCCCTGTCCCTGCTGAAGAAAAGCAGGCCCAAACCATGATGCTGCCACCACCATGTTTGACAGTGGGGATGGTGTGTTCAGGGTGATGAGCTGCGTTGCTTTTACGCCAAACATAACGTTTTGCATTGTTGCCAAAAAGTTCCATTTTGGTTTCATCTGACCAGAGCACCTTCTTCCACATGTTTGGTGTGTCTCCCAGGTGGCTTGTGGCAAACTTTAAATGACACTTTTTATGGATATCTTTAAGAAATGGCTTTCTTCTTGCCACTCTTCCATAAAGGCCAGATTTGTGCAATATACGACTGATTGTTGTCCTATGGACAGAGTCTCCCACCTCAGCTGTAGATCTCTGCAGTTCATCCAGAGTGATCATGGGCCTCTTGGCTGCATCTCTAATCAGTCTTCTCCTTGTATGAGCTGAAAGTTTAGAGGGACGGCCAGGTCTTGGTAGATTTGCAGTGGTCTGATACTCCTTCCATTTCAATATTATCGCTTGCACAGTGCTCCTTGGGATGTTTAAAGCTTGGGAAATATTTTTGTATCCAAATCCGGCTTTAAACTTCTTCACAACAGTATTTCGGACCTGCCTGGTGTGTTCCTTGTTCTTCATGATGCTCTCTGCGCTTTTAACGGACCTCTGAGACTATCACAGTGCAGGTGCATTTATACGGAGACTTGATTACACACAGGTGGATTGTATTTATCATCATTAGTCATTTAGGTCAACATTGGATCATTCAGAGATCCTCACTGAACTTCTGGAGAGAGTTTGCTGCACTGAAAGTAAAGGGGCTGAATAATTTTGCACGCCCAATTTTTCAGTTTTTGATTTGTTAAAAAGTTTGAAATATCCAATAAATGTTGTTCCACTTCATGATTGTGTCCCACTTGTTGTTGATTCTTCACAAAAAAATACAGTTTTATATCTTTATGTTTGAAGCCTGAAATGTGGCAAAAGGTCTCAAAGTTCAAGGGGGCCGAATACTTTCGCAAGGCACTGTACATCTTTGTCAATCTTACTTCTGCTCGATTCACTTTAAAATAAGAAAGCAACAGGAGTGGGGACCAGAATAACTGTATATTTATACTAATAGCTGGGTAGGGGTGGGGTGACACTCAGATAAGAGACAGTGGATAATACTCACAGTGAAAAAGCAGTATTCTGTTGTGAGCGCAATGACTGCTGCCAATCCCACAAAACCAATCCCACAAAAGCTTGCACCTTCTTCACCACGCTGTCTGTGTGGGTGGACCATTTCAGTTTGTCCGTGATGTGTACACCGAGGAACATAAAACTTTCCACATTCTCCACTGCTGTCCCGCCAATGTGGATAGGGGGTGCTTAGATCTAAGGCTGAGAAAATAAGAAGACACAGTGGCAGAATAAATTCAACCACACATTTGTTTCATCACAAAAACAGAGAGAAAACTCCGGTGAAGTCCAAACAGCATATTGCATGTAACAAACAGTGCATGGGAAAAGCAAGTTAAACTACTAAACAACTACTGATTTAGAACCACAGAGAGTTAGTGCAAGTCGCAAAGAAAACAGGAGCTGCCTCCACTATTCCAGAACCATTTCAACTTTAACATTTCAACATCATCAAATAACTTATGCTTAGTCGAATACAGTGACAACTAAAAGAACCCCCCCAAAAATGTGTCCATCAACATAAGCTAAATATGATGTAGCTGTCCATGGCACAAATTTGTTTGTTTGTGTGCGTACTTTCTGCACAAAATTTAAGAGGCATTTTTGTGCATATGGAACATTTCTGGGATCTTTTATTTCAGCTGATAAAACATGGGACTATACATTTATATTTTTGTTCAGTGAATCTGACCACAAGTCGGTAAGCTCATGAGGCCACATATGGTATATTTGTTTCTCACTGGAGGACCAGTAGTCTGTCTGACCAAGCAGCACTAGAGGGCGTAGAACAGGCTACATGTGAATGTGAGTGTACGTGCTTATCATTGTTGTGCAGTTAACAATAGCTCCTGCATCATCAGAGTGTTGTGTTTTGTGCAGTTTGATTGCAGTTTTACAGCATCAGCAGTATCACAAAAACGGCAGCCATATTTAGACCTGGGCAGAGCGGTGTGTACTGAAACCCCATGGAAAAGACAGACGGCTGGATGAGGGGTTGGTTTATTTCTAATGAAATAGATGATTGAGTCACCTTAAACTGTGTGATCTGACTTGGAGACCTCATTCTTTTTGAGGGAATCGTTCATGGTGGTAGTTTTGCTCATTCTTCTTCTGACTCACTTTGCTGGACTATGCTGCAGCTGTCCAGTCATAGAGGTTTATGTAAGTACAAGTAAATTGCATCAGGTACTAAACAAAAGCCCAAATTTGCCTCTCATGTCTCACAAATTTTGAAAAAAAGTATTTGTTAAATCAATGAATTCTTAATCTATGCTGGGCTCTATGCTGGACTCTATCATAGGTTAGATTCCACAATGTTGTTCTGCCCATGTAGTCAGAAACTTTTCCCTAGTAACAAAGTAACAAAAAGTAACAAAAACAGCCCCACATTTCCAAGAACCTACACCTGATGTGTTCTGTAAGGATATAGTACCCATTTTAACCCCAAAAAAGCACATTTCTTTCAATAGTACTCTGCAATTGTGATTTGGGCAGTGCCCATCGACTCCTCCCCCTGTGGTGAAATGCTGTATAAATGCAGCATCAGCCCTGGAAATTGCATTTGCCTGAGAACTTAGCGGTGCCAAAACATGAAGGGATTGGGCCTGGTTGTCCTTGTACTTCTCCTGATGCTCTCAGCTGTTGAGGGTAAGCAGTGGATAAAGTACCTTGGCTTTGTTATGTCATGGTGCAGGTATGCATCATACCTGTAAAATGGGATTATATTAGTGGATTTTCTGATGTGTATTGGGCAGAAATGAAACGGAACTCCTAACAGTTGATATGCTTTCGGAGTTATTTTACCATTAAAGACATTATTGCAAATGTCTTATTATACAGATCATACATGTACGATCTTCAATGTTAGTGTTTTAGCCTGACATCAGTCATACTGTTAACATTGATTGATCAACCTCAAAGCTCATATAATAACAGTTCCTGATTTGATCAGATGAACATTTGATGTGAAAGTATTCTAGTCATTAGCAAACGACGAAAATGGTATAGTTGAAAAGTTCTTCTGCTACTTATTCCATGATGGTTTTACTATTCTAACAGCTGATGATGCAGAGATGCAATATTGGACGTGTGGTTATAGAGGACTCTGCAGACGGTTCTGTTATGCCCAAGAATATATTGTTGGACACCATGGTTGTCCTCGCAGATACAGGTACTTGAATGATCTATTTGTACGTGTCCACATGTAACGTTTTGTATCATGTATATTGTCTGACCTTGACGGTGTCTGATCAGCTTTGTCAGACACCCACAATAACAGTCGTATGTCGGATTTTTGCTGTTCTGATGTAACACTTTTGTGTGCCATTTCCTGATCCTTCAGATTCTGTTGAGTTCTGTCAGCTAAGACGTATCTGAGAGGACTTTTTGCACAAGCCCTCACTGTGTTTTTGTTCATTATTTGCAGGTGCTGTGCCGTGCGGTTTTAGCAGTGACTGACAATCTCATACCTGCAGCAGGACATCACAGGCTGAGGACTGGTCTGCCTTTTTGACATGGGATTGGATTGAAAGGGGCACAGAAATAGATTATCGTGGTGGCACCTATGGAACTAGCCTGGGAGACTCCTTTGGATAAAGCCTACTGTGAACAAATTGCAAGCCTTATGGTAAACGACAATGACAATGTTTGTGGAAATGTCAGATGATGTCAAGATCAATTGAGCGTATTTTGCTATGGAATCTGAATATGTGTATCTGAAAGCGTGCAGTTGTGACTGCTTTCATTACAGTACGTGGAACATGATACATGCTAATGCAACTAAAATAGAGTTCATTTGAAAAGCAGCACTCAAAGTACTGAAATCATCTCTAAAATACTGTAGGCTCAATCTTATAGTCCACAGTGAAATTATTTCCATAACTATTATTAATGCATTTTCAAAAGGTGGATATGCGCTTTGGAAATGAGTGGTTGACTGACAATAAAGGCATAACAATACTTTATTTGTTGTTTTGTTTTTTTATTCAAAATATCAGGTATTTTAATGATATAACGTTTAGATGATAGATTCTACTCTGTTGACCAGAACTGATGATAATTCAATAATAAAGGGTGTACCAGGTGCTTTCATTTGACATCCTTTGACTGATGCAATGCTGTTAGTCAATAACATTGTCATGTTGCTTTGGAATGAAAGACATAAGATATAGAGATAGACTATATACTCTGAACAGTGGTTCAATCAATGAAAACAAAAAAAATGTTTCCTTTATTTTTTGTAACTTTCTACAAATAACTGGTGTGCTTTGTACAACGAGGGGACAATGACAGTCAAGTGACTGACCCCAATAGCAGCCAGCCAGCCAGCAGCTGTGGTGGAATGATGCTTTTGTGAATGAAGTGTAATAATTCATGCTCATGTTTATGTCATCTCATCAGTCGTTCTACGTATGAATACTGCAGATGTACAGTAGCCTCTAGACTTGTTTACCTGCTGCTATCTTGGACCAGGTCACCGTTCGTTACAGTACAAATATATTGCGACCAATTCACAAATAGTAATACATCACCAAATTATATAAAACTTGCCACGAAATTCTAATTGATAGCTACTCAGTGCTTTAACTAGTAATAACCTCTTATGGACTAGTAAATACTAGTACTGAAGATATCAGTGCTGGAAAAAGTTATCAATTGCTATACTTGAGTAAAAGTAAAGATACCTTAATAGAAAATGACTCAAGTAAAAGTGAGTCACCCAGTAAAATACTATTTGAGTAAAAGTTGGTTTTAAATATCCTTAAGTATGAAAAGCAATGGAACTGCTAAAATATACTTAAGTAGTATAAATTGTTTCAAATTCCTTATATTAAGCAAACCAGATGGCACCATTTTTTTATATTTTTTTATTGATGGATAGCCAGGGGCACACTCCAACACTCAGAAATGATTTGCAAACTAAGCATGTCTTAAGTGAGTCCGCCAGATCAGAGGCAGTAGGAATGACCGGGGATGTTCTCTTGATAAGTGTGTGAATTGGACCGTTTTCCTATCCTGCTAAGCATTCAAAATGTAACAAGTACTTTTGGGTGTCAGGGAAAATGTACGGAGTATAAAGCACATTATTTTCTTTCGGAATGTAGTGAAGTAAAAGTAAAAGTTGGCAAAAAATAAATAGTAAATTACAGATACCCCCCAAAACTACTTAAGTAGTACATTAATGTATTTTTACTTAAGTACTTTACACCACTGGAGGATACGGCTTGTGACTGGCCTGGTGCAGTAGAGGTTAAAGGCATGGATGTTATCTGTAAACAAGTGCCACTGCTTTGTGCACTGCTTTGTATTCTTCGTCTATCAGTCTATCTTTGTACCTCTGCTATTCAGTCAGCACAGCGTGACACTACCACAATGGGGTAAACCCCACAAATCTGTTTACATGAGGCTTTCTATCGTCACAGTTATATCACAGTAAACCACACAGACCTTACACCAGCTGGTTTAGCCCAGCAATTTAGGGGGAGTGAACAGGGTGGGTTTCTGATGTTATTCACTAGTACTTTATTTTGATCAACTGAAACTTTTTCTTTTGAAAAGAGACTTTAACAAATACCCTGCTCTATTTGAAATTAAGAATAATTGTGCCGAGTTGAACGTTGTTTAACAGAATCATGAATGCTCTTTTCTGGAACAACACGGTGTAACTTTGGATATTTTTCTCTTTAGTACTGTACTGTTTGATGTGTATTAAAATAATTAACATTAAAGAGTAAGATTCATTTATGGGCAGATAATTAAATGTATGAAAGTGAGTCAAAATACGTATATTTTTGACTGGCAGAACAAACCTACCTCCATGTCATGACTGTTCATGGCCTTATCTCTGCAGATAGCTAACCTGTATCTCTGCAGATAGCTAACCGGTATCTCTTCAGATAGATAACCTGTAGCTAACCTGAATCTCTGCAGATAGCTAACCTGTATCTCTTCAGATAGCTAACCTGTATCTCTTCAGATAGCTAACCTGTAGCTAACCTGAATCTCTGCAGATAGCTAACCTGTATCTCTGCAGATAGTTAACCTGCTAACATGTATCTCTGCAGATAGCTAACCTGTATCTCTGCAGACAGTTAACCTGCTAACCTGTATCTCTGCAGATAGCTAACCTGTATCTCTGCAGATAGTTAACATACTAACCTGTATCTCTGCAGATAGCTAACCTGTAGCTAACCTGTATCTCTGCAGATAGGTAACCTGCTAACCTTTCTGCTCTAAACCAAGTGTAACGTTGCAACCATGACACATCATACAGTCAACTTCTTGACTTGCCGTCAAGTGGGACAAGCGCCTAATCAACCACTACTTTTGACTATGGTTTTTACAGCGACAGTCTGTAAAGATTTCCAGGAATTTCAACTAATGAACAATCGAACCTGTTAAATCAAATCAAATCTTATTTGTCTCATGTGCCGAATACAACAGGTGTTGTAGACCTTACAGTGAAATGTTTACTTACAAGCACTTAACCAACAATGCACTTATTTTTTTAAAGAAAAAAATAAAAGAAAAAATAAAAGTAACAAATAATTCAAGAGCAGCAGTATAAACATTATTATATTTTTGTTGTCATATTAAATATTAAATCAAGTGCTATTTGCATGTGAAAATGTAATGGGATGGATGTATTTGCTTCATTGTTTATGTTTTGGTTGGTGGACATGGCCCACTCTTTGACTGGATGCGCATTACAGAGAGTTGCTCTGATCTACACTCCAATCCGCTAGGTGGCAACACGGCTGCTTATCTGCTACTAATCAAATACAGGCGGAGGTACAGAAGTTGTTTAGCGGTGGACGAGATGGGTGAAACCTCTTCGGTTGAGAATGAATTTGATGACTGGTTTATCGAGTCTTTGAAAATGTAAGTACGAATTATTTTGTGAAATAGTGAAAGTGAGTTGAGACTTCCTTGATATATTGAAGTTGCTTAAATCATGCTTCACGTGTCTGTGGGAAAACACTAGGGGTACATTCACAGGCGCAATGTTTTAGGACGTTCCAGATAAGACTAGAATATCTTTTAACAGTATATACTTGCTGCTTTTCTTATTAAATGTGATGCACCTGCTCTAAACCGAGTTCACCTTACACACGTAGTTCTCTTTCAGATACAATAATATTCACGATCTCTTTCAGATACAATAATATTCACGAGTATCAACTTGAACATCCTACAAGAGTAATTGAATGGACATCAGAAAAAAGTAGGCCTTTTCATAATTTTCACATTTTACAAGGCTAGATTGATTATAACCAACCAACCACATTGATTGTGTTTAAATTACTTTTTGTCTTTACCCCACAGCTATATGTGTTGCAGGTTACAGTTCAGATAAAAATGAAATTTTAGAGCTGCTTTTGCCACTGAAACTTTTCACTGATGATAATCAGGTAATGGATTGAAATGATTAAAGCATGAAACAAAACGTTTCAAGATATCAATTATGTATTGGAACGTCACTGACTACCAATGTGTCTATTCAATGTGGGCAGGGTCTTTGTGCAGAACGAGATTTCAAAGTGGTCCATGGAGGTTTCTCAGATGGCTCCATTCATTGCCTCAAACACATTCCAGGAAGAAGGTATATCATAGTAGCCATTGATTATGTAACTTCCTTTTGTTGCCATGAGCTTTCATCTTCAAACTGTTGTTTCTTGTTAAGGTGTGTCGTTACCAATGATGGCTTCAACTCCAATCTCCAGGTGTGGGACTTAGGAGGAGACGATTGTGGTGAGTAGACCTACTGTTTCCTTGTCTCCTTTTCTGTGTATTACAGTATAATAAGACTGCAGTTCCTATCTACTCTCCACTTTATACTGCACATTCAAATGATGATTTACAACCTGATTAGGCCCCAGTCAGCAACGGCCTTACCCACATTGAAATCTTATTTCTCTTGCGGGATTTGTCTTCAAATGCTAGATGTCATAAAGAGGACAGGAGTTTTACAACTGAAGAGTGCATCATCAGATAAAGGTGTCAAAATAGCCCCTGGGTTAACTGGAGACCCATGTGTTCTTCATGGCTCTCAGATCAGCGACATTCAACTGACTGAGCTGACGTCAGGGAAGCTACTCTACTCTCTGGGTAATAGCCTGTTTTATACAGTGACACTGAAGCATTCCAGGCAACTCTAATTTCCTATAGAGTATAATGTTGGTGTACAAGCACGTGTATAACAGTCACGGATATCTTTCTTTCCTTCCATCTCAGGGAAAGACATTCCAGATTTACTAAGCTCCCTGCAATTTGTGAGTGGCAGTGTATTTCTCGCTTGTGCCTGCAATGGTGACCTGTATGTGGGGGACACACGGAATCCTTCTGGTCTTCAGAATAACCCAGCTGGAGGGAGAGAGGGCATCCACTGGTGTATGGGTGTTAAAACAGACCTGTCCTCATCAGATCCATCCTCCTGTAGTGTAGCAAGGCTCTCCTCTGCCTGCCAAGTGGTTGTGTCTGATCTAAGGGACCTAAGAGCCCCCTTGTGTCAAGCCCAGCTTCATGTCCAGAGGAAAACTACCAGTGATGACTTCATGAAAGTGACCTGGGCGCCCGCTTTAGACAACTGTCTTGCTGTGTCAGGTGAGCAAAATGTCACGCCTTCATCCTGCTTTATGTGATTAATTCATGTCTTATGGATTGTACAAATTTCTTGCTTTCTAAATATATGTTCCAATTGAAGGCTCTTGTAATACAGAACTTTTCCATTGAATGTGTCTTCCCGTCTAGGTTTTGACGGAATGGTGCAAATCTACGACACTGCTTCTTGGAGACCAGAGTTAATGGAATTCCAGCCTCTTTTTATCCACCGAGGTCACATGATGTCCGACGATCAGTTTGACACTTCATCAGTTGTGGTCACCACTCATGTTTGGCATCCAAGTCGACCCAGGACTGTCCTCTCTGCTGCTGTAGACGGGTCTGTGCATGTATGGGACTGGGTCGACAAAGCCACTGCCAGCTGTTGACATTCAAACACACTTACAGCTCAATGTTAATCATTATGCAGCGTTGAACCTTGCCTGAAGTCAACATGTCCTTTTCATTATGTAAAGCACTATTTGTGATAAGATGCCACTTGTTTGTTTTCCCATTCTTATGAGTAGTTGTTATTCCCATACTGTACACACATTTGCATGGAAGAGGTATTCTGGGTTTGTACTAATTATATATTGTAAGAGATATTTCACTATAACATTTTCATTCAACGGATCTCTTCATGTACCTGCTAAATAAGACAAACCCTGGACCATGAACCTAAAGGTGGACGGCAGTATCACTTGCATCGCAGTTTCTTCGCTCACAGTATTATGACAATCAAAAAGATAAACACAGCTTGTTAGAATTTTATTTTCAAAAGAGAGCTCTGCATGCCATTCACATGAATGATTAACAATGTTTTTATGCATCTTCTGCATAGCCAAGGATGCAGGCAGGACAGTAATGTGGAGGTAGTTGAGGCAGAACTACTATTGTAGCATCATTTAGAGATAAGGAACATATTCAACTGATTTTGAACATTGGAGTTATCACCTGTGCTTTAGCAGGCACTACAGAGAGGTTCACTGTCAGTGCATTTACATAGGGTCTGAACAACAGCATACATCTTTTAACAAAAAAAAACATTTAGAAATTAAGTAGTCCTACATTTACAGTGCTATGTGTACTGTTTGTGGACTGTGCAACATAAGATAGAAAGTGCTTAAAGACCAGAATGGAGTGTGGGTTTAGGAAGTCAATGCAGTTGGAACAGATGAGTCACGGTAGATGAGCAACCACTTGATGATACAGGGATGTCTGTTCATTCAATAGGGCGCATGACTTAAAGTAACGACTGAGGAGCAGAAGTGTTGCCTGATCGTGGCCTGTAGGTGGTTGTAGTCTTCAAAGGGTGCTTGTCAAACATAAGGAATTGCATGACTCTACATGAAAGGAGTTTCATTGTACAACTGCAAGTAAAAGTATGCCATTTAAATAGACCACTGCTTAGAGATTAGCATCCAATGACAGCATGCATTGCATACAGTCAGACATCATAAAATGATCACATCTACATATATAACATTTGATTTAACTATGATCGCATTTCAAGAAATCGTAGCGTCAGTTGCCTTTTTTACACGAAACAACTTTGATATAAATGATCATGTTTCATTATTTTCAGATTACTTCTTTTTATATAAATTGAGGATAAAGATGATTGTGTGCCTCAACTGACCACTGAATCTGATTGGAATTTGAGTGTAGTACTTATAAAAACACAAACTAGAAGGTATTTCCTTTCT
Organism: Oncorhynchus nerka; assembly: GCF_034236695.1. Taxonomy (NCBI): domain Eukaryota; kingdom Metazoa; phylum Chordata; class Actinopteri; order Salmoniformes; family Salmonidae; genus Oncorhynchus; species Oncorhynchus nerka. Next base: position 53,396,791 of record NC_088405.1, read on the forward strand.
CGTCAATGGTCTGCATGACATCACTGAGGGGAAAAGACACAAAGGCAATCTGTTCAAGCTCACTATTCTCGCCACATTCCATCAGGCAAGCAAAGTGCTCCGTGTCCTCAATGTAGGCCAGGTCTGAGTAGCCACTGGGTCCACTGTGGACGATCCAGGGCCGGTCCCAACCTGACGTGTGCAGTGGGGAACGGTTCAAATACACTCCCAAGTCTTTCCTCGTCCTCTTATTGGTCGGGTGGGTGAAGAGTAGCCAGGTTTGCGTGTCTGAGGCCAGCGGTGGTGATGTGGTACCACCCATGCCCTCTTCACCTTGCTCAGGGGCAGGGAAGCCAATCACACTGCCTTGGCAACCACCGTGGCACGGCTCCACTAACCTTGGAGCCAAGCGGGGCTTGTCAAAGTAAACCCCACTGCTCTCACTCAAAGCTTCCACTCTGTGACCTCTATGGCGGGCGTTGCAGTACAGGTGACTGCTGCCCTCATGGTCTATGATCTCTGCCATCTCACATTCACAGGACTTTCTTTGAAGCATCCTGCCCATTTGCCATGTCTGACCGAAGTCGTCACTGTATATTGAGAGAGCATGTGGCTGTACCGTGAAGGGGAAGGGGAAGGAGAAGCATTTGCAGTGGATATAATAGGCATAGGTAGGAATGATCAATCTTCCACTCTCCATTTGAATGCCATGGCCTGGTCCCACAGCAAATGTAGCCCACCTTCTGACCGTTTTGCCTATCACACTCTCTGTCAAGTCCTTTGTCTGGCTCCAGCTCTGGCCCTCATCATTACTGGTGATGTAACACAGGTGTGCCTTATTCTTGCCTGTACAGATCTGATGGTGCTCTGGAGTGTTACCCAAAATGCAGATGAAAAATAGGAATAGAGTCTTGGTATTCTTCTCATACACCGGGCAGGGGTTCATGGTGCGGTGGTCTGGTAAACATGCTGATAATAGCTCCTGGGATTCTGACCACTGGGGAACAATGTGAAAGTATTGAAACAATCATCAATATGAAAGAAAAAATGTATGCATGTAAATTAAACATGAAAACCTTCAACTGTGTGACTATGATGTGTTTAGATTTGAAGTCGACATTTACCTGAGTAGATCCATTTTGTTGAGTGCCTCTCCTCATAACAATAAGTTTTGCATCAATGTCACTGGGGGAAGAGCGCTTCTCTGCAAAGGCAAGGAATGTCTGACTTTCTTTTAGGTAGATGAGAGCTGGGATTCTGTATGTCGTCCCAGTTTGCTCCCGTTTGAACAGAGTCGTTTTAGCAGGTTGCATTTTGATTCCCGGGAAATAACTCCTTGATGAGGTATTCCCCATAGCTAAATATCCTGGTTCCTGCAAACAGAGGGATTACTTACACACATGACAAATCACCTTAGACACATATTTCACAATATTCCCTGCCTGTACATGAAAACACTGTTTATCAGTTTAATCGGCTAACATTATGCTGTTATATCGCGACAGCTGACGTTCAAGAAAAATAATAAACATGCAAAAAGATAATACTATCCTAACGTCGAAATTAGTCAAAACACACTTACGGGAGCTGGCTTTTTAGGCAACAAATCACACCGTTGTGTCGTGAGACCCAGTTAAAACGGTCAAAGTTTAGCTATCTCTTAAACAATTTGTACGCAAATTTGGAAGCGTGTCGTGAAATAGAAGTAATTGGCTCATCGCTTGTGCTGTGTAACGTCAGTAGCGCCGCAAAAGAGACCAAAATCATTCTATACCGCCAACCGCTGGCGGGAATGTGGTACGAGACTGCAAATGTTGCCGTGTTGCTAGGATACCTACAAATAAGTAAGTTGTGTAAATATTTAACCAGCTCACAACAAACATAGGTTGCCTACTCAGTGGCGATTTGAGTATGGGATGGAAGTGGGATGCATGCCAACAAAGCCACTACACAATACTAAACAATACATTAATTGCACTATAACGCTGACAAACGGTGCCCACAAACTGTTAGGGCCTACATAAAGCTGTCCCAACAGCAGTCCCAAAATCTTACCACTGCTACACCTGGCTCTCAGCAGAGCCTTGTCTGGCAGCGAAACAGTTCATTCAGCCTCATTTACTGCCTTTAAAAAAAAACCCATAGCTGATGGCTGACTTGCTTAAACAAATGTGGTTTCTAATGCCAATTGAGATGTACAAACTATGACATAAGGGGACGACAAGCAACCTGTAATTTCGATTAAGACATTAATGAGCGAGCTAGGACGGACGTAGTCAATATAACTGTTTGTTCAGCACTTTTGAAATGTACAGTTACAGAATTCAGAACATGGGCCGTTCTTACAGTGTTCTACCTGTTCACCAAGTCAGAACCCTAGGATAAACAAAGGGGGTATATAAGCAGACAATGAAAGTGTCACACCCTGATCTGTTTTACCGGTCTTTGTGATTGTCTCCATCCCCCTCCAGGAGTCACCCATCTTCTCCATTATTCCCAGTGTATTTAATCCTGTGTTCTCTGTTTGTCTGTCGCCAGTGTGTCTTGTCTTGCTTACCAGAGTGTTTTTCCGAACTCCTGTTTTTTCTTAGTCTCTGTTTTATAGTCCTCCCGGTTCTGACCTCTTGCCTGCCCTGACACAGCCTGCCTGCCTGACCATTCAGTCTGCCTTGACCTCGAGCCTGCCTGCCACCCTGTACCATTTGGACTCTGACCTGGTTTATGAACTTTTGCCTGTCCTCGATCTGCCTCTTGCCTGCCCCTTGTTGTCTAATAAATATCAGAGACTTGACGAATCTGCCTCCTGTGTTTGCATCTGGGTCTCACCCTGTGTCGTTATCGAAAGCTCTTACAATTTTCGATGATTACATTTCTCTAAAACAGGTTATAGGCTACATGTGCACCACCAAGTCAGAAAAGCAGGCAAAATTAAGAGGTGTAAATAGACCAAATTATTAGGGTGAGGCACATGGGCTACTAACATCTTACTACACAACATGCACCTAGTATTACTTTCTTAGCTACAGTATACATATCTCCCTGGTATATTACATCATTTATGCAGCACCATAAAAAAATGATTTCAAAACTACTGGGAACTCATAAAAAAACATTGTTGAATCATGATGACGTCATGTTCTTCAGGTCGTAGCGCTAGAAAGAGGTTGGATTTACAATTGTGAGTTGGATGACCGTTCAAAACGTATTTTCCCAGTCGGAGCTCGTTTATTCCCGACTTCCCAGTTGTCTTGAACTCACTGAAGTCAAGTTTTCGCAGTTCAGAGTTAACAGTTGTTTTGAGCGCAGCACAAATCATGCTTCATTGACAGCATGGCCAATGTTGAATGTTTATCATTTTAAACTTGGAAAAGAGCCCCTTAATCCCAGATATGGGACCACACAGCCACTCCACCGAATAGCAGGCTACTGATTGCTTTGCAATGCTTGCAGTTAGCCACTGTCACTGATTCCTTCCAAACCACTCATTGTTGAATTTGCGATTTTCAACTTGTTGAGTAATGTTTATGTTCAATGGCCGATGAGCAACGATACGTTTTATCTAAATTTCTCTTCATTATTTCTCTTTACATGACAAGGATTTGCCAGTAGATTGTCGATTTGATTCATGATGATGACTGCTAGCTAAGATTTTGAAAGCATGACGTTGACATGATCAGTCCAATCAAAGTTTCTGTACATATAACGTGATTTGCCGTAATTTTATCTGTGGCCAATGACCTTGACTCTTCTTGGATGGGCACTTCTAATGTAACTCTATGGCAGCACCCACGGGGCTAGATTGTTCTAGCTCTACCCTTAAGACTTGGCGGTGGCGTAGTGTCCCCATGAGTGACAGAACACTGAGCCAATCATGGCGCAATGCTCCATATTTTCTGCTGGCTTGCCCCATCACCACAGAAAGCACTGAGCTAGGCTGAAACACCTGCATTTTGGAGCTGCCTTACACAAGAAAACAAAAAAGAGACCATGTTTGTATTAACTCAATGATATATATTTTTACATTGTTTGCAAACGTATATGTGACACATATTAATGCCAAAATAACATGCAAAACTAAATCAGCTTCAGGCCTTCCTCCCAACAAGGCTGCCCCTCACCATGACCCCTCACAGCTGTGAGTTCATGTTCATATTGGAATTACATTGTTTTTATTGTAGATTTTAAACTGTAGGTAAGTGCAGTTTTCTGGTTTAGTTCCCTCAGTCATAGATGAAACCTTCCTGCTCAACAGGGTTTAATCACTAGAATGAAACGAGTGGCTTCCTGGTGTGCAAGTGCTCAGAAATGTGGCTCTTATGATTTGTTATCTGGTAAAAGTTGGTGTAGTACCTTACTACATTCCACTGGGTGGCAGTATAGGATGACAAAGAGGAGAAATTTACCAAGTGTTCTCTCTTCATACACTTTTGAACAGAATACCTGCTAATAGTGATAGACAATAGACACTTAAGTAACTTTTTGAATTCTAGAAGTGTGTGGATGTTCATATTTACTCCTACTGAATAGGGCAAAGGATAATGGCATGCGATTTCAAACTCTTGAGGTGCTGATGCTACAGTAGATGACAATAAGCTGTCCCCTGGTGTCTTCAGAAGCCTTGCCAACCTGAAAAGGTCAGTCATAGTTTCAAAACGTAGTATTATTCCGGTCCACAGTATGGTAAATGGAAGAAAACAGTGTATAATGCACACCTACCTGCATATCTGTAAACTGCCGTGTATACTGAGTATACAAAACATTGAGAACACCTGCTCTTCCATGACATAGACCAATGGTTCTCAAATCCAGTCCTCGAGTATCCGCAACAGTACACATTTTTATTGTAGCCCTGGACAGGCACACCTGATTCAATTTGACAACTAATCATCAGGCCCTCAATGAGTTGAATCAGGTCTGCTTGTCCGGGGCTACAACAAAAGAGCAGGTTTTATCAATGTTTTGTACACTCAGTGTATTACCACGGCAGTTTACAGATATGCAGGTAGGTGTGCATTATGCACTGTTTTCTTCCATTTACCATGTGCTTTTGGGGATACTCAAGGACTAGAGTTGGGAACCACTGACTTAGACTGACCAGGTGAATGCTATGATCCCTTATTGATTTCAATTGTTAGATCTACTTCAATCATTGTAGATGAAGGGGAGGAGACCGGTTAAAGAAGGATATTTAAGCTTTGAGACAATTGAGACATGGATTGTCTGTGTGCCATTCAGAGGGTGAATGGGCAAGACAAAACATATTGAAGTGCCTTTGAACAGGGTGTGGTAGTGGTGAAACTTAACATTAGGAAGGTGCACTTAATGCTTTGTAAACTCCATGTAGGTCATTGTCTGTTTTAGTCTACAGCATTTACACCTGCAGGAGAACCACATCTCAGTAGTACCAAAGGTGTTACCGAGGAACCCGCAACAGAAGGGATATTTGTAACACCAGCAGGTGTGTCTGGAACAAAATTGTGATTGAACAGGACTTCGGGAATCCTCCTGTCTCTGAGGGGTTGGAGACTGAATACATTAATGATTGGTATACTATATTGTCAAAATAACGTAGCTGGCTTGTATAAAGCTGATTTTGCTCACTTTGCTTTTATTCCTACTCATTCCTACTTCATGCTCTATAAAACCAGTTCTAGTTTTCTGCATGTTTTTTCTCTTATAGGATGAGTGTGGTCAATCCAAAAATGATTCCCCCACTCACATATTCCTTGACGGAGTGCACGGTTTGCTACTACCAGAGCTTAGTTTCCTCAATGTGGCTGATCATAAGGTATGTACATTGTCAAGATATATTTCGGGACGACTATATACTGCGAGTCAGTGAAGTCCCTTGTCTCGTTATTGCCTCCAGATTGTTGAGGCAGAAGCACTGTTGTCTGTAGCTGTGTTTTCCTATGCTCAGTGAGCTTGTTATTCACTCCAACCCACTGACCACATGGGGGAAGTGGTATGTTAACTCTACTTATGTGAAGCCATTATTAAGTATTAACAGATTTTATTAACTTAAATATTTTCTTATCCTTCATTGTATTCCCATCCAGGTGACCCCCGTACTGCTGACGACTTCCTCCAGGAAAGGCTGGGTATTAGAATTAGGTGCAAGAAGACATCAGGGGCTGGTTTCCAAGACCTAGATTAAGCCTTGACTAAAATATATCCTCAATAGACTCTCCATTGAAAATATTTTTTAGTCCAGGACTAGGCTTTCTGTGTCTAGGAAACTGGCACCAGACGTTGTGAAACCTTTTGATATTATGTGTTGATTCCAAACGACAGGTTCAAATGCAAAAACAATTGAATCCACATTTTGGCTTTGCATTCACCTGGAAAGTTAAATATGACTGGACAGTCTTTGTTTTCATTTCAATATTTTGTAAAGACTGCATTTTTGTCTAACAGTGACTCACTTTTGATATTGAAAGTAATTGATGAACATTCATCTTTCTCTAGGTAAAAATAAATTCCAAAGGTGCCTTTATTGATGCTCTCTGGAGATGAAAGATTTTGAAGATCACAATGGTCATCAGATGACACCTTCCAGAATGAGGAGCCATTTTTTGTGGTGGCTGCTGAGGGAAGGACTTTTCATAACAGTGGCGTTCAGTGCCGTTTATGATGAGGGAGGAAGATACATTTTTTTCATGAGCATGTCCTCTATTACAGCATGTTGGATGATGTCATTCATATTCTATTCACCCAGTTCAATGTAACATCGACGGGTTTAGGCTACTACAGTATTCTCAAATGTTCCCTATACCCACCATGACATTGCTACAACTTAGTTTATGTAATTTGATATTGGTGAGGCATTCAAAACTGCCTTGCCTGCAGCTATCTTATCTAGGGTGTAATCATTAGTCCAACAGTATCTATTGGACAAATTCAGGTGTTTATTTTTTTATCCCTGTTTTGTTTGCTTCCATTTAATGTTTTTCAACAGAATCATCAGCATGAATAAACCCCTGATCACGAATAAACAAAGTGCACTTTCATAGCAGCCTCGTTGTATTCCTACTCGCCTCTATGCACTTTCACCTTTCCCCTTCATTGAAATCTACAAAAGAACACATCAGCTGCATGTGGGGGGGGGGGGAGAACATTCCAAGCCAAATCATGTCATAACCGCTACACACAGCCTACATCATTGTCCCTATATTAGCTAAAGTAACATCCTAGTCAGCATAGCTAATATAACTAACGTGTTAGTAACCACACAATCATGCAGTAACGTTAGTGTACAGTCAGTAAGCAGTTTAGCAGTTACACCAGCGGACCCCGGTGGCAATTTGTAAAACCAAAAGCTTACCTTGGAAGAGTTCTAGTGTTTTGTTAGTCATAGCAAGCTAGTTAACATGGCATCCCTCTGTTAAAGCCATGTGTTTGAGTAACTAAACTACCCAGCTACATTTGCTAAGTGAAGATGAAGAAAAATGGACTCTTGCTGCTTCATTTTAAGAAAAAGTTCAACGGTCTCAGTTTGACTATTTTTATGAAATTCACTGAGGATGGTCCTCTTCCTTTGAGGAGCCTCCACTGGTTCATAATGGTAGGAACAGCGCGAATGGCATCAAACACAACCATTTGATACCATTCCATCTATTCCGCTCTAGCCAGTACCATGAGCCCGCCCTCCCCAATTAAGATGCCACCAACCTGTTTGTGACAGGTGATTGTCATGTTCTCTTTCATGATATTCAGGAGGATAGTTATTTGCTTTGTTTAACATGCCTATGTACAGTATGGTGACATGAGTATAATAGTTAACTTGTTCTCAGGTGATAGATGTACACAATGAATCTAAATACCATCTGACGAGACAAGACAAATAGTTTGAGAAAAATGAGTCGAATGCAATTCCAGGAAAATTCAGAGGCTATAAATAGCTATAAATTGCCATAGCCAGTTGCATACCACCCTGCATGCCACTGCTGGCTTGCTTCTGAAGCTAAGCAGGTTTGGTCCTGAAGCTAAGCAGGTTTGGTCCTGGTCAGTCCCTGGATGGGAGACCAGATGCTGCTGGAAGTGGTGTTGGAGGGCCAGTAGGAGGCACTCTTTCCTCTGGTCTAAAAAAAATATCCCAATGCCTCAGGGCAGTGATTGGAGAAACTGCTCTGTGCAGGGTGCCGTCTTTCGGATGGGTCGTTAAATGGGTGGCCTGACTCTCTGAGGTCATTAAAGACCCATGGCACTTATCGTAAGAGTAGGGGTGTTAACCCTGGTGTCCTGGCTAAATTCCCAATATGGCCCTCAACCATCACGGTCACCTAATATATCCCCAGTTTACGATTGGCTCATTCATCCACCTCCTCTCCCCTGTAACCTTTCACCAGGTTGTTGCTGTAAATGAGAATGTGTTCTCAGTCAACTTACCTGGTAAAATAATGTATAGATAAAATAAAAAAATATTGGTTGCCAAACATTGCAGAGCCTGTTGGTGAGGGCCCTTTTATGATTACTTGAAGTAGAGTTTTTCTACGAGTCAAAGCAATTTTGTACACTTTCAATGCTACACTGCAGTACCTTAAGTAGTGTAAATGTGTGTCATACAGGAATAGAACATGTGATGAGAATGTTGGAACAAACACTCAAGAATCTCCAAGTTTAAAGAAATCCCAAACCTAATCTTGATTGCATAGAGAAACCATATAGAAGAGGGGGGACAAACGGTGAGCTATGTGAATAACTATTGAAGGATGTGCCTAATGAAGATGTCAACATGTGATTTTATCTGTCACGAGGTATCTGCATTCAAATGTAATGGCAGTCATCCGTATTTAATAATGAAACAACAACCTTTAATTCTCAGATTGGAAATCTATCTTCTGAGACCAATACAGAAGAGAGGGGAAATAGTTGAAGAGATGCTTATACAAATAAAGGAGAGGACAACAATCAGCGAAATCCCTCTAAGTAGGTAGGCCTACTAAACCTATTTTTGTCCTCATCGATTACATGAAGTGCATATCTATTGTATGTAATAGTATTAGTTGGATATGTAATCCTGTTTGTTTTGTAGCCAGCGTCTTAGAGGGCAGGGGTGTTTTTCAAGGAAGAGGCTTTGACTTTGCTGAGGAGTATGAAGAAAAAGTAGGCTGCAAGATGGTTCACGTGAAAGCAATGGAAAGCAGGGAAAACCTTCTTGATTGAGTTTATTTAGCCTATTACAACTGTAATGTATGACATCATGCATTTGTTTGCCTTGATAGTATGTCGTGTTATTTCAAATAGCTGTTTAAACTTTATTCAACCTTGACAAGAGGGTGACAGTGGATCTTGCAAATGTCCTGGGCTGTCACCCAGGCTTGTGGAATATTTTTGCAATTCAGCTGGGTAGCAATAACATCTGTGTTAATAAATGAGTTTATAAAACTGTCCATCTTACAAGGGACCAATGTGATATAGCATCAACTTTGTGTGTCATGATGATTCCGTACAAATGCAATGCACAGACCCCGAACCCTTGATGCTCTTGAACACATCCCACGCTAACGGATGAAAGAAAGTAAATAAAGCGCGTCCGTGACGTCAGTGTCTTCCCTTCCCGCCTGAAACAGAAACGGAGGTAGAAGAGCTATCGACTCGTTAGCTTCATACATTGCACAATGGATGACCTTTACTTGGATAATATTGATGAATTTGTCAACGACCAGAATAAAATCGTAAGTCACCTAGTTAACTAATATATCTCGATCTATCCACCTACTGTTAGCTTGCTGCTGGGGCCAATAGAAGTTAGCTACAGTAGCTATCTGACTGTGCTCAGGCTGGCTAGCTAACTTTAGTCATCACTCGCCCATCTTGAATGGTGCAGTGGGTTTGGACAGCATCAGCAGGCCCCACATTTTGAGACTAGCTAACTAGCTACAGTTGGTTGAATTGGGGAAGGTTGGAGCTGCAATCCTGGAAGATAGGAATACACCAGAGCTTGCGAAGTTGTCAGGGTTAAATACATTGTTGTGATGTAAGTTACGTCGTTACTTAGGTACTGCAGTTAGTTATGCATCCCCAATCTCTCGTGGACAGACCACGTTAGCTGCGTAAACGTCTGACCAATTACGCAATACTTTTGTTCTCGGTTAACCGAGTTTAGTGCATCCCGGCCATATCTATGTTGACAACAGACTGTTGTGTTCTCTTGTGTGTGTTCAAACAGGTGACCTACAAATGGCTGAGTCTCACCCTTGGGGTCCATGTCAACCTAGCCAAACAGTGAGTAACGTTATCCAGAACCACCCACATTACTTGCCTTCCAATGTTTTGTTGTGTTTAAACCACCACCTGTAAATGAGTCTATGGTTCCACCACAATGTGTCTATTTCAGAATGCTCTACCATTACTTGGATCAAAAGAGGAAAGAAGGCTCTGCCCGGCTCCATGCTACCTACCTTGTGTCTGGCAAGTTTGTTGAGAATGGTACCACGGTAAGAGAACAAGCCAAAACGCCATTTTTTTATGCACAATGCACACAACTGCTCTCATGCCCCTTCAGAACTTGACATACAGCAAGCAGTAAGTCTATTTGGACTTAGGATTCTTACTTTGTTTTAGTTCCAGTGTTATATGCAGTGCTTAGGTCTTTTCAATGTTTTTTTTTATTTTAATGCTTTCTTTTCAGAGTCACAAGGTGTCAGTAGTGCGAGAGGATCAGCTGGAGGGTAAGTTGTAAGGATTTAACAATTCACCCATATGCATCGATACCGTTTCAAATGTTTAAGATATGAGCGCATCGGTCCGCTGGAGTCCAAACCGATCCGAATGAAGTATTCATTGGTCAGAAAATGGATTCAAAAGCTATGAATCATACTATTTTCTTTCTTCCTGATTCTGAAAATACCTCAAATCTGTTGACTGAATTGATGCATCCTCTCCTTCTGTAGCCTATCAAACCTTTATGCGTGTAACTATGTAGGACATTGATCTACAAGTGCATTTGGTCATTTTTACATGAACAGGGTAAAGTTGTAATTTCATGACGAGGACAGCAATCATTATGCAAGTTCCAAATGATCAAAACTATTAGCTTTTGAGACTGGGTGAAATCTAAAGCTGTGGTAGAATTGATGTTTTTTTTTGTATTTAGCCTTTTATTTTACCAGGGAAGACCTATTGACACCTGGGTATTATTATTATTTTTTTTTAAATATGCCCTGCATGATACAACATGAATATACACACACTAGAGGTCGACCGACTAATCGGAATGGCCAATTTCAAGTTTTCATAACAATTGCCAATTATGGCCGATTATATTGCACTCCACGAGGAGATTGCCTGTTAGGCTGACCACCTGTTACGTGAGTGCAGGCAGCAAGGAGCCATGGTAAGTTGCTAGCTAGCATTAAACTTATCTTATAAAAAAACAATCAATATTAACATAATCACTAGTTAACTACACATGGTTGATGATATTGCTAGTTTAACTAGCTTGTCCTGCGCTGCATATAATCAATGCGGTGCCTGAAATTGTGTCACTTCTCTTGTGTTCAGTGTAAGCAGAGTCAGGGTATATGCAGCAGTTTGGGCCGCCTGGCTTGTTGCAAACTGTGAATATTGGGAATCTTAACTGGGAATATTATAGACTCGTTAAAAGGAACCACCAGCTTTCTTATGTTCTGAGCAAGGAACTTAAACGTTAGCTTTTTTTTACATGGCACATATTGCACTTTTACTTCTCCAACACTGGTTTTGCATTATTTAAATCAAATTGAACATGTTTCATTATTTATTTGAGACTAAATTGATTTTATTTATGTATCATATTAAGTTAAAATAAAAGTGTTCATTCATTATTGTTGCAATTGTCATTATTACACACATAGATAAGATAGATATATCTATCTATATAAAAATCGACCGATTAATCGGTATCAGCTTTTTTTGGTCCTCCAATAATCGGTATCGGCGTTGAAAAATCATAATCTGTCGACCTCTAATATATACACACAGTACCAGTCAAAAGTTTGGACAAGTTTGGACCTACTCATTCAAGGGTTTTTATTTCTTTCTACTATTTTCTACATTGTAGAATAATAGTGAAGACATCCACTGCTTCATGAGGTAGTCACCTGGAATGCATTTCAATTAACAGGTGTGCCTTGTTAAAAGTTAATTTGTTGAATTTCTGTCCTTAATGCGTTTGAGCCAATCAGTTGTGGTGTGACTGGTAGGTTTGGTATACAGAAGATAGCCCTATTTGGTAAAAGACCAAGGCCATATTATTTCAAGAACGGCTCAAATAAGCAAAAATAAACCACAGTCCGTCATTACTTGAAGTCAAATGTCAGTCAATCTGGAAAATGTTAAGAATTTTGAAAGTTTCTCCACGTGCAGTCTCAAAAACCATCAAGCGCTATTATGGAACTGGCTCTCATGAGGACCGCCACAGGAAAGGAAGACCCAGAGTTACCTCTGCTGCAGAGGATAAGTTCATTAGTTACCAGCCTCAGAAATCGGAAATTATCTGCAGCCCAAATAAATCTAATTTATTTCAAATTCAAGGCACACTTAACCAGTATGGCTACCACAGTATTCTGCAGCGATACGCCATCCCATCTGGTTTTCTCTTAGTGGGACTATCATTTGTTTTTCCAACAGGACAATGACTCAAAACACACCACCAGGTTGTGTAAGGGCTATTTGACCACAGAAGGTGAGTGATAGTGTGCTCCATCAGATGACCTGGCCACCACAATCACCCAACCGCAAACCAATTGACATGGTTTGGGATGAGTAGGACAACAGAGTGAAGGAAAAGCAGCCAACAAGTGCTCAGCATATGTGGGAAGCTTGTTGAGAGAATGCCAAGAGTGTGCAAAGCTTTCATCAAGGCAAAGGGTGGCTACTTTGAAGAATCTACAATATATTTTGATTTAACACTTTTTGGTTACTACATGATTCCATGTGTTTTCATAGTTTTGATGTCTTCAATTTTATTCTACAATGTAGAAAATAGTAAAAACATCAAGAAAAACCCTTGAATGATTAGGTGTCCAAACTTTTGACTGGTACTATGTGTGTGTCTGTATAAACAGTCATGGGAAGCACAGATAAAACATTACAAATCAACCAGAAAAAGTTACATTCCTACCCAAATACGTCCCCAATCAAAGCTTTAAATTGCCCCAATGGCACCAGAACATCAACATGAAATGTATTTTGAATTTTGTTCCAGGAATACAGTGCATTAAAAGTAGACTTATGTAGTCGGAGATCCTAGGAACCTCGAGTTAACCAATCATGTGACCGGGTTAAGTAACTCCGATACATATACTTCAGCAGCAAAGTTCGATAAGACGGACGTTTATGAAGTAGGGCCTTCTAAACAATGTAGAGATCGACGGGTCTTTAGCAAAGTTCAGCCAACCTTTTGATACAGGATGTAGTGGTGAGTATCAGAAAAGGGCATCCAACGGTTTCAGAGTAGCAGCAGCTGCACTTTGATAAATAATATCACCATAATCAAGAACAGATAAAGATTGACTGAATAATTTGCTTCCTACTGCTTAGGGGCATGATCTGTTTAGGTAGAAAAAGACAACGTTAAATCTTGACTTAACCAACTCGTCAAAATGTTTATTTTTATTATTTTTACGTCAACTCCATATCAATCCAAATCAAAGGAGGTTGGTGGTACTTTAATTGGGGAGAACTGGCTTGTGGTAATGGTTGGAGCGGAATCAGTGGAATGGTATCAAACGCATGGTTTCCAGGTGTTTGATGCCATTCCATTAGGTCCATTCCAGCCATTATTATGAGTCGTCCTCCACTGATCCAAATGCCTAAGTATTTATATGCGGGAACAGGTATGATTGGTGAGCCATCTAATGAGTGAACATGTAGTTCATCTGAAACATTCTTATGAGAGTTTAAAAACATATTTTGTTTTGCCCGTATTAAGCACAAGTTTTAAATCGTCAAGGGATTCATGCACAGCTATAAATTCTGACTAGTTTTGATACAGCCAGATCAACAGTCGGGGAAATGGCATACATACTAGTATCATCCGCATATACAGTGCATTCGGAAAGTATTCAGACCCCTTGACTTTTTCCACATTTTGTTACATTACAGGATTATTCAAAAATGTATTCCTTATCAATCTACAGACACTACCCCATAATGAAAAAGCAAAAACAGGTTTAGATTTTTTAAAATAATTGATTAAATATTGAAATATGACATTTTACATAAGTATTCAGACCCTTTACTCAGTACATTGTTGAAGCACCTTTGGCAGCGATTACATCCTCGAGTCTCCTTGGGTATGATGCTACAAGCTTGGCACACCTGTATTTGGGGAGCTTATCCCCTGCTTCTCTGCAGAGCCTCTCGAGCTCTGCCAGGTTGGGTGGGGAGTGTTGCTGCACAGCTATTTTCAGGTCTCTACAGAGATGTTTGATCGGGTTCATGTCTGGGCTCTGGCTGGGCCACTCAAGGACATTCAGAGACTTGTCCCGAAGCCACTCCTGCATTGTTTTGTCTGTGTTCTTAGGGTCGTTGTCCTGTTGGAAGGTGAAACCTCACCCCAGTCTGCGGTCCTGAGCACTCTGGAACAGGTATTCATCAAGGATCTCTGTAATTTTCTCCGTTCATCTTTGCCTGGATCCTGACTAGTCTCCCAGTCCCTGCCGCTGAATAACATCCCCACAGCATGATGCTGCCACCACCATGCTTTACCGTAGGGATGGTGCCAGGTTTCCTCCAGACGTGACACTTGGCATTCAGGCCAAATAGTTCAATCTTGGTTTCATCAGACCAGAGAATCTTGTTTCGCATGGTCAGAGTCCTTTAGGTGCCTTTTGGAAAAACTCCAAGTGGGCTGTCATGTGCCTTTTACTGAGGAGTGTCTTCTGTCTGGCCACTCTACCATAAAGGTAGAGTGATTGGTGGAGTGCTGCAGAGATGGTTGTCCTTCCGGAAGATTCTCCCATCCGCACAGAGGAACTCTGGAGCTCTATCAGAGTGACCATTGGGTTCTTGGTCACCTCCCTGACCACCTTCGATTCCTCAATTTGGCCGGTCGGCCAGCTCTAGGAAGAGTCTTGGTGGTTCCAAACTTCTTCCATTTAAGAATGATGGCCAATGTGTTCTTCGGGACCTTCAATGCTGCAGAAATGTTTTGGTGCCCTTCCCCAGATCTGTGCCTCGAACAATCCTGTCTCTGAGCTTTTACGGACAGTTCCTTCAACCTCATGGCTTGGTTTTTGCTTTGACATGCACTGTAAACCGTGGGACCATTTATATAGACCAGTGTGTGCCTTTCCAAATCATGTGCAATCAATTGAATTTACCACAGGTGGACTCCCAAGTTGTAGAAACATCTCAAAGATGAACAATGGAAACAGGATGCACCTTACCTCAATTTTGAGTCTCATAGCAAAGGGTCTGAATACTTATGTAAAAAAATATATATTTCAGTTTTTATTTGTAATACATTTTCCAACATGTCAAACTTGTTTTCGTATTGTGTGTAGTTTGAGGAAAGTTATTAAAAAAAAAAAAAATGTTTTACCCCCCTTTTCGTGGTATCCAATTGGTAGTCTTGTCTCATCGCTGTAACTCCCATATGGACTTGGGAGATGCGAAACACAACCCAACCAAGCTGCACTGCTTCTTGACACAGTGCTCGCTTAACCCGGAAGCCAGGCGCACCAATGTGTCAGAGGAAACACTGTACACCTGACGACTGTCAGCGTGCACTGTGCCCGGCCCGCCACAGGAGTCGCTAGAGTGCGATGGGACAAGGACATCCTTGCCGCCAAACCCGGACGACGCTGGGCCAATTGTGCGCATGGGTCTCCCGGTCGTGGCCGGCTGCGACAGAGCCTGGACTCCAACCCAGAATCTCTAGTGGCACAGCTAGCACTGTGACGCAGTGCCTTAGACCACCGCGCCACTCGGGAGGCCTGAGGATGAGTTTTTTTACATCCATTTTTAGAAAAATGCTGTAACGTAACAAAATGTGAAACAATTGAAGCTGTCTAAATACTTTCCCGAATGCACTGTAGAGGAAGTGCAGATTGACCAATGGTGTGTACATATAAATAGTGAGGGGGAAAAAACTGGCCCAAAAACGCCCGCTGTGGTACACCTTTATGTACGTCAGGAAACTCAGACTTAACCCCATCAATCACGATGGCCTGAGTTCTGTCACTTAGATAATCATGAAACCATGAACAGCCGTCAGAGCTCATGCCTATCAGGACAACTTATTCAATAAAATGGCCTGATCAACAGAATCAAATCTTTTGACAGGTCCACAAACAAAGCAGCATTTCTTTTTAGTGTCTAAAGCATGGATGAGATCATGAACAACTAAAGTGGTTGCTGTGATGGTGCTATGTCCAGGCCTAAACCCTGATTGGTTTACATTCTAAATACATTTCTCAGATAAAAAAAAAAGAGCAAAGTTGTACATTTTACTAAAGATTCAAGAATCTTATCTCGACAAGGAAGCCTTGAAATGGGGCGAAAAATGATTGAAGATCACTACTATCCGTGCCCTTATGGAGTGGCAGCACAAGCTGATTTCTATACTTTTTTTTGTTGCTTTTTATTCTCGTGATAACAATGTTTAATGTGGGATATTAAGCCAACAATGATGGGCCCTGCACACTAAAGAAGACCGGGATCCAATTGGTCAGCCCCTGTGGATTTCTTGTCTATTGCTAGCAAAGCATCCAGGACTTATTTTTCTGTAAATAGCCTAAAAGAAAAGCTTTGACTATAATTTCTCTGATCATTCAGCAGTTTTCCCATATTAGCATCCAGCCCAATATCATTGGGAATTGGCTTAAAGTTTTTTCAAAGCGAGATAGAGCCCACTGAAATAAAATGGTGATTGAAATACATTAGTGATGCGCTATGACAAAGCCAATATAAAGATATTGACATATTGCTTGCTCAAACTATTTTTGCTGTTCCTAAAATTACAAGTTAATCAGTGGGGGGGGGGCAAAAGCTAAATCAAAACAGATTGTTTGAAACTATCAGTATCTTCCGTGTCTTCAGAAGGTATTCATACTCCTTGTCTTTTTCCACATTTTTGTCTTACAGCCTGAGTTTAAAATGTATTAAATTGTGATTTGTGTTTGTTTGTCTCAGTTCTACACACAATACCCCATAGTGCCAAAGTGGAATTATGTTTTTTGTTATTTTGACATTAATAAAAATAAATAAAGCTGAACTGTCGTCAGTCAATAGTATGCAACCCCTTTTGTTGCATGGACTCTTTGTGCATGGACTCTTTGTGCAATAATAGTCTTTAACATTGAATGACTACCTCATCTCTGTACCCCACATATACAATTAGGTCCCTCAGTCGAGCAGTGAATATCAAACACTGATTCAACCGCAAAGACCAGGGGAGGTTGTCCAATGCCTCGCAAAGAAGGGTACCTATTGGTAGCTGGGTAGAAGTTTTAAAAAAGCAGTGGATGATGTCTCTACAAAGATACAGGTGAAAGGAAAACGCTTGGGTATTTCACCATGAGGCCAATGGTGACTTTGAAACAGTTGGAGTATAATGGCTGTGATGGGAGAAAACTGAGGATGGATCAACATTTTAGTTACTCCACAATATTAACCTAATTGTCAGACTGAAAATAAGGAAGGCTGTACAGAATAAAAAGTAATACTGCAAAAAATGTGGCAAAGCAATTCACTTTTATATTCCTGAATAGAAAGTGTTATGTTTAGGGCAAATACAACACATTACACAGTACCACTCTCCATATTTTCAAGCATAGTGGTGGCTGCATTATGTTATGGGTATGCTTGTAATCGTTAAGGACTGGGGAGTTTTTCCAGGATAAAAAAAATAAACAATGGAGCTAAGCACAGGAAAAATCCTAGAGGAAAACCTGGTTGTCTGCTTTCCACCAGACACTGGGAGATTAATTCAGCTTTCAGCAGGACATTAACCTAAAACACCTGGCCAAATGTACACTGCAGTTGCTTACCAAGAAGTGAATGTTTCCGAGGGACTTACCCAGAAAGACTCAAAGGTGCTTCTACAAAGTCTTTACACAGGGGTGTGAGCACTTACGTAAATTAGATTTCTGTATTTTATTTTCAATACATTTGCAAAAATGTCTTAATTTTCACTTTGTCATTATGGGGTATTTTGTGTAGATATATTTCATCCATTTTGAATTTGGGGTGTAACACAAATGTGGAATAAGTCTAGGTAGGAATACCTTCTGAAGGCATATCTACAATGAATGTGTATCGAATTGCGCTTGAAAGGAAAGATTCACCTAACTTGCTAGGGTTCTGTTCACCTGCCTCATTTCCTGACCTGATTTGTTATGGCGTTTCATTTTCATCAAGATGAATATGAAGTGTTCTGAAATGGTCACCAAAACACAATCTGTCATCCTTTCTAGATGCAAAGTCAAAGATGAGCCTGACGGTCAGCGTACATGTGTACAGTGTTCAGAAGGCTGTGCTGAAAGACAGTGGTCCTCTGTACAGTGCTGATTATGACGCTGTGAAAGAGAATCTAAGAAATTGCAGCAGGTACATCGGTATTTACACTTAAAGTGAAAATAATAAATTGAGAAATTTTGACGAAATATTCAAAGGTTTAGTGACCTACGCTATTTATCAGAACATAATATCTATTTGCAGGTACAGTGCAATTCGTTGTGCTGATGCGGTGCCTAGGTCCTCGGCAGAGGTGCAGCAGGCCTGTGAGACGACACAGGCCCCACCACCTGAGACGGAGCAAATCAAAGCAAACCATTCTAATCTGGCCTCTAAACCCACCTCCAAGCAACCCAAAGGCATTATGGGAATGTTTGCAAACAAGAATGTCTCCAAGAATCCAGATTCAAGCAAAGAGATTAAATTGGAGCAGAAAGAGGTTACACCTGTGGTATGTGTTTGTGTTTCTTTGGTTAGTGTGTACATGTGCTCTAAATTGCAAGACGTAATGTTCACTTCCGATGTCACATTTGTTTGATATTGTAGGTTGAGACCTCCAAAACTAAACCTGCTCCGAAAACAAATCCTGTGGCCAACTTCTTTGCGAAACAAGCAGCCAGTAAGTATTTCAACAATCCCATATCATATACAGTGGGGAGAACAAGCATTTGATACACTGCCGATTTTGCAGGTTTTCCTACTTACAAAGCATGTAGAGGTCTGTCATTTTTATCATAGGTACACTTCAACTGTGAGATGGAATCTAAAACAAAAATCCAGAAAATCGCATTGTATGATTAAGTAATTCATTTGCATTTCGGCAGTGTATCAAATACTTGTTCTCCCCACTGTATATGGTGGATGCCTTTCTATAGTTTCACATGTAAATACTACTATTGTCCTTTAAATCTCTTAAAATAAATCCTGTATATCCACCACAGAAAAACCTGACAAATCCATCAAGGAAGAGGTAGAAATAGCCCAGACATCCTCCTCAGTGGATGAGAAGCCCTTAAGTCCACCTCCTAAAGCAGAGACTCCTGTCAAGGAGGAACTAGCAAAGGATGCTGTGGTTGAGAAAGATACAAGGTGTGTACTATTAAAAAAAAAAAAATCTTGTCTTTGCGGTCGACATTGACATTTAGAACGGAGTATGCTTTAACGGGATATTTTCCTCTCGATAGTAAGACCAAGCGTCTTGAACATTCTGATAGTGAAGAGGAGAAGAACGAGAGTCGGAGGAAGAAGAGACGGAGGATAAAGAAGCCCGAGCCAGACAGTAGTGACGATGAGGGTAAGACCAGCTGTAAAGGGAGGGGAAGCGTATTGCTCGGGCTCCACTCGACATTCACACTGGACTTCATTATTCAATTGTTTCATGATTGAAAACAGAACTATTCTATTTTAACAGTTATTCCAGACTCTCCTCCACAGTTGCAAGAAAAGAGGGACCCATCACCAAGTCCTGAGATTCAAGTAAAGAAAGAACCAGTTGCTGTTTCACATTCAGATGTAAGCTTTCACATTTTACTGCTATTTAATTTGGGTACTAAACTGTCGACGTTGCAGGATGTATAATTGGCGTGTTTCATTTAGTTTTAATCACCCATTTGTGATCGACTACCTGTCGATCCATGCAGGAGCTTTCAGATTGTAAACGAAGGAAGAGGAGACGTGTCTTGAAATCGAGCACATTTGTGGATGACGAAGGATGCATTGGTAATATATTGAGTTGTGTTGGGAGTTTTGTTTCTATTTAAATTTTACATCAAAACATTTTGCTTAGGCCTAACTCCTCTGATATAAACATGAAGGTTATTTACAGTACCAGTCAGAAGTTTGGACACACCTACTCATTCCAGGGTTTTTCTTAATTTTTACAATTTTCTACATCTATTTACCAAATAGGGCTATCTTCCGTACACCCCCCCTATCTTGTCACAACACAACTGATTGGCTCAAACGCATTAAGAAGGAAAGAAATTCCACAAATGAACTTTTAACAAGGCACACCTGTTAATTGAAATGCATTCCAGGTGACTACCTCATGAAGTTGGTTGAGAGAATGCCAAGAGTGTGCAAAGCTGTCATCAAGGCAAAGGGTGGCTACTTTGAACAATCTCATTAAAATATATTTTGATTTGTTTTAACACTTTTTTTGGTTACTACATAATTCCATATGTGTTATATCATAGTTTTGATGTCTTCACTATTATTCTACAATATAGAAAATATATTTATTTTAAATATAGAAACCCTTGAATGAGTAGGTGTGTCCAAACTTTTGACTGGTACTGTATATTCCCCAAAGTTACTAAATCCATTCTTTCTATACAAAATAAAAAAATATATTCTATAGGCTGTCTGATCTGAAAATCATTTAAATATTGTCTACCTTCCAGTGACCGAGAAAGACTATGAGATTGAATCCTACTCCGAGACTGAGGATGACTTTAAGTTCAGTCAACCAACTCCGAAGAATCCAAACCCACCAAAACCATCAACTGGCAAAAAAGAGGAGGAGAAGAAAAGTAAGAAAGCTGCTGCAGCCTCTAATAAATCTACTAAGCAGGCTTCTATTATGGGATTCTTCCAGAAGAAATGACAGACCTACTCATGTTGTTGCACTGAACACTGATAAGGAGCTTGAGGCCCAAGTGAAGAGAATCTAGACGGACACATTTTCAAACGCTCCAGAGGATGGATGGGTGGATGTTCTATCATTTGGCAACATTTGGTAGAATGCTCTACTCATTTTTTTAATCACACTTTTCAAATCATTTCCACATTACTGTATATGATTGAATAAATATATCCACTTGCATTGTGAAGTACCATCAGAGCTAATTTATATTTGGTTTTTACGTTTAGTTTACAATTCTGCAAGTATTTTGAAGGGTTCGTGGTGTGGTGAACCAGTACAAAACAAACATGTCTATGATGCTATTTTTTTGCTGGTAGAATATGTTCTTCAATGTTTGAAAGTGTGTTCATTAAATCTATTTTCATATATTGTGTTCTGTACAATATGTTAAAGCCAAGTTGAACCGTGTTCAATATTCACAGTATATGAACAATCACGTAACTGGTTTGTGTAGAAAATACAGGTGTGGCATTTCAGCTGTATCCGGTCTGATCTTTGTGAGTAATCGGTTTGCTTCCTGTGGTTTTGACACGTCACTCAGGCTCTCCGATTGTGATTGCTAGAAAATGGACAGCCGTTGGCAAGGCTTGAATCTGGAAGCACACTTTGGAATCAAATGAAGTGTCTGATCCAGTGCCATAGCGGTGTTATTGATTGCTGCATGGTTTACTACACACGTTGATGCAGGAGAAAACCCTTTGACAGGCTGTAGTCTGATAATTTATAAACCAACTGGCTGTAAGCAATTGAAACTGGCTCTCAGAAATTCCCAGGATAAGATTAAACAACGTTCATGTGCTTTGGGAATGTATGTCTGGATTAATTTAATAAATTCAATGGAAACAACGTTTGCGCAGTACAGTAGTTCAGCTTTGACCGCCAGGAACAAAATCTGAACTAACCCCAATCTTACTTTTGGTGCTCTGGATGCGTTTACACCGGTAGCACAATTCTGAACTTTTGCCCAATTATTGGCAAAAAATGTCTGATCTGATTGGTCAAAGACTAGGCTAATTATTGGTAAATCAGAATTGGCCTGCTTGTGTAAACGGATTCTGAGTCACGAACATGAAGGTTCATGTGTAATTTTAGGAGCCAACATAATGAACGTCACATTTATAAAAGTAAATAATAATGAGTAAATAAGTTATTTTTTCATGAGTAAAAGGCAACTGTTAAGCAAACACATGCAATGGAAAAACAGGCCATGGATGGTCCAACTCCGAGACTTGGCTATACAATGAGGGAACATGATAAACGGTTTCCAGGTTTCTTCAAAGGTACGTTTGTGTGAGGGAGGACTTGGGTGATACATTTACTATCAAAAAGCAGGCAGTTGGTTATAAATCTTTTTGAGGGGATGGGGCATGCAGGTATGTATTTTGGACTAATGAATTGTAGTTTGGTACATAAAACAATACTGTCAACATGTCTACATCTAGACTGACAAAAACCTATCCTCAAAGAAACAGAAACCATGAAAACGAAACAATGTCAAAACAAAGGAAACCAGGCAAATAAAAGTTGCAACACTTTGAAGGACTTGTTATTTGCAGATCTGAAGTTTCAGAGCCCAACAACAGCACATCAAATATACTCTATAATTACCCGAGTCTAGAACAGGGGTGTCAAGCATACAACCCGCGTGTGGGTCCAATCTGGCCTGTTGGTGGTTTAAGTTTTTTTAAAGAAAGTATTCCTTAAAACTTAATTCAAGGAAAGAAAGAAATTAAGAGACAGTGTCAGCTGTGTGTTAGTGAAAAGGAGGGACATAACTTTTCTCAATAATTGCCTTTACTTCAGAATTGTTCACATTTTGTTGCATTACAAAGTGGGTTTGAAATAGATTTAATATATATTTTTTTTTGTCAATGATCTTAACAAAATACTCAATGTCGAAGTGAAAAGAAAATTCGAAATATAGTGGTTTATAAGTATTCAATCCCTTTTGTTTAGGCAAGCATAAATTAGTTCAAGGGTAAAAGTTGGTTTAACAAATCACATAAGTTACATGGATACCATGTGAAATAATATGGGTTGACATGATTTTTGAATAACTACCCATTCCTCTGTCACTCATACATACAACATCTGTATGGTCCCTCAGTCAAGTATAGAATTTCAAGCACAGAATAAACTACAAAGACGTGAGGTTTTTGAAGCCTCATAAAGAGGGGTAGTGACTGCTAGATGGGTAACAACAAATCAGACATCGAACATCTCTTTAAGCACGGTCAAGTTAATAATTATGCTGTGGATGTATTAAACCACCTAGACCCATCAAATATACAGTAGTCCTTCTGAACTGAGCTGCAGGAGAGGAAGGAAACTGCTCAGGGATACCATCACCATGAGGCCATTGGTGATTTTAAAACAGCTACAGAGTTAAATGGCTGTGATGGGAGAAAATTGAGAATGGATCAACAACATCGTGGTGACTCCACAATAATGACCCAGATGACAGAGTGAAAAGAACAATACAAATATACAGAATAAAAATATTCCAAAAAAAATGTAATTTTTCTTCCACTTTGACATTACAGAATATTTTGAGTAAAAAAATTACAATTCAATTCATTTTAATCCCACGTTGTAACACAATAAAATGTGAAGATATCCAAGGGAGGTGAATACTTATGTTAAAGATCTCTCTACTGTGTAACATACAGTCAATTACAAAGTACACCACCAATTGTGGTCTTGTGTTACCATGCCACATGAATGTGTTAGGGGAGACCGGGGATGGTTGTAACACGGGACAATTCCTCCAATCAGGAGCGAGGTATAATCATATGATTCACTGTGCACATGCTCAGTTCAGTCCTGAACCCTCGTGAAAAAGCAAGTCCCTCTGATAAACTCTGCAAATTCTATTGACAGACATTTTGAGGTAAGAAAGTAATTATTTTGACCAAATTTGTTTTTGTGATGGCATAGAGTACTTTGTAGTTTGTTTCAGCAAACTTATATCAGGTTTATAACCAGTCTGTGTAGAGATATTTGATGAAAGTTAGCAATGCTAAAGTTGGAACAACTTGTGAGAAAATGTTACAACTAACCCCGACTAAAGCTGGATGTTTCGGTACATTTTTTCTTTTACTTTCAGCATGCCTAGATCATGGAAAAGAAAGACAGACAGGGGAGTACCTCTCCATACTTTGAAAAGATCGTCAAATTATGTAACAGAGCAGGGGAAATCAATCAGATCGGTTGCAAAATTGTATGGCATATATCATGTGATGCTGTGCAGATTCTGCAAAGAGAGAAAGAAGCTACTGCAGAAGGGGTGCCGAGAGAGCTTGTAGGCTACCGTAGTGGAAACGGTGTCTTCATTGATGAGCAGGAGCAGAAGTTGTCAGTGTATCTCGAGGGCAGCTGATTTATGCCAACTGTGCCCACTGCTATCCAGGCCACCTCTCTGGATGCCTCCCAGGCCATCTCTCCAGCTGCCTTCCAGGCCACCTCTCCAACTGCCTACCAGGCCAACTCTCCAACTGCCTACCAGGCCAACTCTACAGCTGCCTTCCAGGCCATCTCTCCAGCTGCCTTCCAGGCCACCTCTCCAACTGCCTTCCAGGCCACCTACCCAGCTGCCTTCCAGGCCATCTCTCCAGCTGCCTTCCAGGCCACCTCTCCAACTGCCTACCAGGCCAACTCTCCAACTGCCTTCCAGGCCACCTCTCCAACTGCCTTCCAGGCCACCTCTCCAACTGCCTTCCAGGCCAGCTGGAAACACCTGATTACTCTTCTGATTTCAACCCAGTTGATGTACACCCATTCAAGCACTCAAAAGGCAAATTGTTCCCTGCCTAGAAAAATAGCTGGAAAGAAGCAAGCCAAAACAAACCACACTGAACAACAACAAAAACAAAACAAATTGAACCAGAAGATTCAGATTCCTCCAACGAGGAAAACTTCTGCATTGTGGCCACACACACGCACACACACACACACACACACACACACACACACACACACACACACACACACACACACACACACACACACACACACACACACACACACACACACACACACACACACACACACACACACACACACAGAGCAGGGTAGCCTAGTGGTTGCTAACAAGGTACAAATCTATCGTTCTGCCCCTGAACAGGCAGTTAACCCACTGTTCCTAGGCCGTCATTGAAAATAAGAATTTGTTCTTAACTGACTTGCCTAGTAAAATAAAGGTAAAATAAAAACACACGCACCAGAAACGTTCAGGTGTTTAGTTCAGCCTAGTTGTTGTTTTGTTGAGAAAGACCATTTAGTGGAGGGTAAATAATAAACATTTTATTATTTAGATGTATTATTATTTCTGCCAAACAAAATGTTAAACATGGCAATGTTGCTCTCATTGTCTCAATAAAGGCATGTCATGATTTATGCACTTTTTCAATGTTACAATTCACCCCAAGCACTGTTACAACTAACCCAGACCATGGGGTAGATTGTATCACTTCACACCTTGTGTTTAATAATGTTTACATAATCTATATACTGTATCTTATATCATCTATTAAATTTTGTCTATGCCGCTCGGCCACCGCTCATCCATATATTTATATGTACATATTCTTATTCCATCCCTTTAGATTTGTGTGTATTAGGTAGTTGTTGTGGAATTGTTAGATTACTTGTTAGATATTACTGCACTGTCGGAACTAGAAGCACAAGCATTTCGCTACACTCGCATTAACATCTGTTAACCATGTGTATGTGACCAATAAAATGTGATTTGATAGGATTTGATAAAGGACAGGTGTAGGTTGTTTGTATCAAGTTGTGAACACACTACCACAAACGATCTCTGAGAAACTGATGAAAAGGTGAAAAGTGTTACAACCATCCCCGGTCTCCCCTACTGAATGTGCACCCAAATTGGTCCATGTCATTTCAAACCCCAAACTATTCCGTTTTTTCCACAATTTGGTTTCTCTGTCCATCCCTTGCTCTTTCCCTCTCCTTGATTTCATGGTCTTGCCCACCGTACGATTTCAATTATACTCCAGCTGTGCAGATGTGGAATGCACTTTTAAGCCCAGGTGGAATAAATCAATAATTATATTCAAACAGGCATTGGGCACTTGATTTCGTGCTAGTCTCTGAATAAATTAAATATGATGTTGTCTGTTGTTCTCCAGTCTTCATTACAAGTATCTCTGTCAATGCTCACATACAAAAACCGAACATACATTCATACTCTAACAAGCAGAAATGCATGACGAAATCCGAAGAAAAGATGTCATGGTAATTTACCTGCAAATGTTGGAGTAAAAAAAGTGTTAAAAGTGTGGACTTCATTCTTACAGGGACAAGATGATTAAAAATCACTTGCCTGTAGAAATACATCTATGATAGATGCCATGCATACGAAGACAAAATACAGGTAATTGCCAAAATAATGGAAACACTTGAGTAAATGAGGGATACAAAGTATATTGAAAGCAGGTGCTTCCACACAGGTGTGGTTCCTGAGTTAATTAAGCAATGAACATCCCATCATGCTTAGGGTCCTGTATAAAAATGCTGGGCGGGCCATTATTTTGGCTACCATGGCTATACCCCATAGAATGACAATGCCCCCATCCACAGGGCACAAGTGGTCACTGAATGGTTTGATGAGCATGAAAACAATGTAAACCATGTGCCATGGTCACCAGATCTCAAGTCAATTGAACATTTATGGGAGATTCTGGAGCGGCACCTGAGACAGCGTTTTCCACCTCTATCAACAAAAAACACCAGATTATGGCATTTCTAGTGGAAGAGTGGCATCCAATAGAGTTTCAGACACTTGTAGAATCTATACCAAGGTGCATTGAAGCTGTTCTGGCTCGTGGTGGCCCAACGCCCTATTAAGACACTGTATGTTGGTGTTTCCTTTATTTTGGCAGCTACCTGTATGTTGCGGTCCTGTATGTTTAAATACATGAAATCCTATGATTTACAGAGGACATCTGGAGGTTATTAGACGGTTAATTTCCCTCCTGTTTGTTTTTGTGTATAAAAGACTGTTCCATATTATATTTATGTTTATTTTAAGGCCTGGCAGAAAACCATAAGTATGAAGTTATCCCAAGGTAAAGCATGCTGTAATATACAAGTATGTCTACATTATGAGGACATACTACACTATACAAATACAGCACACATTTGACTACTAGCATAGTCACTGCTCAACTTCTTGATACTAGTGATTCAATTGCAAAGGCACGTATTGCCAGGAACAAATTATTTACTTAACAGATTTCTCTCTCTGATTCCAGATCTTAGAGAAACATGAAGCTGTGAATTGCTTACAACCAAGCACTTGAGAAAACATATTTTGTTGTTTTTATTTCTATTTTAAGTTCTTGTTCAAGTCAAAGTCAACTAACAATGTTTAATGCAAATAAACATGCACCGGTCATTTACTTTCATAATCCCATTCTTTCTCTTTAGAAAAACTCTTCAACAGTAAATCATTAATTGAAACCAGGTTTTTTTTCAATGCGTGCTCTTAGGACTTGGCGATTTAATAGAATCTGGCAAGAGAGAACCTCTCTGC
The DNA here is from genome assembly GCF_034236695.1 of Oncorhynchus nerka. NCBI lineage: Eukaryota > Metazoa > Chordata > Actinopteri > Salmoniformes > Salmonidae > Oncorhynchus > Oncorhynchus nerka. The sequence goes on from NC_088405.1 coordinate 53,424,417, forward strand.
TCTCTATCCAAAAGACACATTGTCGATGAAGGCATTGAGGATTCGGAGGATCTTCCGGAATTGATATCCTCGGGTCCATTTCAGTGTATCTGTGTGCGCCAGTATCTCCACATCTGGCCTAATCGTTGCAATCAAGCCTGAGAGTTGTTTGGATACAACTGTTTGGGGGGGGGGGGGGGGGGGGGGGGCTCTTACATTGAGACCTAAGAGTTGTTGGAGAATACTACTGTGTGGGGAGGCTGAAACAATACATTTGGCTCTGAGGCCAGGCAGCTAATTGCCTCACTAACACTCATTAATCAATGTGCCAAATGAGTTAATTCAAGATTGCCCCCATTCATCATAGTCTTTTTGATGCACAAGTATACAGTACTTGGAAACTGTAGTACACTTAGTACGTAATCATGGGGAGAGTGATTGAGTGGTCTGACCATGTTTTAAATAGATGCCTCCATAACTGTAACCTTGTGCTCCATTGTTCCTAAACCCTTTTGAACAACAGTCGTTCTTCTGAAGTGTGACCTTGGTCTGTCAGTCATGCGTCCATTACAAGCATGTTTGTGTGTTTGAAAAACGTGAACCTCTAACAGTGGGGTTCAGGAAAGAGGCTGTAATGACGGAAGTGTTTATGACATGAATCCCAGTGTTGTCCATATTTTCTTGGCACCGCCCTGATCATCAGCTGAAGTGATCGGGGCCAACTTAATTAAGGAGAGGGGAAGGGTGTAAAAAACAGTGCCCTCAATAGATTTCGGAAGTATTTTGATGAAGCATAAACTCAGGGGTTCTCTTGAACACCTTAACCAGCTATGAAAGCAAACACACCTATCGGAATGAATTAACTGAACACAAGTTGGCTCGTTTTGAATCAAAAGACTGCCTGCTTCAGTTCCTCACAAACACGGTATCTGTGAGGCACCATCTGATGGAGCAGCCTAGGGGCAGATATTGCTGATATTTATTTTTGTTTGCTCACCTCCATCGACTGCAACTAACAGCTCGCTGTAGCACCGTTATCCACAGGAAATGGCTACATTTAGGATAGTAAGATGTGGGCACGTACAGTAGGCCTATATACTGTAGCTACCTAGAGTACAATAATGTATTGTTGCCACACCACATGTTGAGACACTTTTCAATAAAACACCAGAGAAGGGAATATTTCAAAATGCAGATGTAATAGAGGTATTGTGGTGAGCACAGTAACTATTCTGACTTCCGATTCTAACCTTTGATTTTACTTGACATCTAGTGAGGTTTTCTTCAGGTCTGGGAGAATTTTCTGGTCTGACATATTCTTTAACGATGGGCAGCAGCAGGGTTGACTAGACATGCTCCTACAGAGAGCTGACCCCACTAGCTGATTTATACCCACTAACTGCCCCCAGCTGTTACTATTGCCTGAGCCAAAACTAATCATGCATAGCTGAATTGGCCAAATGCTACTTAGAGGGAATTTGAAACGTCCACTCAAAAAATGAACAGACCACATAAATGCTAAAAGTTTCAAGATTTTCCACCAGCAATATAATATATAATCTTTAGGTGAAAACGTGCTAAAACTGTCAGCTCCACCACCCTGTCCACTAACTGCCACAATGAGAGATGCTGGACTTGGCGTTATTTTCCAGGATTAAGTTACTTTCTCAAAATATAACATTACAATCTGGCATATAGCAAATACTAATAACATATCAAGTTGGAAGAGAAATAAGCTGTGTTTACAATGGAAAAGGGTTTATAATGGAGAAGGTTTATAAGGGAGAAGGTTTTATAATGGAGAAGGTTTATAATGGAGAAGGGTTTATAATGGAGAAAGGTGTATAATGGAGAAGGTTTATAAGGGAGAAGGTTTTATAATGGAGAAGGTTTATAATGGAGAAGGGTTTATAATTGAGAAAGGTGTATAATGGAGAAGGTTTATAAGGGAGAAGGTTTTATAATGGAGAAGATTTATAACGGAGAAGGATTTATAATGGAGAAGGGTTTATAATGGAGAAGAGTTATAATGGAGAAGGTTTATAATGGAGAAGGTTTATAATGGAGAAGGGTTTATAATGGAGAAGGTTTATAATGGAGAAGGGTTTATAATGGAGAAGGGTTTATAATGGAGAAGCTGAAAAGGACACATCTACCTTCTTCATTGAGGAGGACCACCTTGAACCTCACCAAAAAAGATATTGCCAGGAACTGTCAAGTCCAACAGCCAGCAGAAATAAATCACAGCTTCATTGTGAAACTATTAAGGTCTACAACTGACTGTCTTCTGTTTCAAAATATTTTGTCAGGCCTTTAGTGAGAGATGTGCAGCACTGTCTGGCGCAATGTGTGAGGCCAACACAATGAGTCATTGTGGCTGTGACGGGAGAGAGTGGACTGTTGAAATTCACAGAGGAGGGATATTAGTCACAAGTCGGTGCACTGCTCCCATATCGACAGGACTCTATGTACGGCTAGTCTACTACAAAGAATATGGCACAGGGACAATGGGGCCTTTAAATTATTATTATTATTACGCCTGTTGACCTAAACAAGCCTGTTGACAAGCTGTTCACAGGGCAACTCAACTCAAAGGCAAACATGGACCTCAGATGATGTGGTCATAAGCCAGCTATCTCAACGTGTGTAGAACAGTAATGACATACTCAGTCACTTGTCATAATAGGTATTTGATGTGCTAGGAAAAACAGCAATAATATCCTCCATTTTTAAAGACCAAGGGTTTATTTTTCTTGGTTTTGGTAGATTATACATCCTGCAAATAATCAAATTATGTTGAACTATTTGACAATCCTGTTACAGTTGTGCTCTACACCTTTTTTTTTTCAAAAGACTGGGGCCTCCAGCAATATTATTCTTATTTTTCAATATAATTCCTAATTCCAGAGACATCTCTTCTTCAGTTCTCTTTATTGGAAAATGTTGGTGTCCTTCCAACTCCTGACTTATATATATATCAAATCAAATGAACAGTGCTCTATTGTTGTGCTCATCTCCGTTAGGGCATTATAACCCTTGAGAAAACAAACTATAACACTGGAGAACAAAGCCAAATTACAGGCACAATTTATAAAGCCGAAATCCTCCTGGTCGACTGTGTTCACTGGAGGATAGTCAAAGGAGAAACAACAGCCCGTCTTGCGCTGGAATTCTCGCCTCAGGTAGAGCTCAACAATATCATAACTTTTAGCCTCGTCGTTACGTGCGAGAACGCCTCGCAACTGTGCAAAAGGGAAAGACATACATCAAGCACTGAAATCGCACAGAATCATATGGAAAATTTGCCTGTAGAAAACCGACCTAGCATAATGACAAATATATCAGAGAACATAATGGAAAGTGGTTCCCCCAAACCAAAGTAATCACTCTCATGAAAGAATACATACGAACACTTTTTCAGGGCAATACCAATGCATAGATAACAAACCCACATTTTCTGCAGAAATCACTAGTGTATAGCCCAATGAGCTAAAGCAAAACAAGGACCTTCCAGTACACACTCAAATGTATACATAATGTACAAACAAACATATCAAACAAACCAATATTATACACTCTGCCAAAATTACATATGTTAACATATTTGTATTTACAATAAATATGTTGATTAATATTTCTTGGTACATTCAGAAAAGGCATATGGTTTCAAACAGCAGTATTTAGCAGAAGAGTAAAGTGATTGTGAAAATAGTCTACTCTATAAAAACATGCTATGGCCAGTTGGCAGTATTTTTCTAATATATACATGTACACCTGTATTTTTAGATAATACCAGATTTACTGTATTCCAGCATGCCATAAAACAAAAATGAGATAAATGCTTTAAATTCATTGCAGTTTCTCCCCTATTTTTGTGTCTTCTACTACCAAAATGCTACCAACAATGTTGTTACTGAGAATATGGGACATCATATTGTTATGAGTTATGTTGACATTTAAAAAGAAACAAAAGCTTGTTATTCTCTAACCATTAAGCAATGCTTTGCTTCATGTTTAATGAAATAGATATGAATGCTGTGGATTTTCCACCGATGTCCTCTGTAGTAAATATGTAACTTCAAAGTCAGAGAATGAAAGTTAAGATGAGCACAGCTGGTCTGGATACAAGAACTTCACTACCTCCCTGATCCCATCCTCACAGGTCCTGGGATTGGGAAATCTCTTCTGATCGTCTTCTTCCTCCTTGAATCTTTTCCAAGTCTCTGTGTAAAAAGAACAAAGACATGTGGCTATCCAACAACAGACAAAAAGCAACCCCCCCCCCCCCCAGCAGGAAACAAGATGGTCACTGACAAAGAGAAAAACAGTTGTTTTTTTAATCTGGTGAAATTAAATGAAATTTCCTTTGGTCTACAATATGTCTAGTCTATGACCTTATGTCTACAAATGGTTTGAGCTGTATTGCCCAACTATTCACATTGGCAAGGAAAAGCTCTCCTTAAAAGAAACTAAAAGGATTACAAGATTTATAATTAGAGGACTATTCTACTTTTAATTACTGGAAAACATCACATAAACTCACCTTCACCTAATGTTGCCAGTAAAGTGTAGTTATCTGGATTATCTAGAAGATCTTTCTTCAGAACTTCTCCCGTTTCCATTAATTGTAAAACTCCTGGGAAAAGTGAAAATATAAAATGGGTGATATTCCGAATAGTAAGGTAATCCACTGCTGTAACTTTGTTATTAACACTGCCATGCTAGTGCCCTCTAATACTCCCCCCCCCCCCCTCCTATTACCTCCTACAGTCTTCCATACTTGCACTTCAACTTCAGCAGTCCCTTGACTTTCAATAGCAATTATCCTAACGGTGTCCTCGGTCTGATCCTTTGACGGCGGCTTAACTTTGTACACCGAGAGTTTGTTATGGTCATGTCCAAGATTCGTGTTCATGTAACAGTCAGTCCCGTTGCTCTTAGCTTTAAGTTCTAGGGGCAAGAAACCGAGAGATTACTTGTCTTGTCAAAAACCTATGGTGAAAAAAATGATTGTTCACTACTACCTGGACAAATCTTGCAGCACTTCCCCTCGGTTTTCATGGGATGTTGGCATGGATACTGGCTGGGACATGTGAGGCGTTTGCAGTCCTGCATGCCATCCTTACAGGTACACAGGATGCACTCCAGGACCTTCCCCAGGACTGGGTGCCACACATCACCATGAGAGTAGGTCTTGCCGCTGTATTGGCATGCTGAGAGAAAAATGAAAAAAAAAAAACATTCTTGTATTAAATATTATTACAAATCACAAAGCTGTAAGGGTTATATAGTTTTTTCCCCAATTGTTTACACACAACAATTGGAACTTGAAACCGCAAAACACAGAAACCTGAAACTCGTGTACCAAATCCCTTAATAACCAAGTCTGCAAAATTGCAAGCACAATTCCTGCTGTACACTCAGTTTTCAATTCTATATTACACTTTTTACAAAACACTACACAGTTTTCAACATTAGGCACAACATTCAAAATGAAAATCTCTTTAGTCCCTTTGGAAAGCAACACCAATCACAATGCCAGGCTCTATACACCAATTGGCAACACCCACTCCTCACAGGTGTAAACACTAGTTGCTGAATTGCTCACTTAGCAATCAGAGCTATAGCACTATAAAAAGGCCACAGATGAGCTCTCCTGTTTTAGAGGACAATGGAAGTCAATGGTGAAGCAAGAGCTAGAGGTGAAGGAGTGAGAGTAAGAGGAGGACGAGGATGAGGAAGGACAGTTGTCTCAGATGATATCAGGGCGACATTGGTTGACCATGTGCTCAACCATGGATTGAGTATGAGGGAGGCTGGGCAGAGAGTTCAGCCCAATCTGAGCCGCTACACGGTTGCATACATCATCCGTACACTCAGAAATGAGAACCAGTAAGTTACCTACCATCTACACTATGCTCTTAATGTATGTATACTGTAGTATACTGCAGTCGGACATATCAGTAAGGCCTTTGTTACTCAGTGATTGTTGGCCAATGTTACAGTAATGTCATTTCATATTGAAAGAAAATAGATTATTTTAGCTTACTGTAACCAATAATATCATATTTGTGAACTGAGAGACGGCCAGGCCATGGTGGAAGACACCGGCTGTTCACACCAGAACAGGAGACCGGCTATTGTGAACATGGTGGTGGCAAATAACACCATTAGACTACGAGAAATCCAGAACCAAATAATTGCAGACAACACAATATACAATAACACTCACCAGGTGGGCTTGTCAACATTGGACCGTGTATTACAACGCAACCGAATCCGGATGAAACGGGTCTACAGGATGCCATTTCAGCGAAACTCAGAGCGTTAAAGAACAGCGCTATGAATATGTGCAAGTACTATATACTGTGATTTTACTATCATATCAGCACTGTATAGACACATTACAGTACTGTAATCCAGTGTATTGTGCCTCACCACATTGACCACTCTCGGTCTATGTCACATTGTTGTCTGTTTCAGAGAGTCTTGGAGCTGGATGCCGCTTCAATTCTGCACGTTTATATTTACATTGATGAGGCTGGCTTCAACCTAGCCAAAAGAAGGGGACGGAACATTATTGGCCACTGTGCCATTGTGAATGTCCCTGGACAGGGTGGAAGGAATTTCACCATGTGCGCAGCCGTGCGATGCCAGCAAGGCATCCTCCATCACCATGCCAACCTTGGTCCCTACAACACCGCCCTTCTCATCACATTCCTGGACACACTACATGGCATCCTCATTCCAGCCGAGCAGAGGGGTGGACCAGAGCAGTCCAGTTATGTTGTCTCTTGGGACAACATGAGTTTCCACCGGGCTGCTCTGGTCCGCAACTGGTTCATCGACCACCCACAATTTGTTCTATACCTCCCACCATATTCCCCATTCCTAAATCCAGTTGAAGAGTTTTTTTGGCGATGGAAGGTGTATGAACGCCATCCCCTCACACGCATGCCACTTCTCCAGGCAATGGAGGATGCATGTGGTGAAGTTGTGTGGGGCCTTTCGGAGGCTGGATCCGTCACTCCAGAATATTCTTTCCCTGCTGTTTAGCCAGGGAGAACATGGCTTGTGATGTACAGTATTAACTTCCACAAAGTTTGCTGCTTCAGTGTCTTTAGATATTTTTGTCAGATGTTACTATGGAATACTGAAGCATAATTACAAGCATTTCATAAGTGTCAAAGGCATTTATTGACAATTACATGAAGTTAATGCAAAGAGTCAATATTTGCAGTGTTGACCCTTCTTTTTCAAGACCTCTGCAATCCGCCCTGACATGCTGTCAATTAACTTCTGGGCCACATCCTGACTAATGGCAGCCCATTCTTGCATAATCAAGGCTTGGAGTTTGTGGGTTTTTGTTTGTCCACCCGCCTCTTGAGGATTGACCACAAATTCTCAATGGGATTGAGGTCTGAGGAGTTTCCTGGCCATGGACCCAAAATATCGATGTTTTGTTCCCCGAGCCACTTAGTTATCACTTTTGCCTTATGGCAGGGTGCTCCATCATGCTGGAAAAGGCATTGTTTGTCACCAAACTGTTCCTATATGGTTGGGAGATGTTGCTCTCAGAGGATGTGTTGGTACCATTCTTTATTCATTTCTGTGTTCTTAGGCAAAATTGTGAGTGAGCCCACTCCCTTTGCTGAGAAGCAACCCCACACATGAATGGTCTCAGTATGCTTTACTGTTGGCATGACACAGGACTGATGGTAGCGTTCACCTTGTTATCTCTGGACAAGCTTTTTTCAGGATGCCCCAAACAATCGGAAAGGGGATTCATCAGAGAAAATGACTTTACCCCAGTCCTCAGCAGTCCAATCCCTGTACCTTTTGCAGAATACCAGTCTGAGGTTTTTCCTGGAGAACAGTGGCTTCTTTGATGCCCTTCTTGACAACAGGCCATCCTCCAAAAGTCTTCGCCTCACTGTGCGTGCAGATGCACTCACACCTGCCTGCTGCCATTCCTGAGCAAGCTCTGTACTGGTGGTGCCCCGATCCCGCAGCTGAATCAACTTTTGGAGATGGTCCTGGCACTTGCTGGACTTTCTTGGGTGCCCTGAAGCCTTCTTCACAACAATTGAACTGCTCTCCTTGAAGTTCTTGGTGAGCCGATAAATGGATGATTTAGGTGCAATCTTACTGGCAGCAATATCCTTGCCTGTGAAGCCCTTTTTGTGCAAAGCAATGATGACGGCACGTGTTTTCTTACAGGTAACCATGGTTGACAGAGGAAGAACAATGATTCCAAGCACCACCCTCCTTTTGAAGCTTTCAGTCTGTTATTCGAACTCAATCAGCATGACAGAGTGATCTCCAGCCTTGTCCTCTTTAAACAATCACACCTGTGTTAACAAGAGAATCACTGACACGATGTCAGCTGGTCCTGTTGTGGCAGGGCTGAAATGCAGTGGAAATGTTTTGGGGGGATTCAGTTCATTTGCATGGCAAAGAGAGACTTTGCAATCAATTGCAATTCATCTGATCACTCTTCAAAACATTCTGGAGTATATGCAAATTGCCATCATACAAACTGAGGCAGCAGACTTTGTGAATATTAATATTTGTGTAATTCTCAAAACTTTTGGCCACGACTGTAGATGAGGTGCTGTGGCCAGACCCAAATAGGAGGCAGGATGCAGCCTAATGTCTTATTCCTTACATTTTTCACGTGTTTTTGTCTTTTTGTGTTTTGAAAGAATGAGCCACTTTCCTTTTTTTAATTTTTGTACAGAAAACCCTTTATCTTACCTATTTTTTTTCCTGGTTTTCTCCTTTTGGGTATGGAAAGTGTTATATACAAAACACAATTGTTGGAAATAAATGACAATGTTTTTGTTACGGTATTGCATGTGTGTGTGTTTAATATTGTATATTTGAGTAGGTATACATTACTGTAACAACCTTTTACAACCAGCTACAGTGTAACACTGAAAATGCAAAAGGCATAAACCTACTGATGGGATATTCATAGTAGTGTTTTGTGTTGAGCACATCCATGTGTTGTTGGTTGGTAGACAGATCTATTCATGACGTGTGTGTATGATTTTGATGCAAAAAAAACTATTTTGGAAAGAGATAAAACAGTTTTGAATGCAGTGTTTGCTTTTGCTAGAGATTTGTAGAGTTTAGCATTTTGTGTTTGTGGTTTTGTGTTTTGTGTCGAGAGTTTTGGGGACATGGCCCAAAGATTCGGCAAGCGTGTGGAAACACTGTGTTACATGGACTGCTCAATGACCAGAGAACCGGTCGCCTATTGTAGGCATTGAAAATAGGAGAATTATCAATAAGTCTATTATCAATGTAGGGTGGTCATTAAATTCTCACCCTTCTGGTGGTTTTTCTGCAGCAGGAAATTCACGGTGGTCTCTGCAGCACCTTTGAAGTGGAGTTTGGGCAGGCTCAGGCCTCTGGGAGTACCCCTGACTGTGGATGGAGTAGAACGGACAGAGCGCCCTTGGAGCTGCTCTCCAGCACACTGGTCCAATGAATGCCTCTTGTATATTCACGGACACAAATAGACACAGTTATTACGGGGTTATTTTTGATTCACGTGCAGTTCCAATGCCAATGAGTTAAACCCCCCCCCCCCCCCCTCTAAAATACACTAACACAGGTAGATATGAACATGGACATATGGACAGTACAGATACCTCCCCTCAAATCAAAATCCCCTGCGCACACGGTTTCATCAAAGTTGATTTGCATGTCTCACAAATGAAGATGAAACATTAGTTGTCGTTTTTTTGTTTGTTGACATGACGGTTTTACAAATCTAGAATACTAGAGTCATTAATGAATGAACAGAAAAAGACATACAACGCCTCTGTTCAGCTGTTGGCCTCTATGCTCCACTGATGTGTCCCCATTAATGCCGCCATCTAAACACAGAGAAATTAACAGGAGACATACTTGTTGACTTTGATATTTACTTTAACAGAAAGTATGATGCAACTCTGATGTTGCAAGAAATAAAACGTTAACACCTTTGCACACTAGACAGCAGGTATCTGGGACTGAGAATGGCGAGGAGCAGGTCAGTGGCTGGCAAGTTTTCAGAGCACAGAAGATATTTCCATTCTAAAAACAACAGTGGACAAAAAGGTGAAGGAGAGACAGAAGGGATGTCAGACGTTGCAGAATAGGGTGGCATTGGTTCCCACCGGGCATTGTAGCTACATTAACAGCTCCAGTATTATGGCTAGGTCATATCTAAGTCGTCAGATATGACACACGAGGAAAAACTCCCAGTTACATTCTCAGAATAACGAGCTGTAACGTCAAAGCCTCCATTGTAAAACATCAACACCGTAAACTACAGGAAGAGAGAGAGTGTGTGACTTACAGAACATGTACACATGACACACTGGCTGGTTTGGCGAGATGGGAAGAGGTCGTGGTTGGCAAAGGTGTCCCCCGGTTGGTAGATAGTTCCATTATACTTGCAGGACTTCACCAGGGCTCTCAGGCCAGCTGGAATCCTAGGCTCATCTGAGGAGATAATGGCAAGCACAAAAAAAAAATGTACACGAGTGCCAAAGCAGGATGTTGTTCTTGTTGTATTGTAATGGCAATGTCTGATCCTACCTGTACAGCGAGGGCAGCACTGCTCGGAGTCAGTCACTGGCTTCTCACACTGCAGAGTAGGACACTTAATTGTGTTACATTTCACGTGGCCTGTCTAAGAGAGGGAAACGGTGCATGTTTTACAGGCATACCTTGAAATCCCACCCACCAAAATCTTTTCAAGCGACTGCCAGTATAATAGATAGCGTGTAGCCTAAATCCTCAGCATGCAGTAGCCTACGATCCAATATCACTCCGATTCAGACAGTTTGATTACAGTAGTCTATATGACAGTGTTGTGTGTTCATACTGTATTAAGCTAACCCACAGATGAGACTAAACGGACTAATGGCGTATTCTAACTATATGGGCAAAGTACCTTAGTGCAGGAACAGCGCATACAAAACATGAATCCAAAGGGTTCCAGATAAGGATGCCAGCTGTCTCCTGGACTGTACGTTTTCTCTTTGAAAGTACAGAAAACTGAAGACACTGGGTGCAAAACAAAAGGGAAGGATGGAAGGTAAGAAATCATTTGAGCAGCTGAAGCGTTTACCATATGAAGCAAAGCAGGAGTTTTCATCAACAGAAAATGAAAGAGACTGATCTCATCGAAATATAACGCCTTCGGGAATAAAGATAGTTAAACAAAGTTCTGAAACAAGTTACTGTATGAATACTACACGAACCTTATAGATAGGACAGAAATACGCGCACTGTGTACACTTGCCAAATATAGAAAAAAAAGTTGCAATGATGAAAGTCAGAAGATTAAAAACGACACAAGCGTAGATCATCGCAAGTAGCGGTTGTTGTGTATTCATATAGTAAATCTCAGAATGTTAAATGTTGTTTTTAACTACATCATAGACGCATTTCATCAGTTGCAGGTAACGATTTAACTTTAGATTTGCAGGCCGTCCGTCCTACCTTTCCTTGTTCTTATAACATCACCGCCACAACCAACGAACATACGTATGCAAATTAATAAGAAAATATGCTTCATGTTGCTTGTCAATATGAAATGAAATAGCAGCAACTGCGACAGCAAACCCCAGGACCGTGTAAAACTCCCCATAAAATCATGAATTTATCATTGGTTTTCACGAAGGCGCCTCCTACAGGAAGAATATGCCAATTTATAAACTGGGGTGAAATGAATGACGTGATGCTGTCAAAATTCAGGTCGCCAGGACGTTGAAAGCATATGCTTTCACAGATAGAGGATGAGAATTAATACAAGTATATTAAATTATCTTATGGGTGTTGGTTGTCAAGTAGGCCTACAGTAGGAATAAACCCTATGTTGTCAATTAATTATTTGGAGAAATAAAGCAGACTTACTTTGTCTCTAAAATGCACAGTAGCCCTAACTAGACATTTCGATGACGTCCTAATGAAAACGGGATGGGTGCCTGTGATGTCATAATACAAAATGGGATGGGAGCCTATGATGTCATAATGGAAATGACATGACCTTGAGGTCAACAGCCCGCTGCTTATTTGTTAAAGATTCATGTTCCCATGCCAATAAAGCCCTTGAATTGAATTGAATTGATTCAAAGGCAGATAAGATCTTTCGATAGGGAGAACCGAAGCTCCTACTGGATCACAATGGAACCTGTGCGCTAGTGGCGCTGTTTGCTCAACGGAACGACCAGCGTTCGGGCGGCGGTGGAGGGACACAAAGTCTGAGGCTCAGAGAGAGAGAGGCCACGGCAACTGTCAACTGGGTCCAATGGTTGAGGAATTGAAATGGCAGTGAAAAAGATTAAGCTCACTTCCGCTGTCAAGATAATTTGCAGATGTGAGACGAAGACTGAAGGGCCGATGCACAGTAAATCGTGTTGGAGAATTGCCCAATTAGAAATGACAGTGTGTAATTTTTTAGGTCTCAAAGCAGTAAAACGTATGTAAAGATACTTTTAGGCCTTAATGTATTTTTGTCTCAAGACATCTACCCTCCCTCCTAAAAGGCGAACGCACCTAGTAGGGCTACCAACACACTGCAATGTTATGGGACACGAGAGGAAAGACTATTATTCAACATTATTCCAGCATTTATTTAAACATTCAGGGATTAAAACGATTACTTTCAAACTGCTAGATGCCTTCATGCTGAAATCTTTACAGACTTGGCATGGGGGAAAACACAGAATAAAACAACGACAGCACAGCAATGTCCACATAGCATAGGAAACTCATTCCAATCCTCATTTAAGTGTGACTCACTGATTCAGTTTGACCAGACGAGATTACACAACAGTGGTTTATAGGCAGTCCGATGCCAAACAGTGTTTTGCGTCTTTAAATGAGACACTTCGGCATGAATATGACACCAACAATGAAATTATAACAAAGACATGATGTAGCTGGATCGAATCCCTGAGCTGACAAGGTAAAAAATCTGTCGTTCTGCCCCTGAACAAGGAAGTTAACTGTTCCCCGGTAGGCCGTCATTGTAAATAAGGATTTGTTCTTAACTGACTTGCATAGTTAAATAAAGGTTACATACATTAAAAAAACAACACTAAAAAAACAACACAAAAACGTTCCAATAACAAAATATGCAGTAATTCCTTACTGCAACTAGATGTCGCAAAACAAATTATTTTCCTTGTAAAGAGCAAAAACAGACAAAGGCTAAACTCTCAGCAACCAACTGTTGGCCCTCATATGGCTGTGCTCCGATCCTCTATACTTTCACTGGGAAAGGGACTCATTTGCGTGGGAGAAATGACAGGACACTGGTGTAGATGGAAAGAATGCCAATAGAGAAAATTCTCTAAATTCTCAGACTTACAAGTTACCAATTTGGTTGGAACATGGAATATGAAAATGTCAACCAGTCTAGGACAGAGGACATACATAATTCAAGAACCTTCCATCCATGCCCACGAGTTTCACCTATTATATATGTCCTGGAAAACACGTAGGGTCTTTCAATATACAGCAGTAGTCCAACTGTAGGTTAATACTGTATAAGAACAGATTTGAGGTATTCCCTCTGTGCTCCTCACACATTTTCTCTAAATTCTCTTTTGCACTCAGTCACTTACTCATGCACACACACACACACACACACACACACACACACACACACACACACACACACACACACACACACACACGCACACACACACACACACACTCACACACACACTCTCACACGCACACGCACGCACACACACACACCTACACACGCACGCACACGCCACACACACACACGCACACGCACACACACACACACCCTCTCAGGAGGTGGTACTGCTGCCTGCCCCTGTGTCTTCCGCGCCTGTCTTCTGACGTTTCTTGGCCCGGATCTCATTCATGGCCAATCCTTTTGTTGGCCACTGGTACTGAGGGAAGAGAGACAAATACACGTTGTTATGCGAAGAACAGAGCACAGATCATGAGGAGATGTGATGCACTAAGGAATACAAATCAATACTGAGCCTCTTCACACTCAACCATGCCTGGTCGGCCTCTGGCGTATGTTTATCTATTTTTGTATTTTTTGTTGAACCTTTATTTAACTAGGCCAGTCAGTTAAGACCAAACTCTTATTTACAATGACGTCCTACTAAAAGGCAAAAGGCCTGCTGCGGGGACGGGGGCTGAGATTTAAAATAAATAAATAAATAAATAATATAGAACAAAACACACATCACGACAAGAGAGACAACACTACATAAAGAGAGACCTAAGACAACAACATAGCACGGTAGCAACAAATGACAACACAGCATGGTAGCAACACAACATGACAACAACAAGGTAGCAACACAACATGGTAGCAGCACAAAACGTGGCACAAACATTATTGGACACAGACAACAGCACAAAAGGCAAGAAGGTAGAGACAATATTACATTACACAAAGCAGCCACAACTGTCAGTAAGAGTGTCCATGATTGAGTCTTTTAATGAAGAGATTGAGATAAAACGGTCCAGTTTGAGTGTTTGTTGCAGCTCGTTCCAGTTGCTAGCTGCAGTGAACTGAAAACAGGAGCGACCCAGGGATGTGTGTGCTTTGGGGACCTTTAACAGAATGTGACTGGCAGAACGGGTGTTGTATGTGGAGGATGAGGGCTACAGTAGATATCTCAGATAGGGGTAGTGAGGCCTAAGAGGGTTTTATAAATAAGCATCAACCAGTGGGTCTTGCGACGGGTTTACAGAGATGACTAGTTTACAGAGGAGTATAGAGTGCAGTGATGTGTCCTATAAGGAGCATTGGTGGCAAATCTGATTGCCGAATGGTAAAGATCATCTATCCGTTCGAGAGCACCCTTACCTGCCAATCTATAAATGATGTCTCTGTAATCTAGCATGGGTAGGATGGTCATCTGAATCAGGGTTAGTTTGGCAGCTGCGGTGAAAGAGGAGTGATTACGATAGAGGAAACCAAGTCTAGATTTAACTTTAGCCTGCAGCTTTGATGTGCTGAGAGAAGGACAGTGCACCGTGTAGCCATACTCCCAAGTACTTGTATGAGGTGACTACCTCAAGCTCTAAACCCTCAGAGGTAGTAATCACACCTGTGGGGAGAGGGGCATTCTTCTTACCAAACCACATGACCTTTGTTTTGGAGGTGTTCAGAACAAGGTTACGGGTAGAGAAAGCTTATTGGACATTAAGAAAGCTTTGTTGTAGAGCATTTAACACAAAAATCTGGGGAGGGTCCAGCTGAGTATAAGACTGTATGTGCTGTATCCTTAGCAGCAGAGGTGCCGATCAGATGGCTGTACTTGTCACGGTAATTGGAGCTGGGAGAAACTGCCCTCTTCTGTGTATGTTTGGCTGTCTCCTCTTCCAACGCAGCTTGTTCCTGAAGTGCAGTGGACAGGTTCCACAATCAAAAACTTTCTTAAAGCAACAGCTCTGAACCCAACCTCAAATGAGTACTGTTAGAGTGAGTATATCTAAGGTGGAGCAAGACTCAATTGTGGGAAGCAGAGTGTCCTGTGCTGCTCTTCAGTTTTGTTCCTCAGTGAATGTGAGCGACTGTGTTTGTCTCCAGTCTTACTTTAAGTCTGCGCCTGTAAACAGCTTTCTGGGGGTCCCACTCCATTCCATTCTGGTAAGCCTCCAGCTCATCGTCTGATGGAGCAAACTCCTGCCAGATACATAGGATAAATTCAGTTTATTTTCATTTTGAATACATCTACTCCCGTCTGGTGTTCAACCTTCCCAAGTTCTCTCACGTCACCCCGCTCCTCCGCTCTCTCCACTGGCTTCCAGTTGAAGCTCGCATCCGCTACAAGACCATGGTGCTTGCCTACGGAGCTGTGAGGGGAACGGCACCTCAGTACCTCCAGGCTCTGATCAGGCCCTACACCCAAACAAGGGCACTGCGTTCATCCACCTCTGGCCTGCTCGCCTCCCTACCACTGAGGAAGTACAGTTCCCGCTCAGCCCAGTCAAAACTGTTCGCTGCTCTGGCCCCCCAATGGTGGAACAAACTCCCTCACGACGCCAGGACAGCGGAGTCAATCACCACCTTCCGGAGACACCTGAAACCCCACCTCTTTAAGGAATACCTAGGATAGGATAAAGTAATCCTTCTCCCCCCCTTAAAAGACTTAGATGCACTATTGTAAAGTGGCTGTTCCACTGGATGTCATAAGGTGAAAGCACCAATTTGTAAGTCGCTCTGGATAAGAGCGTCTGCTAAATGACTTAAATGTAAAAAAAAAATGTAAATGTTATGCTTCTGGTAGAACGATAAAATGCACAGCACAACTGAAGGGAAGGGCATGTAGGGGGCATTCGGGAATGATTTAGACCCCTTGACTTTTTCCACATTTTTGTTAAGTTACAGCCTTATTCGTCATACATCTACACACAATAATCCATCATGATGAAGTGAAAACAGTTTTTTTTAGAAATTTTGCAAATGTACTAAAAGTAAAAAACAGAAATATCTTATTTACATAAGTATTTAGACCCTCTGCTATGAGACTCTAAATAGAGCTCAGGTGTACCCTGTTTCCATCGATCATTCTAGAGATTTTTCTACAACTTGATTGGAGTTCAGCTGTGGTAAATTCAATTGATTGGACATGATTTGTAAAGACACAGAAATCAAATCAAATGTTATTTGTCACATACACATGGTTAGCGGATGTTAATGCGAGTGTAGCGAAATGCTTGTGCTTCTAGTTCCGACCATATAGTAATATCTAACAAGCAATCTAACCTAACAATTTCACAACAACTACCTTATACACACAAGTGTAAAGGAATTAATAAGAATATGTACATAAACTATATGAATGAGCGATGGCCGAACGGCATAGGCAAGATGCAGTAGATGGTATAGAGTACAGTATATACATATGAGATGAGTAATGTAGGGTATGTAAACATGATATAAAGTGGCATTGTTTAAAGTGACTAGTGATACGTTTATTACATGCAATTTTTCATTATTAAAGTGGCGAGAGATGAGTCAGTATGTTGGCAGCAGCCACTCAATGTTAGTGAGAGCTGTTTAACAGTCTGATGGCCATGAGATAGAAGCTGTTTTTCAGTCTCTCGGTCCCCGCTTTGATGCTCCTGTACTGACCTCGCCTTCTGGATGATAGCGGGGTGAACAGGCAGTGGCTCGGGTGGTTGTTGTCCTTGATGATCTTTTTGGCCTTCCTGTGACATCGGGTGGTGTAGGTGTCCTGGAGGGCAGGTAGTTTGCCCCCGGTGATGCGTTGTGCAAACCTCACTACCCTCTGGAGAGCCTTACGGTTGTGGGCGGAGCAGTTGCCGTACCAGGCGGTGATACAGCCTGACAGAATGCCCTCGATTGTGCATCTATAAAAGTTTGTGAGTGTTTTTGGTGACAAGACGCATTTCTTCAGCCTCCTGAGGCTTCTTCACCACGCTGTCTGTGTGGGTGGACCATTTCAGTTTGTCCGTGCGAGGGTTGACACATTTAAATGTTTTACTCACGTTGGCTGCAGTGAAGGAGAGCCCAAGAACACCCATCCCAACCGTGAAGCATGGAGGTGGAAACGTCATTCTTTGGGGATGCTTTTCTGCAAAAGGGAGAGGACGACTGCACCGTATTGAGGGGAGGATGGATGGGGCCATGTATCACGAGATCTTGGCCAACAACCTCCTTCCCTCAGTAAGAGCATTGAAGATGGGTCGTGGCTGGGTCTTCCAGCATGACAACGACCCGAAACACACAGCCAGGGCAACTAAGGAGTGGCTCCATAAAAAGCTTCTCAAAGTCCTGGAGTGGCCTAGCCAGTGTCCAGACCTGAACCCAATGGAAAATCTTTGGAGGAAGCTGAAAGTCTGTATTGCCCAGCAACAGCACCGAAACCTGAAGGATCTGGAGGAGGTCTGTATGGAGGAGTGGGCCAAAATCCCTGCTGCAGTGTGTGCAAACCTGGTCAAGAACTACAGGAAACGTATGATCTCTGTCATTTCAAACAAAGGCTTCTGTACCAAACATTAAGTTCTGCTTTTCTGATGTATCAAATATGTATGTCATGCAATAAAATGCTAATTAATTACTTAAAAATCATACAATGTGATGTTCTGAATTTTTGTTTTAGATTTTGTCTCTCACAGTTGAAGTGTACCTATGATAAAAAATTACAGACCTCTACATGCTTTGTAAGTAGAAAAACCTGCAAAATCAGCACTGTATCAACCCCCCCCCCCCCCCCCACTGTATCTATATAAGGTCCCACAGTTGACAGTGCATGTCAGAGCAAAAACCAAGTCATGAGGTCGAAGGAATTGTCCGTAGAGCTCCGAAACAGGATTGTATTGAGGCACAGATCTGGGGAAGGGTACCAAGACCTTTCTGCAGCATTGAAGGTCCCCAAGAACAGTGTCCTCCATCATTCTTAAATGGAAGAAGTTTGGAATCACCAAGACTCTTCCTAGAACTGGCCACCCGGTCAATCGGGGGAGAAGGGCCTTGGTTAGGGAGGTGACCAAGAACCTGATGGTCACTGTGACAGAGCTCCAGAGTTCCTCTGTGGAGAAGGGAGAACCTTCCAGAAGGACAACCATCTCTGCAGCACTCCACCAATCAGGCTTTTATGTTAGAGTGGCCAGACAGAATCCACTCCTCAGTAAAAGGCACATGACAGCCCACTTGGAGTTTGCCAAAAGGCACCTAAAGGACTCTCAGACCATGAGAAACAAGATTCTCTGGTCTGATGAAACCAAGATAGAACTCTTTGGCCTGAATGCCAAGCGTCATGTCTGGAGGAAACCTGGCACCATACCTACTGTGAAGCATGGTGGTGGCTGCATCATGCTGTGGGGATGTTTTTCAGTGGCAGGGTCTGGGAGACTAGTCAGAATTGAGAGAAAGAAGAACAGAGAAAAGTACAGAGAGACCCTGATGAAAACCTGCTCCAGAACGCTCAGGACCTCAGACTGTGGTGAAGGTTCAACTTCTAACGAGACAACGATCCTAAGCACACAGCCAAGACAATGCAGGAGTGGCTTCGGGACAAGTCTGAATGTCCTTGAATGGCGCAGCCAGAGCCCAGACTTGAACCCGATCGAACATCTCTGGAGAGACCTGAAAATAGCTGTGCAGCGACGCTCCCCATCCAACTTGACAGTGTGCCCAGCTTGTAGCGTCATACCAAAGAAGAGTCAACACTGTAATTTCTGCCAAAGGTGCTTCAACAAAGTAATGAGTAAAGGCTCTGAATACTTACTGTATGTAAATGTCATATTTCATTTTTGGGGGGGGGGAATAATGCTGTAACGTAACAAAATGTGTAAAATGTCAATTTGCCAGAATACTTTCCGAATGCACTGTAAATCTAGTGACACTTGAAACTTGAACATAAAGAATACCCAAAGAGGACTGACGTTCTAAAAAAATCCTGATGTATCTGCTCTCCTAATCCTCTCCGAGAGAAAACGATGTTAGACCAGCGTCCTCTGCAACATCATGCCTCTAACAAAGATAGGACGTCAGTCAAAGTTTACATGTAAAGAAAGATGTGCAACTGTTCCATATGATGTTTTATTGCATAGATCATGTCGTCACTTACAATATGCTCCTTTAAATCTTTCCCATGGAATTGAACTTCCTCTTTCGGTTGCCTACTGGCTTCAATGAATTCGGGAACCTCTTTCTCCATCTGAAAAAAGAGCTGGCGGTAAAAGCTAGGTTGATCTTTACCCACAAAAGACCACAACCATTGAAGAATTGGAAACAAAGTAGGGGTTTGGGGCTGAGTTGTCCAAGTTACTGACTGGACATTGATCTGGGTGAGCAGAAAAGAACCCCGTAGACAGAATATAATCCCTCCGCCTGCAGGCAGAGCCTCTCACCCTTCTGCTGAACTCAGCGTTCTTTTTCCTTCTCATCCTGCTGCATCTTCTTCATTCTTGCTGCCTGGTCTGTTGAGAGATAGAAAACAAGGTTATATGATTCAATTGTTTCCATACTGAAAATGTAGGCCTATTAACGTTCATACGAGTGGAATATATATGAATATATCTCCTATACCACTGACTTTTATTGACTAGATATCATTTTGATTGGGTTGATATGATATGGTTTTGGATTTAGTATGGTTGAGTAAATAAAAGGATCATATGCTATAGTTGCTTTAGGTGTAATTCACATATCATTTCCCGATTAGGGACTACTAGCATAGCCTGCATGTGATTTACATATGAACTGTATCATATAATATTCATTATTATCAACTAACGCAGACTGTAAAAGAGGCGGAGCTGCTTTGCATGAACAAACAGCTTCCCACGCAGCACTTGAATGAAGGATAATTTTAGCCAATGAGTGCAATACAATAACAGATTTTTTTTTTTTTTTTTTTACCAATCAGAGACATTTTATTGAACAAGGATGCAATTCACCACAAGTGCAAATACTCGTATGTGACTGGATACCTTTCTGTACAGATTATAAAGAGGTTGGGAATACCACGTAAGGGATCCTGTAACTTTTCATTACAATCAACTAGTTACAAACGAATTGAGGAAAAATGACTATAGATTGATATTGCTGATACCTCGGTCCCTTCGACAGCTCTCTTTGTCGCCCACTGTTGGAGGGTTATCCATTGATTTTAAGATTAAGCCTAAGAGGTCCGCCATCTTGGACTGGATGATCACTACCAGAAGCACGTTGTTTGAAAACATTCGTGGGGGGTAATACGCATGCGCATATCAACAGAAAGAATATTGAAATAAAATCTATTTTTATTGGTCATGTATACAGATTTGAAGATGCTTTCGCAGGTGCAGCGAAATGCTTGTGTTTCTAGCTCCATCAGTGCAGTAGCTAATACATAGCAAAAATAAAATAAACTATACACACATAATCTAGAAAATAAATAGAAATGAAGAAATATTAGAACCAGCAATGTCAGAGACCTGAATGTAAATACAGTATATATACATATAATGATGTGTCCGGCTGTAGGTAATAATACAAGAAACGTTCTAAGCAAATAATGTACGAAATAACATAACAAGAAAACAAAAAAAGATACTGAAAAATTATCTAAGAGCTAGCCAATTCTTTCTTAGAATAATCAACATAACAGGCTATTTACTATAGCCTTCTATGTCTGGACAAATTGTTGGTAGTGAATGTACTGAAATAATATATATTGAATCATCTTTTTTGTTTTGTTTCTTGAGTTTATTTACTGTGCCTTTTTGCTGTTGTCTGATGGTCAATCTACACACAAAAAAACAGACAATAAATTGCAATATTCATGTTAAATAGCTTGTATCAATGAGAACATGTTTTTTTTCATTAAATAAATACATATTAAAACAATGGAAAATTTGAAAGCATTACTATCCCTTTACTTTTCATGAATAAATAAACTAAGCGATTGATCAGTTGAAGGGAGGATGATGTCCTACAGTACAGGTTAAACTACGTATGAAAAGAGGAAATCTGTAAACAGTTGTGGAGGCCAGAAGTCTAGTATACCATGCAGTGTGTATACGGATGCTTTATTGACATTGTATCAGTCAATGTGATTTCTCTGTCAAGCAAATGGAAGGAGCAGCAGGTGAAGAGCTGGACAAGCCCCCTTGTCTGGGAGTCAGACACAGATCTGATCTGTCAGTTTAGATCAGTCTGCTCTGTCTAAAAAAAAAGACCTGGTGGAACTTGAAGGTGCTTGGACGATGGAATCAGACAGAAATTCTGGTTTTCCAGTCTGTGCAGTGCATGTTTTTCAGAGTCCTAACACAAAAAGCTGTCATCATCTGAAACACAACAGAGCCTACTGGTCTGTTACCTTGATGTCTCTCCCTCCCCACTTCTCACTTTTACTCTGTAAAGGTCAGACATCCAGCTGTCTCAGAGTGTTTACTTCAACACAGAGGACACAGAGGAACTGAGCAGAAGAGACAGCAGAGAGGAGTAGGGTTGACAGACTGGTGACAGAGAACAGACTGAAAGGGGAAGATGGGGAAATAGACATAGCGCATAGAGGTGATGTGACGTGCAGTGAGAGAGCAGGCAGATTCACCAGGCCACATCTGTACTATTGCTGGCCGTTAGTCACTCACATTGTGTCTTGCGTCCTGTGGAAAACAATCAATTCCATAAGGTCGAGAAGAGCCTGTAAATGCATTGTGAAAGGGTGTGGCTCCATGAAGGTGTGGCTTTTTACATTTGAACCAAAAAAACGACTACTATTTAAATATGTGGATTGGGAGGCTAACCCTAACATTGAAATAAGACCATAAAGCACACTTTTTCAACAATGTAGATGATTTTGACTTTGTGGGTGGCTCATCTAGTGGAAACCGCTCAGCTTTTTGCCTCCAGGACAAGATTCATCCCAATACATTTCAAACTGCAGTGGGCAGAAATTCATTAAGAAAATTGTTGCTATGGTCTCAACAGAAACCACAGGCTGAATTAACTGAGACTTGCAAAGAGGGAAGAGAGATAGAAAAAGAAGAAAGGCATAGAACAAGGGGGTGACAGGCGCCTGGATAATGTACTGTGGTCTTGACAATGTCCAGGGGCATGGAGGTGGTGATGAGGGTTAGTGGTGAGCAGGTGGTGGTGACCAGTCCATCACACTGGCACAAGGTGGCAATGATGAATGTCTGGTCATCTCCAAAATATCCCTGTCCGTTGCTGCCATGGTAATGATTCTCTTGAGGTTCCCTTCACCCAAGGTTGTCAGCAAAATGCAAACCATCTTGTATTTTTTTCTCTGCCTACACAAAAAAGGATGAGCAGAACCCTTAATGAGTGACTGTGTGAGATGAGCCAAGTAATTAACATCAAATAATGCATATAAGAGATGCATTCAATAGAAAACCACTGGAAGATTTTCTCTAACCTGCTCGTAGCATGCCAATGAAATACTGCACAATATTACCAAACACTTTTTTAGCCATTTAATGGTTCTTGGGGGAACATGGATATACAGAAGCTTGATATGATTTTAAATCAATGCAAAATCTTTACTTGATTTTTTCTGCTTTGCCAAAAGGCAGGCAGACCATGATAACTACTGTGTGTGTGTGTGTGTGTGTGTGTGGCCCTGCCAAGCTGCCGGTAGATCTGGTTGCATGACCACCAAATGACATATGAGGTATAATTTTCTTCTGATATTTTAAGGGCAAGCATACAGTTATACATTCAAGGCTTCTCTTTTTTCAGGTTTTTGTTTCAAGACAGTAAAATATAAGTTATGCAGGCAAAGCTAGTCTTAAGGAGCGATCTAGGCATTTATGTACATTAGGTGGATGCTTTTCAGTTCAACTTAGAGCCTGCTAATAAAATACATAAACACAGAACAAAACAACATGTCAATCTGGTTAGATTTGTCGTTTGCTCACTTCAGAATCCAACATTTTGTCATATTCCAATATTCCATATTCTAGTATTTACATACACCAGTGATTAGAACACAAACAAACCAGTGTCAAAAAGCACAGAAAACACTCATCAGTAATGACAGGGGGATAACAAGTGTGGGACAAATCTCTCTCATTCCAAATTCACTAGTGCCCTGGAGCGTTTCCTGAGCCTGACCACAAACCAAGGTTCACAAACATGAGAGGTTCACATAGCAGGAGTACGTCCTGCTACTAGGAGTAATATCTACATGTAATTAACAGAAGTTAAATAGAGACAAAAATTGACTGAAAGTTACAATACAATTGGGAAAGAATAATAACATTTGGTAAGGAAAAACTACAATGAACTACAGAAATAGGCCAAGCAGCTGGGTTCAGGCTGCCCAATGAAACACCCAATATAATCTGCTTCCAACACAACACTGTCTAAATCTCATCCCCAGAGAAGTGCAAAAAAGCACATTGCATTTAATCAAAGTCCAAATGATTATTTACAGTCACCCCCAGAATTATTGGCATCCTTGATTAAGATGAGCAAAAAAGACTATAAAACTACTGAACTACATGTATATTGTATACTCAAAAATCGTTATTTTATACTAATACAATTGGCCAGAGAAGGAGATTGTCTATCAAGTAAAAAAACAAACATGAAAAAGATAGAGGCATCCCTGTTTTCAATACTCTCGTGGCCAAATACCTCTAATTTCACGTCATCCAACAAATGTAAACGCCTGGAGTTTGCTTAACAACATTGGCAATTGGATTGGAACCGGTGCTATGGTCAGATTACATGAAAATTGAGCTCTTCGGCCACACACCCCAGTGGTGGGTTTGGTGTTGAAAGAAAGATGCATATGTGAAAAGTACCTCATACCTACTGTAAAATATGGTGGTGGATCTTTGATGTTATGGGGCTGTTTTGCTTCCACTGGTCCTGGGGCCCTTGTCAAGGTCAACGGCATCATGAACTTTAATTAGTACCAGGATATTGTAGCCAAAACCTGGTTGCCTTTGCCAGGAGGTTGAAACTTGACCACAAGGGGATCTTCCAGCAAGACAATAACCCCAAGCACACATATAAAAATAAACAACGAAATGGTTAATTGACCACAAAATCAACATTTTGCAATGCAATGAGGTTCAAGTCCAGACAGTTTCTAGCCATCTCTGTCTCTGGAGTCGAACCCCATTGAAAACGTGTGGTTTGAATTGAAGAGGGCAGTCCATAAACACAGACAAAGGATAACGGGATCCGGAAAGATTCTGTACGGAGGAATGGTCTAAGATCCCTCCCAATGTTTTCTCCAATCTCATAAAACATGTTTAGAAAAAGGCTCAATGCTGTTATCCTTGGAATGGGAGGTTGCAGGAGTATTGAAAACAGATTACAATAATTTTGACCCCCATATTTTTTACAAAATGATTACTTGTTAAACAAAATCTATTTGATGAGAAATTGTATTTGTATGAAATTATATAATTCTCTCATTTCTTTTGCGTACAATACAGCTCAGTATTTGTCTTACGATTTTATACAGTCTTCTATGCTCATCTTTATCAAGGGTGCCAATCATTTCTCAATTCAGACACACTTGAGTTCACTCTGCTACCTCTCTCGGTCTGACTCATTCCCAGTGAGATAGAACACACAGAACATTACGGGGCGATTGCACGTTGCACAATTCTTCATGTAAAGGTCATGATTTGCATGTTATGTGGGCTCATTTAAAATGTTAAAACAAAGCAACAAAAACACATTGAACGACTGCTAGTTTACAACAGTGGGTTGTACCCGCTGTCTGAGGCTGAGGAAGAATGACCTACAGTACCTTTCATTAGGGGGTCCACTCTCCACAGTCTTTAGTGGATGAGTAAATAGGCTCTTCCAAAACAAGCAGGAAAAGCCTTAGTTGTCATTGTTATTGACGCAGAAATAGTTTTGACGTGGAGGACAATACACACGTCACACAGACACAGACCCTGTCAGCGGGCTTGCAGAGAGTAATTAAAGTAAAGCTCCACAATGTGCCCGTCAGTGCAGAGCCTAGATCAGCCCGTCCCACCTGCTAGTGCAAAACGACTGCTTAGAGGGGCACTGCAAATCTACACAAACCACAAAAGCCATGCCACATTTACACCCTGCTTGGGCTGGTCTCTCTTAAAGGGACATGCACACAGTTTATACACAGAGAAGACACCTAGGAAGACACTGCTGTTAAAGGACACAGAGTAACGGGCCAGTCACATAAGGAGATGACAAGCCAGACACCTATGTGCTGCTAACCTTTGGCTCTCTGCTGGGTACTAAACGTCATAGCGACTCCACTAACTGTGGAGAAAGAGTGTCTTATGACAGCACTGGTCACACAGTCAGTGGGAGAGTGCAGAGCTGTGTCTCGAGTTGCTTCATGGCATCAAAAAGTTCTCATCTCATTGTTGATAAAGTAGAGTGCAGTTTGCTTGACGATACTGAGGGCCCCCATTTAACTACCTCCTATCTCCAACTTTACCCTCATTGGTCTTTCTGGAAGAAACCAAACGCTCCATGATTTGGGCCTCACATTTACGTCATTTAGCAGAGACTTTTATGCAGAGTGACTTACGGGGTTAAGTGCCTTGCTCAAGGGCATATCGAACAGATTTTCACCTAGTCGGTTCAGGGATTCAAACCAGCGACCTTTCGGTTACTGGCCCAACACTCTTAACCGCTAGGCTACCTGCCTCACCTTCTGTTTGTGGACATTATCAGTCAGTGAGGGATCTGTAATATATCTGATCTAATCATTGTTTTTGCACATTAAAATATAGATATTTTTTTCTCATACATGATACAATGCAATGCGCCGAATGGATATGCGCAAATACTGGAAGCACAATGTTGTTGAGGACATGCAGGTTGTTGATTATACTGGAGGGTGAAAGAGCGATGTTCCTCGACGCCATCACCTTTTCGTCATCTTTCTCGGACTCTGTCCTTTACTCCATCGGTTCCTCTTCATGCTCGTGACTCTTTCTTGGAGTGGGGCTTGTTTCCCAAGAGTGAGTCAATCTCAGCCACGGTCTGAGGAGTCATCTGTGAAATAAGCTGCAGGCATAACATGGAACGTCAGTTTAGGACTAGCCCAAAATCATTTGGTGATTGCTTGCTTGTTTGCTTAATCTAAAATGGAATCTTAAGTGACATTAAGGATGCCTAAAAATACAGATCTTTTTTGTATTATATAATTATTTGTTACATTTCATGCTTATGACAATGACATTCCGTTTGACGAGCTCTGATTGAGTGTTCAGTGAAACGTGTAAAATCAGAGTGGTATGACGTTGAGGGGAGGGTGGTTACCCTAAGGGCACCCAGGTTTTCCATCAGCTGGTCAGTATTGGAGACACCGAGCAGCACTGAGCTCACTCCCTCACTGCGCAGACACCAGGCTACAGGAGGACAGAGAACAAGGAGAGAACACCGAGAGGGATCAGAGATGGAGGCTGGGTTGATGTGGCAGATTGACGCTTTCTATTTAAGTCTGCGTTTCAATTGGAAACAGTATGTTAGAGTGTCAGACAGAGACATTAGATAACAGAGATGGACAAAAAACAGAGACGCATGTACAGACACACACACACACACACACACACACACACACGTCGTCCATACCGATGGCCAGCTGTGCGGAGGTGCAGCCTAGTCTGTCAGCCATTAGGTGGAGCTCTTTGATCTTGGCCAGCTGCTTGCGTCCCTCCTCGCTGTTGACCCGCTCCTTCAGCCACTGGTAACCCTGCACCAATATTAGACAGAACAAACAAAGAAATATTTAATTGTGTCATCCACAGTTGTAGGCCTAATGGGCAAAACGTGGTATAGGAACTAAATAAATCCAATCAAGTACAAAACAATATCCACTATTGAATGAATTGTATTTTGTCTGGAGAACTCACTTTTATGTTAGCCCTGGAGATGTCAGGTACACCCTCATTGTACTTCCCTGTGATCAGTCCACACGCAAGGGGAGACCAGGTCATTGCCCCTACACCTAGACAAGAGAGGGAGAGAGAGAGAAGAGAGAGGGAGAAAGAGAGAGAAATAGAGCGAGAGAGAAAGAGAGAGAGAGAGAAAGAGAGAGAGAAAGAGAGAGAAAGAGAGAGAGAGAAAGAGAGAGAGTGAGAGAGAGCGAGAGAGAGAAATGACAATGTTTTAAGAGTTCGCTGCAAGCAGCATTGTGAGGACATCTGGTGCTGTTCGCTGGACTGTGGACGACTGACCTATCTTGTGGTAGAGCTCAGGGAGCTGCACCTCCACCTTGTCCCTCTTGAAGTAGTGATACTCAGCCTGCTCACATACTGGTGGGATCAGGTTAAACTGACGCGCCACTGAGTACGCCTCCTGGTGGCAGGGAAACAGAGTAACACCGTCACCACAGAGCCATTGACGAACAGGAGCAGGTGTTGACTGGAATGTATTAGATAACAGGGAGAGATAACAGGGGACTCACCATGATCTCCATGGGACTCCAGCGAGAGGTGCCCCAGTACATTGCCATGCCCTGATTTATTACAAAGGTCATGGCCCGGACTATCTCTGCAAATTACATGAACCAACTTGTTACACGCTGGTAATAAACATACTGTAACAACACAGATATTACATGCTTAGAATGCAAACCTCAAGACACTTTTCCGAGTGCATATTACACACCATAAAGGGTTGGGGGGCAGAGCAATGAACACATGACAATGGAGTAGAGGGACTGGTGTGACTGTGACTGACCTTCCATAGGGCTGTTGACATCATTACGGTTGGCAAAGACCATGTCCACATAATCTAACTGGAGTCTGGACAAGGATCCTCTCAAACCTGCAACGTAATGGGCATCATCGTCATCATCGCCCTTATTGTCATTCTCACCACCGTTGTCAACGTCATCATCATCGCCACTCTGTATCCTTCATTTGACTGTACCTTCAATGATGTGCTTTCTGGAGAGTCCCCTTTCTGTCTCCGCCCTGTAGAGTGATGGAGTTCCAGTATAGTCAGGGGATGAATGGCAACAATACCGAGTCACTTTGTCAGAGCAATGGAGAAATAATGACTGTTACTTACTGCCCTCCCCAGTAGATCTTGGTTGTCACGACATAACTAGAACGCCTGCCAGTGAAATGGGAGGAGAGGTTAGAGAGCACAAGAATGAAATAGAATGTATCCTTTCCCGACACAGTGACACGATGTCAACCACGGAGAAGCCAAAAGCATTTGAAAAAAGATCCGGCGGTGATAAAGCTTCTATTTTTTTTAAACGATCTATGTTTAAAAAAACAAACAATGTCTGTCTGTTCTTATGAAATTTGAAAAGCAAAGTTCACAGAAAAATATTTACGATGTAATATAATTAGACAGGCAGCTACTCATATGCAGATGAGTCACATTAGAAATACGGTTAATATCACCTCCATCCTTTCTTCTTGATGATGTTCCCTAGGGTGATTTCAGCCCTGTGGAGAGGAGAAGACGTGATGGAATGACAATATGAACAAACGGCAATAAAGAGTGGGGAGACTGAACGATGGACAGAAATAGAGGGAGTGGTAGATAGAGGCAGGCAGACAAAGAGAAAGAACAGAAGAGAGCAGTGGAGGATGGTGTACAAAGCTGACCTGCCGGAGGCATACACCTCTGCTGTGTCAAAGAGGTTCACCCCGGCCTCATAGGCAATGGTCATCAGGTTCTCAGCCATCTGAGGGGACAAAGAGAGAGAGAGAGAGAGACTGAGACAGAGAACATTAGGGACAGACAGAGAGATAGAGACTGGGAGATAGAGACTGGGACTGAGAATGAGAGAGAGAGAGAGAGAGAGAGAGAGAGAGAGAGAGACTTCACCAAAGAAATTGTGAAAAACAGACATTGTCATCATACAAGAAACATGGTGTAGAGGAGACGGACCCACTGGTTGCCCTCTAGGTTACAGAGATCTGGTAGTCCCAGCCACCAAACTACCAGGGGTGAAACAAGGAAGTGTCTCAGGGGTTATGCTAATTTCTTATAGAGCAGGCCTAACCTACCCTATTGAATTCATAAAAACAGGAACATTTGACATCTGACTAGAAATGTATAAGAAAATTATCTCCACAGAAACAAAATGTTCTCCTGTGTGCTACCTACATCCCCCCACTATAATCTCCCATACTTTAATGAAGACAGCTTCTCCATCATAAGCAGATCAATCATTTCCAGACCAGGGGAGGCTCCTCAGAGGAGGAAGGGGGAGGACCATCCTACTCAGTGAGTTTCATAAAAAGTATATGTTAGCTAGCTGGCTATGACTATCCAACACAACACTGAAACTCTTCCAAGTCAAGGCAAGCTTTTGGTTGAACTAATTTATTGTCACGGGGGCACGCCGGTGTAAATACTAAATTACTTACTGACTGTACACTGTCATGTTACTGCATGATTGTAACAGGGTTTACTAACGCATTAGTTCTATTAGCTATGTTGACTGTGACGTTACTTTAGCTAATATGGTGACAATGATGTAAGCTGTGTGTAGTGGTTATGATATGGTTTGGCTTGGAAAGTTTTTTTTGCCTGGTCACATACACCTGATTGAAGTCCACAAGCGAAGGGAAAAGGTGAGAGGAGGAGAACGCATAGATGCGAGAAGGAATACAATGTGGCTGCTATGAAAGTGCATCGTGTTTACGCATGATCAGGGGTGTATTCATTCCGCCGATTCTGTAGAACAACGTTTCTTAAACGTAAGCAAACTGAAAGAAACGGGGACAAACATACATTCATTTGTCCAATAGAAACTCTCATTTGCAACTGTTGGACTAATGATTACACTCTGAGTGTATCACTCTCTGTCACCTCAACATTTTATCTTGACCTGTGTGCACCTACGTGGTAATCTTTCATTCATAGGCTAGGTTGTAGCAACCTCATGATGGCTATAGAGAAAATGTTTGAATCATGTTGTAGCCTAAACCCATCACTGTTACAGTGAACTGGGTGAATGGAATATGAATGAGAGTAATAGAAATAAGGCTATGCTCATGAAAAGTAAAAATCGTCTTCCCTATTCTTAAACAGCACCGAGAGCCACTGTTCCAGACCCAGGGACATGTACTAGTCCTTGATGACCTAAACGCCAGAACTGGACAAGAACCTGACACCCTCAGCACATAGGGGGACAAACACCTTCCTGGAGGTGACAACATTTCCTACCCAATATGCCCTGCTATACACCGCTGCGACAAAACAACCAAGAACAAAACAGGTCATAACTCCTGCAGCTCTGTCGCACGCTGGGTCTGTACATAGACAATGTTAGGCTTTCTAGGGGACTCCTACACCTACAGCTCATCTCTTGGTCACAGTACTGTAGACTACTACTGACCTCAACCCAGAGTCTCTCAGATCACAGCAAAGGCACAGTCTACTTTAACAGAGCAATACTCAATCATGAGACATGAAAGCCAAACAAACTGAATAGTATTAAGACACGCTATAGATGGAAGGAAAGTAGTGTGGAAACCTACCAGAAAACAATTAGCCAACAATAAATTCAAATTCAATTCAATTTTAGACAACTTCCTGGACAAAACGTTTCACTGATATAGTGAAGGTGTAAACTTGCCAGTACAAAGCCTAAACAATACATTTGACCTCTCAGCTTCCCTGTCAAATCTAAACATTTCAACCAGACAATCTAAGGAAATGAACAACAATGACAAATGGTTTGATGAAGGACGCAAAAACCTAAGAAAGGAATTGAGGAACCTATCCAACCAAAAACACAGAGATCCAGAAACCCTGAGCCTACGGTTTCACCATGGTGAAGCAGTACATAAAAACAAGAACAGCACGTCAGAAATCAGCTCAATTTAATTGAAGAATCCATAGAATCTAACCACTTCTGGGAAAATTGGAACACACCAAACAAACAACAACATGAAGAGCTGTCTACCCAAAATGGAGATGTGTGGATAAACCTCTTCTCCAATCTTTTTGGCTCTATAACAAATAACAAACAGCAAAAACATATACATGGTATCCTAAATGAAATGATAAAATATACAGAACATAAATTTAAATTGGCTATACTTAAACTCTCTAACATCCTCCTCAGCTCTGGCATCTTACCCAATACTTGGAACCAAGGACTGGTCACCCCAATCCACAAAAGTGGAGACAGATTCAACCCCAATAACTACCGTGGTATATTCATCGACAGCAACCTTTGGAAAATATTCTGCATTATCATTAACAGCAGACTCCTACATTTCCTCAATGAAAACAACGTCCTGACCAAATGTCAAATTGGCTTTTTACCAAATTACCATATGACAGACCAGGTATTCACCCTGCACACCCTAATTGACAAACAAACAAACCAAAACAAAAGCAAAGTCTTCTCATGCTTTGTTGATTTGTTGTATAAATGAAGAAAAGCGGTGTTGGGGGGAAAACATACGACATTATGAAATCCATGTACACAAACAACAGTGTGCAGTTAAAATTGGCAAAAAACACACATTGATTTCTTTCCTCAGGGTGAGACAGGGATGCAGCTTGAGCCCCACCCTCTTCAACATATATATCAATGAATTGGTGAGCACACTAGAACAGTCGACAGCACCCGGCCTCACCCTACTAGACTCTGAAGTCAATGTTTACTGTTTGCAGAAGATCTGGTGCTTCTGTCCCCAACCAAGGAGGGCCTACAGCAGCACCTATATCTTCTGCACAGATTCTGTCAAACTTGGGCCCTGACAGTTAATTTCAGTAAGATCATAAATACAAATTCCACCTAGACACTGTTGCCCTAGAGCACACAAAAAACTATACCTACCTCTGCCTAAACATCAGCACCACAGGTAACTTCCACAAAGCTGTGAATGATCTGAGAGACAAGGCAAGAAGAGCCTTCTACACCATCAAAAAGAACATAAAATTTGACATCCCAATTAGGATCTGACTTAAAATATTTGAATCAGATATAGAACCCATTGCCCTTTATGGCTGTGAGGTCTGGGGTCCCATTCACTAACCAACAATTCACAAAATGGGACAAACACCAAAATGAGACTCTACATGCAGAATTCTGCAAAAATATCCTCAGTGTACAACAAAAAACACCAAACAATGCATACAGAGCAGAATTAGGATGATTCCCAGAAATCCAGAAAAAATGTATTAAATTCTACAACCACCTAAAAATAAGTGATTCTCAAAGCTTCCATAACAAAGCCCTCACCTACAGAGAGGTGAACCTGGAGAAGAGTCCCCTCTGCCAGCTAGTACGAGGACTCTGCTCACAAACATAAACAGAGCCCCAGGACAGCAACACAATTAGACCCAACCAAATCATGACAAAACAAAAAGATAAATCCTTGACACGTAGGAAAGAACCAACAAAAAAACTGAGCAAACAGGAATGTTATTTGGCCCTAAACAGAGAGTACACAGTAGCAGAGGGACCACTGTGACTGACCCAAAATGAAGAAAATCCTTGACCATGTACAGACTCAGTGAGCATCGCCTTGCTATTGAGAGAGGCCGCCTTTGGCAGACGTGGCTCTCAAGAGAAGACAGGTGGAAACCAAGCTGCACTTCCTAACCCCCTGCCAACTGTATGACCATATCAGAGACACATATTTCCCTCAGATTACAAAGAAGTTGATAAACTCCCATATCTATTAGGTGAAATGCCATAGTGTGCCACCACAGCAGCAAGATCCGCGATCTGTCGTTACTAAAGCAACCAGTGGAGCACAAACACCATTGTAAATACAACCTATATGTCACGACTTCTACCGAAGGTAACTCCTCTCCCTGTTCGGGCGGCGCTCGGCGTCGCCGGTTTACTAGCCGCCACCGATCCCTTTTTCCTTTTCTGTTTGTTTTGTCTGTGATTCTTTTCACACCTGGTTTCATTGGCGTTAATTTCTGTGTGTATATAGGGTACCTGTTGCCTGCCTTAGTACGTGCGGGATTATATTTGTGTGTATTGTGCGTGATTATATTTGATGTTGGTTGTGTTCACGATTACGCAAGTGTATGTAAAGTGTCACGAGTTTCTGAGTATCTAGAGCATAGTTTTGGGATTTTCGTCTGTGCCATTTTTGTATTGGTGGACTATATGATTAAACACTCTTCTCAGACATCCCTGCTCTCCTGCGCATGACTCCTACACCTCTCACCGATACGCACGTTATCACACTATATCTATCCGTTTATGTATTTTCACTTTCGTACATAGCCAATAATATAACATTTGAAATGTCTATATTCTTTTTTTTTTTAATGGTGAGTGTAATATTTACCGTTCGTTTTTGATTGTTTATTTACCTTGTTTCCTGTCTATTTCACTTGCTTTGGCAATGTAAACATATGTTTCCCATGTCAATAAAGCCCTTAGAATTAAATTGAGAGAGAGAGAGAGTCTCAGCACCCTCAGCATCCTCAGACTGTGTTAAACATGGTGTCCCAAATAATTGTTACATACTACAAAACTCACCTCGTCAGAGATCTGCGATCCAAATGTCACCCAGGTGCCTACCGTCAGACAGACAGAGACAGATATACGGAGAGAGACAGAGAGAATCAGTTCTGTTACATTCCTCAGGGAGTCTATAATGCATATTGTTCTGGTCCATTTGGTTTTGTACTAACCCAGCCCCAAGCAGGACACACGCAGACCAGACTTCCCCAGGTTCCTGAGACAAAGAAAGACATGGGTTGGGAAGAGAAAATAAGAGGTATGAACATTTGTTAGGGAAAGATGTACTGTATACTGTCACCTCAAAAGCTACCTACATTAGCACTTCTAGTGCTTCCAACACAGTAGGTACATTCACAGAATGTAGTTCAGTTTCCTCAATTACAAGGGTCAATGCCTACACCTCTCCACTAGATTTTTCAACACAATCTGCAGATACAAAGTCTAAATAACTTTGGGTAAGGCCAATACATTTATTTTGTATCTGCTTGGAAATTTGGATAAGTGAGTGTATTTCTGGCTGTGATAAAATGATCGCCATTGCCTGAGTGCCCAGACGGCCAATGTTGAACAGTTGACCTTTACCCTTCTCACATCAACAGTTCAGTGTAATATAGTGCATAGGCTTTAGTAATGGGAGGGCACTGGGTGGGTTCAACCCTACTCCAGATGAAGCTGTATATACTCTGCATATAAGTAATAACATGGAGCTGATCGAAATGGTTTATATGGTGCTAGAGCCCAGTGCTGGGCCTGCCACATCTGATTATCCAGACAGCTGAGTGTTTGAAGGGCAGGATAGAAGTGGGATCAGAGAGCTGCAGTGAGTTCTGGTCATGCAAGTGTGTGCCACTGGAAATTCTGTGGGTTTCGTCCTCGCCCTCCTCCTCTCCTCCACGCATGCTCTCCTCCACTCTAATAAGCCGGCTGGAAAGGCAGCAGAACTGCAGCGGAACTCATTGCTGCTCGCCATCTTTTTATCTCCAGTGCCTCGCCCCTCTGCCTGTCTGCCTGCCTGCGTTCACCGCAAATAGCCTGATGGAAAGAGACAGACTGTCAGAGCGTTTAGATCCTGGCAGACAGGCACTGCTTTATTTTCCCTGCTCTTTTATTACTTGCCCTGGCAGCTATTTTTAGACGTATGCATATGTGTGCGTTTGTGTGCCATTGTGTGCGTGAATACAACACATACATACGTGTTGTGTGTGTTTCTGTGTCAGTCACATGTACTCAAAGAATTGTGCATGATCCTGTATGTGAAGGGAGAGGGAGGATGGAGCACTTTATAATACATTGCATGAGTCATTCTTTATCCCCCACAAACTAGCCTCTGGGCAAAACACACTAACTCTCACTTTCAATACTGACAGGGATTCAAATCACAGCATACTGACCATATCAACACAGATATGACACTAGCTGATAACTACAAAAATAAAATGGCAAGCCTTTCCTTAACGCCCATGTTTTCACCACTCCCACCCACATTAAAAAAAATACTATAGTTTACTATAGAATACTGTAGTATTACTATAGTGTTTTTGTAGTGTAGTGTTTTAGCGGACATTGCTGTAGTATTTACTATAGTTGTTTTTCTTTTTGCCGATATTACTGTAGTATACTGTAGCATTTACTATAGTGTTTTTTGCAGATATTATTTTAAAAACTATACTGTAGTATGTACTGTGGTGTTTTTGCGGCCTGTAGTATACTGTAGTATTAACTGTAGTGTTTTTGTTTTATTATCTTTGACATAGAAGTGTGGACTTTCTCCTTGAGGAAACCTACTGGAAAAATGATAAAGGAGCACATTTTCAATAACCTGTATTCTACAGTATACTGTTGTTTACTTCAGTTTACTACACAATTCTATAGTAAGTACTACACATGATCAAGGGATACTACAGTGTGTAGTATAGTATTCTACAGCAGGGGTCTTCAACCTTTTGTTGCCCAGGGACTCCTTACCAGGAAAACTGGCGACCCAGGGACACCCATTATACTCGAACGAAACTTAGTTTTCCCCACGTCTTGTCTTATCACCAGGTGAATGATAATGACGAAGAGAAGTAATCAACATTTTAAAGTGAATAGATTTGGTAGATAGTGTTTTTCATTATTTTGACCTCCTGATATTATAATTGGAAGAGGAATTGTGAACTCTTAACAGGTAACTCCAAACACATTTTCTCAGTTAGCAGCTGTTTTGCTGGTTAAACAAAGGTCAGCCATGTGTTGGCAAAAAAATTAAGTCCATGTCAAGAAAGCTTACTAGCAGTCAGACGCAATTGCCCCACTGGTAGCCTATTCATGGATGCTTTTTCAAAGCCTACGTCAGATACTCCAGTGAGTGTAATTGGCTACAATGAGTGTCATTTGCTCAATATTCGGAGTTAAAATAAAAATAAAAAAAAAAACTTTCAATATATACAGTAAGAGTCAAAAGTTTGGACACACCTACTCATTCACAACAGCATTTATTTATTTGTACTATTTTATACACTGTAGAATAATAGTGAAGACATCAAAACTATGAAATAACACATATGAGATCATGTAATAACCAAAAATGTGTTAAACAAATCTAAATATATTTTATATTTGAGACTCTTGAAAGTAGACACCCTTTGCCTTGACATCTTTGCACACTCTTGGCATTCTCTCAACCAGCTTCATGAGGTAGTCGCCTGGAATGCATTTCAATTAACAGGTGTGCCTTAAAAGCTAATTTGTGGAATTTATTTCCTTCTTAATGCGTTTGAGCCAATCAGTTGTGTTTTGACAAGGTAGGGGTGGTATACAGAACATAACCCTATTTGGTAAAAGACTGAGTCCGTATTATGGCAAGAACAGCTCAAATAAGCAAAGAAAAATGACAGTCAATCATTACTTTAAGACATGAAGGTCAGTCAATCCAGAATATTTCAAAAACTTTGAAAGTTTCTTCAAGTGCAGTCGCAAAAACCATCAAGTGCTATGATGAAACTGGCTCTCATGAGGACACCACAGGAAAGGAAGACCCAGAGTTACCTCTGCTGCAGAGAATAAGTTAGTTAACTGCACCCCAGATTGCAGCCCAAAGAAATGCTTCCCAATTCAAGTAACACACACCTCAAAATCTGTTCAGAGAAGACTACATGAATCAGGCGTTCATGGTCGAATTGCTGCAAAGAAACACAGTTGACTTTGTTCTCCTTTGTTGTCCTAAAGGACACCAATAATAAGAAGAGACCTGCTTAGGCCAAGAAACACAAGCAATATACTTTAAACCGGTGGGAATCTGTCCTTTGGTCTGATGAGTCCAAATTTGCGACTTTTGGTTCCAATCGCTATGTCGTTGCATTAGATGACCTGGCCTCCACAATCACCTGACCTCAACCCAATTGAGATGGTTTGTGATGACTTTGACCACAGAGTGAAGGAAAAGCAGCCATAAATTGCTCAGCATATGTGGGACCTCCTTCAAGACTGTTGGAAAAGCATCCCTCATGAAGCTGGTTGAGAGAATGCCAAGTGTGCAAAGCTGTCATCAAGGCAAAGGGTGTCTACTTTGAAGAATTTCAAATATAAAATATATTTGGATTTTTTTTAACACTTTTTTGGTTACTACATAATGCCATATGTGCTATTTCGTAGTTTTGACGTTTTCAATTGTATTCTACAATGTCGAAAATAGTAACAAATAAATAAAAACCCTTGAAAGAGTAGGTGTGCCCAAACTTTTGAATGGTACCATATATATATAAACTAAGTTTTCACAATTCCTGACATTTAATCAGAGTAAAAATTCCCTGTCTTAGGTCAGTTAGGATAACCACTTTATTCTAACAATGTGAAATGTCAGAATAATAGTAGAGAGAATGATTTATTTCAGCTTTTATTTATTTCATCTCATTCCCAGTGGGTCAGAAGTTTACATACACTCAATTAGTGTCACGATCGTCATAAAGGGGAGACCAAAGCGCAGTGTGGTGTGAATGCATGATTTAATGATAGACGGGCAGCTCCGGACTGATTGGCGGCTCTGACAGCTCCTGGCTGGCTAACGGCTCTGGCGGATCCTGGCTGGCAGACGGCTCTGGCGGCTCCTGGCTGGCTGACGGCTCTGGCGGCTCCTGGCTGGCTGACGGCTCTGGTGGCTCCTGGCTGGCTGACGGCTCTGGCGGCTCCTGGCTGAGTGGCGGCTCTGGCGGCTCCTGGCTGACTGGCGGCTCCTGGCTGACTGGCGACTCTGGCAGCTCCTGGCTGACTGGCAGCTCCTGACTGGCTGACGGCTACTGGCAGGTCCTGGCTGACTGACGGCTCTGGCAGCTCCTGGCTGACTGACGGCTCAGGACAGATTGGCGGCTCTGACGGCTCAGACAGCTCAGGACAGATGGGAGACTCTAGCAGGTCAGGACAGACGGGAGACTCTAGCAGCTCAGGACAGACGGGAGACTCTAGCAGCTCAGGACAGATGGGAGACTCTAGCAGCTCAGGACAGACGGGAGACTCTGGCAGCGCTGGGCAGGAGGAAGGCTCTGGCAGCGCTGGACAGGCGGGAGCACCTGTAGGGATGAGACGGAGAGACAGCCTGGTGCGGGGGGCTGGTGCATTGAGGTGGAATCGGATAGACCGGACTGTGAAGGCGCACTGGAGATCTTGAGCACCGAGCCTGCCCAACCTTACCTGGTTGAATGCTCCCCGTAGCCAGGCCAGTGCGGCGAGGTGGAATAGCCCGCACTGAGCTGTGCTGGCGAACCAGGGACACCATGCGTAAGGCTGGTGCCATGTAGGCCGGCCCGAGAAGACGCACTGGAGACCAGATGCGCAGAGCCGGCTTCATGGCACCTGGCTCGATGCACACTCTTGCCCGGCCGATACGAGGAGCTGGAATGTACCGAACCGGGCCGGGCTATGCACACGCAGCGGGAACACGGTGCCTGCCCGGTTCCTCTCTCTCTCCGGTAAGCCCAGGTTGGCGCAGGTCTCCTACCTGGCTTCGCCACACTCCCTGTGTGCCCCCCCAATACATTTTTGGGGCTGCTTCTCGGGCTTCCAGCCACGCTGCCGTGCTGCCTCCTCATACCGGCACCTCTCTGCTTTCGCTGCCTCCAGCTCTGCTTTTTGGCCCATTTCTCCTGACAGAGCTGGTGTAACTGAGTCAGGTTTGTAGGCCCCCTTGCTCGCACACACTTTTTCAGCTCTGCCCACAAATTTTCTATGGGATTGAGGTCAGGGCTTTGTGATGGCCACTCCAATACATTGACTTGGTTGTCCTTAAGCCATTTTGCCACAACTTTGGAAGTATGCTTGGGGTCATTGTCCATTTGGAAGACCCATTTGCGACCAAGCTTTAATTTCCTGACTGATGTCTTGAGATGTTACTTCAACATAACCACAAAATTTTCCTTCCTCCATGATGCCATCTATTTTGTGAAGTGGACCAGTCAGCAAAGCACCCGCACAACATGATGCTGCCACCCCTGTGTTTCACGGTTGGGATGGTGTTCTTTGGCTTGCAAGCCTCCCCCTTTTTTCTCCAAACATAACGATGGTCATTATGGCCAAACAGTTCTATTTTTGTTTCATCAGACCAGAGGACATTTCTCCAAAAAGTACGATCTTTGTCCCCATGTGCAGTTGCAAACCGTAGTCAAGCTTTTTTCATGGCGGTTTTGGAGCAGTGGCTTCTTCCTTGATGAGCGGCCTATCGGGTTATGTCGATATAGGACTCGTTTTACTGTGGATATAGATACTTTTGTATCTGTTTCCTCCAGCATCTTCACAAGGTCCTTTGCTGTTGTTCTGGGATTGATTTGCACTTTTCGCACCAAAGTACGTTCATCTCTAGGAGACAGAACGTGTCTCCTTCCTGAGCAGTATGACGGCTGCGTTGTCCCATGGTGTTTATACTTGCGTACTATTGTTTGTACAGATGAACGTGGTACCTTCAGGCATTTGGAAATATCTCCCAGAGATGAACCAGACTTGTGGAGGTCTACAATTTTTTTCTCAGGTCTTGGAAGATTTATTTTGATTTTCCCATGATGTCAAGCAAAGAGGAAAAGAGTTCGAAGGTAGGCCTTGAAATACATCCACAGGTACACCTTCAATTGACTCAAATTATGTCAATTAGCCTATCAGAAGCTTCTAAAGCCATGACATAATTTTCTGGAATTTTCCAAGCTGTTTCAAGGCACAGTCAACTTAGTGTATGTAAACTTCTGACCCACTGGAATTGTGATACAGTGAATTATAAGTGAAATAATCTGTCTGTAAACAATCGTTGGAAAAATGACTTGTGTCATGCACAAAGTAGATGTCCTAACTGACTTGCCAAAAATATAGTTAACAAGACATTTGTGGAGTGGTTGAAAAACGAGTTTTAAGCACTCAAACCTAAGTGTATGTAAACCTCCGACCTCAAGTGTATATATATATATTCACGGACCTCCTGCAGTACCTCCGTGGACCTCTCCAGTTTACTACAAAAGTAGTAAGTAGTACACAGCATATGGTATATGCTATAGGAAGTACTACACGTGATTGAGGGATACTGGTGTGTAGTACTACACTACAGTTTACTACAGAGTTCTATAGTAAATACTGTAGTATGCTATAGTATTTTTGTCATGTGGGCGTAGTAGCTTATGTCTATAGCTCAATATGCTTGCCTAATTATACCCTCTAATTTATTTGGAGAACACAAACGGAGGCTAAGCCTTTAGCATAAATCATGCATCGATGTCACTTCAATAGTTGAAATCAAGTTAGGATCTGGCCCTGTGACAATCAGAGAGACAAAAACACAAACAGAGGGGAATGTACGAATTACAGCTGCTGCTGGTAGATATGCAACATACACTGCTTTTGGGTTCTGGGTGATTATGATAGAGTGTCACTGTCACTGTCCGTATGTTTGACAACTGCCCCCCCCTCCGCAGTGCTGCAATCTGCAGAGCTGCTGTCTGTCAGTCTGTGGGGGACTATATGTGTCAGGACCCGGTTACGAACCCGGGTCTCCGGAGTGAGAAACAGTCACTTAACCAACTGAGCCACGAATAGTTGGCAGAACCCAGAAGATGAGGCAGACACAGCAGTACTTGAGACGATGTATTTAATGAAGTAAAAAAATGAAGTTCTTCAGGAAAACATGTAACTCCACAACTTCAAAAGGAATTCCACAAGAACAAAGGTAATCCTCCAAGACAAAAAGGTAAATCCACAAGGTGGAAGGTATAGCACAAAAAGCCTCAAAAAATACTCAAAAACAAACAAGAACAAAAAACAGAATTCCACAAGAGAGTCCACTGGGATCAACAAGAGTTCACAGAGTACTAGGGCTGGGTGCTAACATACAAACACAGAGCAAA
This sequence comes from Oncorhynchus nerka, assembly GCF_034236695.1. Lineage (NCBI taxonomy): Eukaryota > Metazoa > Chordata > Actinopteri > Salmoniformes > Salmonidae > Oncorhynchus > Oncorhynchus nerka. Next base: position 53,465,671 of record NC_088405.1, read on the forward strand.
GGACTGAGGAAAACAAAGGGTTTAAATACAATCAGGGGAAACGAGGCACAGGTGCAAATAATAATGGGGATCAAGGGAAAACAAAAGGTCAAAAGGCACAATGGGGGCATCTAGTGACCAAAAACCGGAACAATCCTGGCCAAATCCTGACAGAATCCCCCCCCTAGGAACGGCTCCTGACGTTCCTACCAGCTCTCTCAGGGTGGAGAGCCCTGAACTGACGAATGAGGTCAGGGTCCAGTATGTCTTTGGCAGGAACCCAGGAGCGCTCCTCGGGACCGTAGCCTTCCCAGTCCACCAGATACTGCCAGGACCGCTGCACCCGGCGGGAATCCAGTATCCGATGGACGGTATAAGCCGGCTGGCCTCCAATGACACGAGGCGGAGGGGGAGGTCTGTCTGCCGGGACAAGGGGAGAAAAAAACAACAGGTTTTAATAAGGAAATGTGAAATGTGGGATTAATCTTAAGGGATCTGGGTAAGTGTAGGCGATAAGAAACTGGGTTAACTCTCCTGGCAACCTTAAAGGGACCGATGTATTTTTGGGACAGCTTGCGAGACTCCACCCGTAGTGGTAAGTCTCTTGTGGAGAGCCAGACTCTCTGGCCGGGGCGCAGGGTAGGCCCGGGACGGCGACGTCTGTTGGCTTGTTGTTGGTACCTCTGTGAGGAACGCATAAGATTAAGACAGGTCTTCCTCCACATAAGCCGACAGCGTCTGACGAACTTCAAGGCTAAAGGCACTCTGACTTCTGCCTCCTGGTCCGGGAACAATGGAGGGGCATAGCCAAACTGACACTCGTGCGGGGACATACCAGTGGAGGAGGAGCGCAAGGTGTTGTGCGCGTATTCGGCCCAAACAATGAAGGACGACCATGTGGACGGGTTGTTACGAGTCATACATCGGAGGGTGGCTTCCAGCTCTTGATTCATCCTCTCTGTTTGGCCGTTGGACTCCGGATGGTACCCTGAAGATAGACTGGCAGAAGCACCCATGAGTTGGCAGAAGGCCTTCCAAAACCTTGAGGCGAACTAGGGACCTCTGTCAGAAACCATATCTTGAGGAATGCCGAAGACTCGGAACACATGATTAATTACCAACTCAGCCGTCTCCTTGGCAGAAGGTAACTTAGTCAGAGGGACGAACCTGGCCGCCTTTGAAAACCTGTCGATTATGACTAGGATAGTAGTATTGCCATGGGATGGAGGAAGGCCAGTAATAAAGTCCAACGAGATATGGGACCAGGGTCTGTGGGGAATAGGTAAAGGGTGAAGGAGTCCTTGAGGGCGGAGGTGAGAAGATTTGCCCTGGCAGCACACGGGGCAGGCATTGACGAAAGAGGCAACGTCTTCTCTTATGGTAGGCCACCAGAACTTACGCTGGATGAACTCCAAGGTGCGACCTACGCCCGGGTGACAGGTGAGGCGAGAGGAGTGCCCCCACAGAAGGACCTGAGTCCTCACTGCCTTGGGGACAAACAACCGATTGGCAGGACCCCTTTCGGGTCCGGTTCGATAGCTTGAGCTCGTCTCACGGTATCCTCAACTTGCCACGAAATCGGAGCCACGATCTTAGCAGCAGGAAGGACAGGCATGTCCGTGTCATCTCGAATGGCAGGAGCGTAGACTCGGGACAGGGCATCCGGTTTGAGATTCTTCGACCTGGGCCGATAGGTGAGGATAAACTGGAATCGATTGAAGAAAAGAGACCATCTAGCTTGTCTAGAGTTCAACCGCTTCGCCTGCTGGATATACTCCAGATTTTTGTGGTCCGTAAGCACTTGAAACGGGTGAGAAGCCCCCTCGAGCCAGTGTCTCCATTCCTTCAATGCCATCTTAACCGCTAGGAGTTCACGATCCCCCACATCGTAGTTCCTCTCAGCCGGGGTAAGCCGGTGTGAGAAGAAAGCGCACGGATGAAGCTTCTTGTCTTCACCCCTCTGAGACAGGACAGCTCCAACACCAACCTCTGAGGCGTCTACCTCCACCACAAACGGTTCATCCGTAGTCGGTAGTATCAGGATGGGAGCAGAGAGGACGCGCTGCTTGAGTCCTTGGAAGGCCGTCTCAGCTTCTCTTCCCCACAAAAACCTTGCATTGCCACCCTTGGTTAAAGCTGAGAGAGGGGCTGCCACCAAGCTGAAGTTCTTGATGAACTTGCGGTAAAAGTTTGTGAAGCCCAGGAAACGCTGAACTTCCTTAACGGATTTGGGGTGGGCCAATCCGCTACCGCCCCTACCTTCCTGGGGTCCATTTGGACTCGACCGGGTTCCACTACAAATCCCAGGAATTGTACTCGGGATGAATGGAATTCACATTTTTCCGGCTTAACGTACAGATGGCTGTCTAGGAGGCGTTTGAGTACTTGTCTGACATGCTTTGTGTGTTCTTGAAGAGAGCTCGAAAAGATGAGGATGTCATCCAAGTAAACAAACACAAATATGTTAAGCATATCCCTAAGCACATCGTTTATGAGCGCTTGGAACACCGCTGGGGCGTTGGTCAGGCCGAAGGGCATCACCAAGTATTCATAGTGACCAGTAGGCGTGTTGAACGCGGTCTTCCACTCGTCACCAGGTCTGATCCGCACAAGATGGTATGCGTTCCGCAGGTCAAGCTTAGTGAAAACAACTGCTTCCTGGAGCAGCTCGAAGGCTGTGGCCATAAGGGGTAGCGGGTAACGGTTACGGACGGTTATGGCATTGAGTCCCCGGTAGTCGATGCAAGGACGTAATCCACCGTCTTTCTTGGCCACAAAGAAAAACCCTGCTCCCGCCGGGAGGTGGATGGACGCATGAGGCCTGCTTCCAGAGCGTCCTTGATGTAGGTATCCATAGCAGCTCGTTCGGGTGGAGATAGGGAAAAGATCCGACCCCTGGGGGCAAGTGCCCGGAAACAGTTCGATGGGGCAATCATAAGGTCTATGGGGTGGTAGCATGGTGGCCCTCTGTTTGCTAAATACCAGTTTGAGGTCATGGTAACACTCGGGAACTCGGGTCAGGTCGATGGATTCTAAAGACTCGGGAGTAGAACTCGGGAATTCGGGAAAATACATGTAGCTTGGCACGTAGGACCCCACTGCTTGATAGTGCCCACAGACCAGTCGATGTGAGGGTTATGGCTGTGAAGCCAGGGGTATCCAAGGACGAGAGGGAACTCGGAACAGGAGATCAAATGAAAGTTCATCAATTCCTTGTGTTGTGAAACTGAAAGTCGCAAGGAGGTAGTGACATGAGTGACAAGTCCAGATCCCAAAGGGCTTCCATCCAATGTAGTAACCCTCATGGGGTCACTTAGAGGTTCAAAGGGAACGCCATTCTCCTTCGCCCAGACACCATCCATGAAGTTACCTGCGGCTCCAGAGTCTACCAAGGCTTGAAGGTGAAGCTTGTGGTTGTCCCAGGAAAGGGTGACTGGAATGAGCAGACGGGAGTTGGACGGATGGGAGGAGGTTATGTTTCCGTTACAGTTCCCCCGGTCTGTACGGGACAGAGCGTTTCCCTGGAGCCCGGGACACGTGGAACGGAAATGGCCCGGTTTGCCACAATATAGACAGCGTCGCTCCTCATCCGGCGGTCTCTCTCAGCCTGGGAGATGCGTCCAATCTGCATGGGTTCCGGTGGAGCCACCGAGGATAAAGGTGGGGACTCGGAGCTGGGACTGATAGGGGCTAGAGGTCTACGGTTGAGTTCTCTCTCTCTCAGACGCTGGTCAATGCGTGAGGCCAACTTGATCAGGGACTCGAGATTGTCCGGTGGTTCCCGAGTGGCCAGTTCATCTTGGATAGTGTCGGAAAGGCCTTTCAGAAAGCACACAGTGAGCGCCTCGTTGTTCCAGCCACTCGCTGCTGCCACCGTGCGGAACTGGATGGCATAGTCCGTCACGCTGCGCCGACCTTGGTGGAGAGTCAGGAGCTGTTTGGCTGAGTCAGGACCACTGCTTGGGCCTTGAAACACTCGTTTGAATTCCTCAGCAAAGGCAGAGTAGCTGGCACAGCAGGAACTATGGGCATCCCACACAGCAGTAGCCCAGGCCAGGGCTTTTTCCGACAGCAGGGTGATGATATATGCGATCTTAGACCGGTCGGTGGGGAACGACGAGGGTTGCAGCTCGAAGGAGAGAGAACATTGGGTGAGAAACCCTTTACAAGCACTTGGATCACCTGAGAACCGTTGGGGAGGTGGAAGACGAGGTTCAGCCAGAGGGTTAACTGCCATGGGTACGTGAATCTGAGGTACTGGGACGGGAACTGTTGCCGAGGTAAGTCGATCAGATATCTGCTTTATGGAAGTCAGCATCTCCGACAGAAGATGAGAATGTCTAGCCATTAAGGCCTCTTGCTGAACCAGGGCAGCTTCGTGGCGTTGGACAGTCTCCTGGTGGTGGAACAGCCTGGCAACAAGGTCCTGGGAACTGGCTGCCTCTGGGTTCATTTTTTGGCTCTGTGTTTCTGTCAGGACCCGGTTACGAACCCGGGTCTCCGGAGTGAGAAACAGTCACTTAACCAACTGAGCCACGAATAGTTGGCAGAACCCAGAAGATGAGGCAGACACAGCAGTACTTGAGATGATGTATTTAATGAAGTAAAAAAATGAAGTTCTTCAGGAAAACATGTAACTCCACAACTTCAAAAGGAATTCCACAAGAACAAAGGTAATCCTCCAAGACAAAAAGGTAAATCCACAAGGTGGAAGGTATAGCACAAAAAGCCTCAAAAAAATACTCAAAAACAAACAAACAAGAACAAAAAACAGAATTCCACAAGAGAGTCCACCGGGATCAACAAGAGTTCACAGAGTACTAGGGCTGGGTGCTAACATACAAACACAGAGCAAAGGACTGAGGAAAACAAAGGGTTTAAATACAATCAGGGGAAACGAGGCACAGGTGCAAATAATAATGGGGATCAAGGGAAAACAAAAGGTCAAAAGGCACAATGGGGGCATCTAGTGACCAAAAACCGGAACAACCCTGGCCAAATCCTGACAATATGAAGACATAAAAGAAACACAGTACACAAACATAAACTCACATAGCCTACTTCCATATAAGCTGGCTGGTTGCTGGTCTGTGTGCTCATATGAATATTCACACTTGATGAGCAGATGCACACAAATCTACATACTGAACAGTCATGTACGCCTGCACTCATACAGAGTAAACACACACAGAGGCACAGATGCTTTCTGTTCCTACACTAAGTTCTCATCTATTTTCTCTCCTGCCATAACTCACGGAGCCATGCTAGGTGATTTTAGGGGTCTGGACATTCGTTACATCATTACACAAGCACACCGGAAGCACACAGGTTGATCTGTTATAGTAAAGTCAGCATTATAGTTTTTGCTGACACCTACAATTAGGTTTCACCTGAGACAAGCAGAAGAGAGAGATATACAGTACAGATGGTTCCCACATGAAAAGATACTATGGTACTATGGTATAAATACTATAGTACTATGGTCTAAATGATATCACTGAAGCCCTTGCCAAAAAACAGCATTGTGTCTCACTTTTTATTGATCTCTCTAAGGCTTTTGATACAGTTAATCATGCTATACTAAGGCAGAGATTGTCGAGTGTAGGTCTTTCGGAGCATGCAATTGCATGGTTTGCTAACTATCTGTCTGATAGAACTCAGTGCACTCAATTTGATGGGCTCATGTCTGTTAAATTGTCTGTCTGTAATGGTGTGCTCCAAGGCTCTGTACTTGGTCCTCTCTTATTCACTATTTATATAAATAATTTAGACAAAAATGTCCAAAATGCGCAAATTCATTTTTATGCTGATGATACTGTTATTTACTGTTGTGCCTTGTCTCTTACAAAAGCAATCCAGAACTTGCTAAATGTTTTTTATACTGTTCAACATACCTTGTGTCAATTGAAGCTTATCCTCAATACTGACAAAACTAAACTAATGGTGTTTTCTAAAGCAAGAAATAGACCTCTGAACTTTTCACCTATTATTACCTGTCAGGGCATTGAGATTGAGACTGTAACCTCATATAAATATATTGACATTTTAATTGATGATGGCCTCTCTTTTAAATTTCATATTCAACAACTTACAAAAAAATTGCACTTTGTATACCAGGGTTGGCTGGGCTTCTCTAGTAACCTCTTATGGCTGCATCCCTTGGCCTCAATTTCCACCTGAAGACATACCCTAATCTAACTGCCTGTAGCTCATCCCCAGAGGCAAGGACATGCATATTCTTGGTATCATTTGAATGGAAACATTCTGAAGTTTGTGGAAATGTTAATTGAATGTAGGAGAATATAACACAGTAGATCTGTTGGAAGAAAAGAGAAAGAAAGAGCATACGTTTTCTGTTTTGTATTGTTGTAGCATCATCTTTCACATGTACTAGAATAGCCACACAGTCAGATAGGATGTTGGAGATAATTTTGATGGATAACACAAGAGGGCAACTGTAGGTGTGCAAAGTTTCAGACTGATAACTTGAGCTACATGACATTTAGCATGAAGTCACCCAGGTGTCCCACACAAGTTGCCCAAATGTACCCAAGTGGCCGAATAGGTGAAATGACCTATAACTATATACAACAGTACAAATAACTATATACAACATATCAAAAAGCAATTCTAACACACAAAAAAAATTATATATATATTTTTTTAAATATTATAATATATATATATTTTTAAACTGTAGACCCTTTGGAAGTCCTCTACACAATATTTTGCTGCCTGTGCCATGTCCCATAGCAGTCTCTTTCTGATGTAAAGCAGAGGCAAACTGAACAAGTGGTGCAGGTCATGCGACACAGAACACAACGACGCCTCCATGCTGTGCCCTTTTGGCCCTGAGGCACAGTTATGCCTGCAGTAATGAACTGTGGCATATGAACACCACTGGAGGCAGGAGTAGAGGGGGCAGAGGTAGAGCGGGCAGCTTGTCACCGGGGGCTCCCAGTCGGAGTCGCTATCACTGTGAAAGAAAACATTTAAAAAATATTTGTATTGTATGAGCCTTTTATCATCACATAAAATAAACAGATATGTAATTGTATAGAGCAGAGGGAACAGTCACTAAGGTGAAGTGCTGTTCCTTTCAACTCCGGCCATTGTTGTGGGCCTGCCCTCCCCCGAACAGCACCCAATGGCTATTTCATATGGAAATGGAGAGGAGTAGCAGGCGCAGTGGCCATGTGTGTGTTTGCTGTTCTACTCCATTCCATTTGAATAAAAAATGGAAAATATATATATCTGACATGGAATATATATATATATATATATATATATATATACACATACATACTCACACACACACACACCCAAACAAACCAACAAACACACACACACACACACACACACACACACACACACACACACACACACACAGAGATTATGGGTCGTACACATACATACACACACACTATAGCCACTGTGTACTTTACACATTGCATCACACATTTCATTGCAAATTGCAAAAAAAAAATATATATATATATATATATATACATTTATATTTCATAAAACGGTATTAGCACTTACCCGTCCAGAAGTACGTCCTGTCCTTGCAGAAACAGCTCCACAGCTCCTGTTTGAATCATAACACTCAAAGATTCCTCAAACAAAAAATCTGTCTCACTTTCCCAATCAATCTCTTCTATAATCTGGTGCAAATCTATATACTTAGACTTGGACTTCGCTTTTCCTGATTTATTCGCGATGATGTCTTCAAGCGATGATGTCTTCAATGAAATCGTTGCAAAAACACTTTCCAAAATACTACTTTCCAAAACATTGCTGTGCGTAACAAGCGTGACTGCAACAACTCTGATGGTCAAGGCAAGAATGGAGTTCATTACGCTTGCGTTTACAAACAAGGAACGGTGGTCCAACCCACAACCATTACATACTGGCGTTTACCTCAACTCATTGGCTATCTACCCAGCTAGATTTCAAGAAGATCAGTGGTCATTGGGCAGAAATACAGTCAATCAACGAAGCTTCGCTAAAATTATTGGTGCGCAATGAAGTCACTGCTCGTTGTCTTCAAATCAGTTCACTTCGGTCAATACAGTTCACTTCGGTCAATAAAAACAATCAAGTTTGGCTGTGTTACAAACATCCAGAGGATTGCACTGAAAGCAAACATGACTAGATAAATGATTGTTTACTGTGTGTAATTACGTCGAATGCTCCGTAAAAAGTTGATAGAAATGGAATTCACGGCACAAACGGGTTACAAAATGTTTCGATTTAGGCTATAAAAATGGATTTTATCAAAATCAACGGCACTTCATTTGATCACTGGGACCCTCAGGAAGGGAAATAAGAGCAAGATATCAGAATGTAAGTCATAATTTAAATTTTTATTTTATTTTTTTTACCCCTTTTTCTCCCCAATTTCCTGGTATCCAATTGTTGTAGTAGCTACTATCTTGTCTCATCGCTACAACTCCCGTACGGGCTTGGGAGAGACGAAGGTTGAAAGTCATGCTTCCTCCGATACACAACCCAACCCAACCAAGCCGCACTGCTTCTTAACAGACCGCGCATCCAACCCGGAAGCCAGCCGCACCAATGTGTCAGAGGAAACACCGTGCACCTGGCAACCTTGGTTAGCGCACACTGCACCCAGCCCGCCACAGGAGTCACTGGTGCACGATGAGACAAAGCGCCCTTAACCACTGCGCCACCCGGGAGGCCGTAAGTCATCATTTTACCTTCAGATGTGAATGTGTAAAAACTGTCATGGAGGAAAATGTTTTTGTTGTTGTTGATCGCTCTTCTCAAACAAAAGCATGGTATTTGTTCCCAATCAGAGAGAACGACTAACACCTGCCTCTGATTGAGAACCATATCAGGCCAAACACATCGAAACAGACAAACTAGACATACAACATAGAATGCCCACTAATGTGACACCCTGACCAACCAAAACATAGAAACAAACAACGCAAACTATGGTCAGAGTGTGACAACTACCTTTTAATTTGGGCATTTTTATTGTTCAGAAATGTGGTGGGTACTCTCTTCGTTCGCTGGACTTTATCCTGCTAACTGTTCCAAATATCCGAACTGAATTTGGTAAAAGGGCTTTTATGTACTCTGCACCATCGTCTTGGAACGCCTTACAAAATACTTTTAAACTGGAAGAACTTGTCCCGATTGGTATTTTTAAATCACTGATGAATGATCTTGAGACTGGTTCCCTGACCTCCCAATGTTTTTAATTTGCTGTTTTTGATTTTGTTATACTCTTGTGAATTCTATGGATTTGACTAGATTACTTGTAGTTTTTCATGTTGTTTGGCTGTCATTTTTGTAATGACTTGGTGCTGCCTATCTTGGCCAGGACGCTCTTGAAAAAGAGATTAAATCTCAATGAGCCCTTCCTGGTTAAAAAAAGGTTTAATAATAATAAATAAATACTATTGTATTCACTGTGCTTTTGCTGTCTTTATTGTTGTATTCTCTGTAGTGTTTTTGCATACACTCAATTAGTATTTGGTAGCATTGCCTTTAAATTTCTATGGGATTGAGGTCAGGGCTTTGTGATGGCCACTCCAATACATTGACTTTGTTGTCCTTAAGCCATTTTACCACAACTTTGGAAGTATGCTTGGGGTCATTGTCCATTTGGAAGACCCATTTGCGACCAAGCTTTAACTTAAGCTTTAACTGATGTCATAATTTTCCTCCCTCATGATGCTATCAATTTTGTGAAGTGCACCAGTCCCTCCTGCAGCAAAGCACACCAATTTTGTGAAGTGCACCAGTCCCTCCTGCAGCAAAGCACCCCCACAACATGATGCTGTCACCCCCGTGCTTCACGGTTGGGATGGTGTTCTTTGGCTTACAAGCCTCCCCCTTTTTCCTCCAAACATATCGATGGTTAATATGGCCTAACAGTTCTACTTTTGTTTCATCAGACCAGAGGACATTTCTCCAAAAAGTACAATCTTTGTCCCCACATGCAGTTGCAAACCGTAGTCTGGCTTTTTTATGGCGTTGGAGCAGTGGCTTCTTCCTTGCTGAGCGGCCTTTCAGGTTATGTCAATATAGGACTTGTTTTACTGTGGATATAGATACTTTTGTACCTGTTTCCTCCAGCATCTTCACAAGGTCCTTTGCTGTTGTTCTGGGATCAACTTGCACCTTTCACACCAAAGTACGTTCATTTCTAGGAGACAGAACGCGCCTCCTTCCTGAGCGGTATGATGTCTCCGTGGTCCCATGGTGTTCATACTTGCGTTCTATTTTTTGTCCCAACCGACTTGCCAAAACTATAGTTTGTTAACAAGAGATGTGTGAAGTGGTCGAAGAACAAGTTTTAATGACTCCAACCTAAGTGTATGTAAACTGTACTAGTGCCTTTTTTTATGATAATACTGTGGTATTTACTATAGTATTCTACAGTATACTACAACATTCTATAGTAAGTCCTACACATGATCGAGGGATACTACAGTATGTAGTATAGTATTCTACAGTATACTACAGTTTGCAGAATTTATAGTAAGGGCTGTAGTATTCTATAGTAAACTGTAGTATATATTTTTAATGTGGATTCAGTGCAAGTACACAGCTCCTCAGGGCGATGGCTTCTTCCAAATACAGCTGTGACAAACTGTCACAATACAGACACACACTGAGCGTGCAGTTCACTGGGGCACATCACCCATACGCACACGCACATACACACCAACGATGACAATAACACACACACACAGGCACTAGCATGCATGCTCACAGGCACACGCCCACTGCCCTCCTACCACAAATACCCCCTCTACTCTACTCCCACCAACTTCTACTAACAACCTTAACGTCATCAATAACCCTGTTCCCCTGTCACTCTTCCATCAGTGGCTCTTCTAATCCCGGAATCTCTTACATATGAGATGGCTGTTTTGATGAACAATCAGTGGCGGATCTGCTCCAACTCAGATCAGCACACTCACACAACTGGAACATACAACTAGACAGAGGAGTTTCATCTCAAACTGGAACGACATACATGTAATATTTGTACATACCGTATGACTTAAGCAGCACCCAAAGGAATGCTTTAACGCATCACACAACACCAAAGAAACATGCCCATACATACTAAGGCATGCATAGTCTTTTACAACTGACGTTATATTTGAAAGCCAACATTAAACATACATTTGAGTCATTTAGCAGATGCTCTTATGAGTCATTTAGCAGACGCTCTTTTCCAGAGCAACTTACAGGAGCAACTAGGGTTAAGGGCCTTGCTCCAGGGAACATTGACTGATTCTTCACCTAGTCGGCTTGGGATTTGAACCAGAGACCTTTCGGTTACTGGCCCAATGCTCTTAACCGCTAGGCTACACATAACAGCTTCTCCCAGCTCCTGTGCAGAGAATGCTGCAATGCACCGCAAGTGTTGACTAAGAAGAGGAGCTGAAGGGAGTGTACGAGAGGAAAAAGAGAGAGGGGAGACAGATCACGGGAGGGGTAGAATGGTGGAGAGAGAGGACGAGAGAATTAGAGAGGAGACAGGAAGACAGGAGTAAGAGTGAGAGAGAGAGTGAGAGACAACATTATAGAGAGAAAGAAAAAGACAGACAGACTGACAGAGTTAATGGGAGTGGTGGTCAGTGTTATTTTGCGACCTGCCAAAGAGGAGTCCCTCTCAGCTCCGATGAATGATCTGGCTAATGAGTTAGTATATGCAATTAGGGAACATGCAGAGAAAAGGGAGACGGCGGGAGGAGGGAGGAAGTGAGTTCTCCAACCTCCACTTCCACTCCCCTTTCTCAGCTGTTTCCCTCAGAGTGGATGACGACATGCGGAACGAGAAAGGCTCACACAGTCAACACAGGGGAGCTCACTCCAATCACTATCATCACTGTCTGCTGTTTTCCCTACGAGAACTGAAATGACCCTAGCAGATATTTGTGTGCGGTAACGCCATGTTATGATGGTGGGACAGTGGCACTGATGCTGATTAAGCTTGTTTTGGGCCAGACTGGCATACTCTTCACTGTCCATTGTAGTTAGCGAGGGAAAGGGACTTCCTATTCTAAGTTCATTTTCAAACTGATTCTCGTGCATAACATTTTAGCGTGTTGTGTGTCAAATTAATGTTTCAGATGAGTAATAAAGAAAACGTTAAAAAAAACAAGTTCTCTCTGATAAGTAACCGTTGCACGTGGGGCTTAGTGACACTTCCCTGGAGGCGATGGTGGTGGCAGCAGGGTGAATTTGGGGATGAGTTCTCCGGCAGAGGGAGTCTGGTAAGGACCAGGGATGTCTGCAGCATTGAAAATAACACAGACGCACACTGTGGGCACTAGGCACTAGTCACAATGCCATGGCCTTATGGGCTGCGTGCTCATTTCAAAACCAACCCAATGACAGAAACCCACTAATCAGGTTGTTATTCCCTATCCAATTATATCAATATGCAGTATGCACAAATGACATAAAACACCACGTCCTGGCATCCCATTTCCTCTTCTGCCTCATTCCCTATTTAAATGGCCTCTTAAATGAAAACCTAATTGAGTGAAGAGAATGGTGTCACGATTGAGCTAAGGGGCATTTTCATTGCCTATCCAGAATAACACGGAGGGACCGTGGATCGGGAATGATTCTTTCCTCTGACGTAGGCAGCTGTCAATCTGTTTAACGACTACTCACTTCTATCACGCTCCATCTTATTCTGGAACAGGCTAAAAAGGAACACAGATCTGTCTGTTGTATTTCAATATCACAATATGTGACATTTGAAACAGTCCCATTGTTGTTCTTGTTTGGTGACGCTAATCCTATCAAATGAATACATATGACTGAATTTCCACTATGACGCTCACAGCTGGATGAATTCTATGCTTATATATGGTGAGGATGTTGTGATTTCACACAGTAGCTTACACACACATGTAAAAATAGACACGAGAAACACTAAGAACAAACACTCCCAGCCACGTAAATGATGTAATCCTAACATAGTTGTTCCCCGTCCACTACAACTCAGGTGTTAATTGAAATGCAATAGCCGGCTGTCTGAGAGGCCCTTCATGGTAAGTGAAAGTGGGATAACCTGAGTTGCCGTCATGTTCCAGAGAGAGGGCTGTGTCTGAGTCCTTCATCATAATGATCCATCATTTAAGTGGAGGTCAATGAGACTTCATCGCTCTTCAGACACAACATGAAAACTCTCATTCACTCATTGAATCAGATACCCTCCCAGGTCTGTCTGTGCCACCTCTGTTGGTATGCCCTTTCACTCTCCACCCCAAATATTCAGCAACCCTCCCCGTACCCCTCCCTCCCCCATGCTCACCTGTATTTCATACTGCTGTGGCGCCCTATGGCTTCCTTCATGTGGGCATGGCCCTGGGGAACCGGGCGGGACCCCAACTGCTCTCTGGGCTTGGCTGAACCATGAGTGTTGTAGTTGCCATTACCCCCTTGGTTGCTCCCTCCACCACCTCCCCCAGGGGGTGGCGCGGTGCGAAGGCCACATAGTCGGTCCTCACTGCGGCTCTTCAGGTTGTGCTCAGTGCAGGCGAAAGAAACCTGCATAGTGACCACTGCCTAGTCTCTGGTTCACTAAATTGGCCCCTGGAGAGGCTCTTTGGGATGCTGCTTAGGGTCTGACCGCAAACTACTAATGTCTGCAAAATTGCTGCTACAAAGTCAAGCTGCTTGTACAGTGAGGATGTCCCTGTCCAGACAAATGCCCAAACAGGGAAGTTTTGTATTTTTGAGCCAGATCCACAGGCGCTGGCAAGAATCCAGGCCCTAACCTGGCACGCAGAGTCAGCGTCTGGTCTGTCTCCGTCTCTCCTCTCCTGTCTGGTGTTGCTCAGACTCAAGAGGTTTCTAGTGAGAACATTCCTCCCATCATCAGCGGGGAGCTGGTATACAGTGTGGTCCTCGGCTCGTAGTCGGAGGCTGATCAAGCAGTTCCACGGGCTGGGGTAGGCTACCTCTCCAACCGCGCTCTCCACCGCACAGGAGCGCAACAGATTCCTCACTTAAAACAAACCGGTTGATTTGCCTAGTCTTGCAGAGACATCCGGAAAGATCCTGGAGGCGAGGAAGATGCTTGCTATATGTTTTTGCTACAAATTAAAAAGGTAGGGTGGTAAAGCATTCATCAACTTGCTTGTCTCCTCTTCAGCTACAAACTGAGGTTAGTCTATCGTTGTCGAGCCCAGCTAGAGACCCGGGGTGCGGCGCAACAACGACATGAGCTACAGGCATTTTTCTCACACCTCGGGTCGCATTGCATGTTTCGACGCAAATGCAACGAATAAAAACCGGGGATGTGCTACATCTCACAGGCTCACAGAATTCAACACGCGCTAAAACACCATGGTCTTCGCATGCACACATCCAATGTCTTTCCTGTATCTAGTGCCCAGCCTCACGCAACGACATCGAACTGGTGCAGAAAAGGCAACATCAGCACCGCCAAATGGCGTGCTAATTTCATCCACTTTGAATATTGTCAATTTCATAACTGCTATATAATCTCTGTCGGATATTCGTCAGGCTATTCATTTTCCTCATCAAAACAGGATCCCCATGGCATTAGGTTACCATTTCACAGCATAATTGGTGGGCATCATTGAGACTATCTAATCAAATGCATAAAGCGACGCTACTATGTTATTGTGTCCAGCTGTCTCATTTGAGCTGTTGATGATGGTGATGGCTAATTCTCTTCAGGATTATAATTCCAATCCCTGGTTCTCATTGCAGAGGCTCCCAAAGTGTTAATCACGACACGTAAAATCGATTATTGGGAGAGGCGTCTCTCTCTCTCTCTCTCTCTCTCTCTCTCTCTCTCTCTCTGTGTGTGTGTATAGTTTACGCATTAAACAGAATGGGTGCTTTCTAACACATGCATATAACATACATTATTCTGCATTAATCTATAGCACAATTCAGGGGGGGGGGGGGGGGTCGCATGAAAAACATCTAAAATCCCTTTCACTGGTGCATACGCATACACATCGATAAACCTGAACTGCATGGCAGCCTTAAATTCGATACTCAAGAAACACGCACATGCAGGTCTGTTAAGCCACCCGTTTATTATATAAACCCTACTCACACTCAAGCATATTGACTGAGGATCCCCCCTCCCCCCATTCGTCATGGTATCTCTGTCTGTCACCCTATCTCCTGCTTGTCCCTTCTCCATACTGAAACACAGGCATGCAGTCGAAGGATTTCTTAATTACTTTCACAGTTTATGAGGAAGTGGTACTGTATATTATGCAGCCTAATACTTTTGGCAGATATGAGTGAATGTGGGGATGAGGATATACAGTGCAATAAGTGAATGGTGGTGACAGCTCTCATTCTGCCTAATTGGCTTTTGAAGGAATCATGACATAAGTCACCGGGTATATGGGCGAGATGGCTGGCTGGCGTGCTCTGGGAGATCAAAACAAATCAGTGATTCTAAAAGCAATATCACATTTCAGGTAAGACTCAAATGCAGACGGTGTTGAAGTAACCATGTTTATTACAGCAACAGGGGCAGGCAAACTACAGGTCAAGACAGGCAGAGGTCGATAATCCAGAGTAGTGGGGCAAGGGTACAGGATGGCAGGCAGGCTCAGGATCAGGTCAGGCAGGTGGGCTCAGAGTCAGGACAGGCAAGAGTCAAAACCAGAAGGGTGAGAAAAAGAGAGACTGAGGAAAAGCAGGAGCTGAGACAAAACGCTGGTTGACCTTACAAACAAGACAAATTGGCAACAGAAAAACAGAGAACACAGGTATAAATACACAGGGGATAATGGGGAAGATGAGCGACACCTGGAGGGGGGTGGAGACAAGCATAAGGACAGGTATAACAGATCAGGGCGTGACAAGAAAACCTAAAGCATTGATCTCTCTTGCATTTACCTGTGAGATTTACTCACATTTAGTTCATGAAATAAAATGTGCCATCACAATATCCCATAAGAAACAACATTTAATATACAGTTGTGTGAAATACATGCTTCTTCTTCACTGCTCAATTGTGTTTGCAGAATCGTGTATAATAACATCATTGTAAAGCTGTTGTGCATGACAGTGGCCTTCTGGCATTGCTGGCAAATGAGCAAGTGTCCCCAAACTACAGGGATGAACTTGTTCTATTGATAACACCAGACGACTGTCTACGGGTGCCCACTGACCAGCGCCAACCAATCACACAGGGATAGCTCGGTTCAGCGAGCCAATCAATGAGCATTGCATATGTGCAGTGAGAGGAGATAATCTGCTCATTGCTCAGAGATGAGGTTGAAGTTCAAAGTAACCAGATGCATGAATGTAACCTGCTAATATACTAGAGAGCTATCTCAGCGCCAATAAACTGAATCGCACAGCCTTTCATAGCTGCACAATGACATTTTACATCATATTGTGGAATCTTTAAGCAGGAGAGGAGTTGGGATGATGATGTGTAACTATAGAATGAAACTGATTTCTTAAAAAAAAAAAAAATTTTAAATTTCACCTTTATTTAACCAGGTAGGCTAGTTGAGAACAAGTTCTCATTTACAACTGCGACCTGGCCAAGATAAAGCATAGCAGTGTGAACAGACAACAACACAGAGTTACACATGGAGTAAACAATAAACAAGTCAATAACACAGTAGAGAAAAAAAAAGAAAGAGTCTATATACATTGTGTGCAAAAGGCACGAGGAGGTAGGCGAATAATTACAAATAATAACAATAACAATAACAAAATAAAGAAGAAATATGCATTGGAGAGTTCGTAAAGGTAAAGGAATAAGTAAATGTCAGCTTTTTTCCAATATCTTTTTTTGGTGTGCTGCAGTGTTTGATGTAGCCTATTGGTTTTTCAGGACCAGTGATTATGTGAGGGTTTACACTGGGAGAGCATAACTGTACTCCTTTCAGCACCATGGCCAGATCCCTTTCATATTAGGGATGTAACAAATGTTTGTTTGTTTTATATTTTAAAAAACGTAAAATCTTTTTTTTAAATAAAAACATAAAATGAAGTGAATTCACATATGGTTCTGCGACCGCTAGGGGGAAATTCAGTTCATTCTATATCAGGACTGCCCTGGCTACCTACCGGTCGTCACTAGTTACCACAGCCATAAAGCCCGCATGGCCAAATTTCTACAATTTCTCTTCAAATTATTTTAAACCTAAACTTAACCACACTGCTAACCTCATGCCTAACCGTAAAATTAAATTAAGACCAACAAGATCATTTTCGTATTTATTCATTTTTACGATAGGCTTATAGCCAATTTTGACTTTGTGTTCGTGGTAACTAGTGAAAACCAGAGCGCACAGAAAAGTAGCCTAAATTGATACTGTTATTTCAAAACGTCTAAAACTACGAATAGAGAGAGACTGTCAACGAAAACAACAAAAAGCTGCTGTTTTTATGAGTGAGTTCTTGTCAGCACTGTCAACACTTTTTTTTGAATGAGTAGCAAAGTGTATTCAGTTGTGTAAAGTACTTAAGTAAAAATACTTGAAAATTCTACTTTAATTAATAGTTTTTGGTGGTATCTGTACTTTACTTGACTATTTATATTTTTTTACATGTATGTACTCGTTACATTTTGAATGCTTAGCAGGACATGAAAAGGGTCTAATTCACACACTTATCAAGAGAACATCCCTGGTCATCCCTACTGCCTCTGATCTGTCGGACTCACTAAACACATGCTTCGTTTTTAAATGATGTGTGAGAGTTGGAGTGGCCCCTGGCTATCCAATTTAAAAAACAAGAAAATGGTGCCATCTGGTTTGCTTAATATAAGGAATGTAAAATGGTTTAGAATTTTACTTCTAACACTTAAGTATATTTAAGAAATTACATTTACTTTTGATACTTAAGAATATTTAAAATATATACTTTTAGACTTTTACTAAAGTAGTTATTTACTGGGTGACTTTCACTATTATTTGAGTCATTTTCTCTTAAGGTATTTGTACTTTTACTCAAGTATGACAATTGGGTATTTTTTCCACCCCTAATCAGTGGTTCCCAAACTTTTCCGGTTACTGTAGGCCTACTACCAAAACTGAAATTTGTGTATCGATAGGCTTGCGTTGTTATTATTAGCGGCTGTGTCTTTTTTAAATCGATGAATATTTCACTTTCTCTGGTCATAGGAGTAACAACATGAATTTGTGCATGAGGCAGAAATAATGCGGTGTGACTCGAGGCTAGCCATCAACTTTGTGGCTGTGGTAACTAGTGGAAACCCGTACCAGACGGCGCTCACTTTACTGCTGTCATTTTTTTCTAAACGTGAATTAACAATGTCGTTTAAACGTTCAAACATTCACACCACTACTGCGGATACTGAAAATAGACACTACTTAATAGTGCTCATAACCCAGACCTTAACCACAAGCTTTGACCCATAACCCTATAATTTGTATACTGTAACGACCCTGGGTTTATAAGGCAATCGACGAGCATGCTCGTGCGGCTCAGTCAATAGCGCGCCGGACCTCGGGCTAGAACGTCGAGGGTTCGAGACTTGCTCCCTGCCTGTTTCATTACATCGGTGTCAGAAGTGATCGGACCTTGCATCCACGACAGTGCGTGTGCTTGTCCGGTGAGCGCGTTCCTGTGAAACGTAGAGTCGCAAGATAGCGCGAGGACGCGCTCTTTCAAAGTAAGACCTGCTCCCTGCCTGTTTCATTAAAATGGAGCGTTGGACTAGTAACCGGAAGGTTGCAAGTTCAAACCCCCGAGCTGACAAGGTACAAATCTGTCGTTCTGCCCCTGAACAGGCCCACTGTTCCTAGGCCGTCATTGAAAATAAGAATTTGTTCTTAATTAACTGACTTGCCTAGTTAAATAAAGGTGAATGCACCAATTTGTAAGTCGCTCTGGATAAGAGCGTCTGCTAAATGACTTAAATGTAAAATGTAAAAAAATAAATAAAATAAAAATACATTTGAATGGCTGTAAAATCACGACTAACCAGTAAGGCTCACTTGCCCGCAGTTTTCAATGGACCCTGTCAAGCTGAGGGTATAATAAGCTAGAAATTGGTAGTTGTTGGCTAAAAAGAGGATGACAGAAAATGTGACAGGCGGCTCTCATCCTACTAACAGTAACATGATTAGACTGTCATGCACAAACATACAATTTTACAGCCAGACATATTCTGCATACAACCATAATTTACACCATCTGTGTGTAAAATCCTGTTGTGCAGGACACGCCGGCATTCTGTTGGTCTCTAGTGGGGGAAATGTGTAACTGCAAGGTGACCATTACTCAAAAGCAGCTCATCTGTCACCATCTTTTAGGTCATACAAATAATCTCCTAGTGATGATAAACACCTGGGTTCTGGAATAGAAAAACAACACACACACCAACAATAGGCCATTCAAAGTGACAACTCCATGCCCAAAATGTCATTTTAAAACAGCCAGTGGATTATACACAGATGGCAGGAGTAATGAGGTCAGACTGTGCCCCTCTCTGTCTCTCTCCCAAAGCCTGATGTTTTGATTTGTCTCAACCTACACCCTATGCCCTCTTCTCTCTTATAAGAACATAATCCCATCCCATCTTTCTCAGAATTCATTTGATTATGTGTGTGTGAAATCAGAAAGCTTCCACTACACTAGGAAATCAGATTTAAAACACATTTCTAAAGAAATCTATTCTCATAGTTAACAGAGTGATTGAATCTGAGAAAGTGCACTCCTAAATCAGGACAGGACATACAAGGTGTTAAAAGGATATGACTATGTTTTGTACCATTAAACATTTGACTATGTATCACTCAATGCAGTGAGAGTTTCTTTCTTTCTTTCTTTCTTTCTTTCTTTCTTTCTTTCTTTCTTTCTTTCTTTCTTTCTTTCTTTCTTTCTTTCTTTCTCTCTCTCTCTCTCTCTCTCTCTCTCTCTCTCTCTCTCTCTCTCTCTCTCTCTCTCTCTCTCTCTCTCTCTCACTCACCTGTATATCATGGCACTGCGTTCAGCCTCACAGTCAGTCAGGGAGATTGCACATTCTCTGAGGTACAGTTCCAGACTGCGTTTCTCCACCAGCCTGTGGGCGGCCTCCAGGATCTGGGTGGCCATCTCTGACTCACTCCTCTGCTGGGCTCTCCTGGACCCTCTCTTGGCTGTTGTGCCCCCAGCGGATGACGAAGATTTGGGCTTCTTGCTGATGCCATACAGGTCCTCCACCGAAAACTTCCCACCCTTGCCACCGCCACCTCTGCCTCCAGCAAGCATGACTGATAAAAGTATTTTGACTGAGGTGAAATTGACTTAGCAAATCTGACTTTCTTACTTGTTGCCTTGCAAGTCCTCTTTCTTTTGCATTCATGTGACCAAAAAGTAGACTGGAGACTGAATCCTTGATGATACAGATGTGTTATTAATGCAAAGAATAACAACAAAAAGTTTGTACGTAAGCCAGTGTCACTGTTACAGATCTGATCCTTCACATGCAAGGTTTATACAAGTAGGATATGATTGAAGACAGAATCAATCAAAAAAGAAGTATTCACTGGTCCCGCTTATTGAAAACATCTGTGAAACGTCAACAAGTCTTGACTTCTCTTTTCTCATGTCTTTCGCTCCACGGGGAGTTGAGATGTAGCAGGGTGTTGCATTCCCTCCTCCAAGAGGCGTACGTAACGATCCAGAATCCAGCTAAATAAATCCTAAAGTGACAACAACATCCAAACACTGGGAAAACAGATCCAAGAGAGATGGACTGATGAGCATTGCTTATTTTGCTGAAGAAACAGCCATCTGAATCTTTATCTCCCTCTCAGATGAGGGTCAGAGGGGGATTTATGTTGAAGACCCACCAGTTTACAGTTGCCCAGATTAGCAGGAGACCCAGATGAAGCAAAATAAGAGAGGACCAGGAGACAGGGAGACCAAACCCCTCTACTTACACATCAATCAGCTGTAGTCCCATTTTGAGGTCAAATCTTTATCTCCAGCTCTGGAGATTACAGCCATGTCAATAGCAGCTCAGCCAAGGAGTCTAGAGATCTGTTCTCTGACCTTTTCCTGGGGCATTGACAACCTCAGACTCTTTCACTAAGTGTAAAAAAAACAGTCAATTGATTCCAAAATCATTTCAGATATTATCCACCTCGTGAATAGCAGATGTGTTATAACAACCGAGGTTCATGCTCTCCGGCTTCCATTGGCTTCTAGAGCGAAAGGGTGGCTTCCAGCCAGCAGCTGGCACAGGCGTCTGACCAGCGGTGAGTGTTATTGGCAGCTGCTGGGCTAGTGTTCTGGCTGAGCCCCAGCCCGCTCTGGTTTTTCACACGATCCCTTTAGGAGAGCTCTATGAGAGAACATCTCCTCTCCTCATTGGAGAAAAAGCCTCTTATGGGCTGCCACTCCATCTCTCACTGTTTAAGTAGGACAGTATAGGACAGGAACATCTGGGCGCATCTGCTATGTAATGAAGTGGGCTCCTCTGTCTGTCCATCTCCCAGAGACTATTTGGGAAGGAGTGAGAGTAAAGAGGAAGAGGATAAAAGTAAGAGACATATGTAAAGAAGTAGAAAGAGAAAAAGGCGTGCAACTCATGAACATTCAGAGCAACACACAGTAGGAGCGCTAGGTCTCGAAGAATGGGGCCTTAACCTAATTCGTTTCTGAGAAACCAGACTGTAAGTAATGACAGAAAGTGATGACTCATCTCAATAATCCTGTCAAGGCTACAACCCCCCGCCCACTGTCCTAGGAGACATTTGTGGACCCCTAGTCCGGAGCCCCCGTAGAACGCTCAAGTTTTACAGAACAAATTTCCACAGCAAAACAGCCTGACTTTTACTTGATATATTTTGCTATTCTAAACTAAAGAAAACATGTTTACTCCTAATGTGCATGCGGTTTGAAAAATCCATTCTCCACCTATATGGTGACACAGCAATTGACTGTCAAAGTTGAATCTTTAAGTAGTCATGGTCATAAGGAATCTGGAACTCTGATTGAATACAACGGGGGGTCTGACTGATGACAGCTTTTGGATGCATGAATGAATGAGCGGACATCGGTGCAGATAAACTCATGGATTCCCTGAAAGCTCATTGACTCTCCAAGAACCCATTCAGTTGTTGTAGTGGATTTATCAGTAGGTCTACTTTCATCAGTTTGTCTTGTGGAGGCGGCAGTAGGGACTATTTCTATGCTGTGTTACTCCTGTTCTATGCTGTGTTACTCCTGGTTTATGCTGTGTTACTCCTGGTCTATGCTGTGTTTCTCCTGGTTTATGCTGTGTTACTCCTGGTCTATGTTGTGTTTCTCCTGGTTTATGCTGTGTTACTCCTGGTCTATGCTGTGTTACTCCTGGTTTATGCTGTGTTACTCCTGGTCTATGCTGTGTTACTCCTGGTTTATGCTGTGTTACTCCTGGTCTATGCTGTGTTACTCCTGGTCTATGCTGTGTTACTCCTGGTTTATGCTGCAGTGTCTTCTAGGAGTAGCGATTATCTGAGATTAATCTTCTCTAAGCACTCCTTTGATTGACTAAAATCCCACTGACAGCTGGCTAAGGCCAATCTCTCTCTTTGAAAGAGATTGAAAATGACAGACCCCAAGATTCTCCAATAGCTAGGCACCTTATAGTTTGGGCAACCATGGTTACCAAGAGTGTGGGAGAGTCAGGGTGTACACATTACTAGGGTGGCCTTTATTCTCCTCCAGTACCTCCAGGAGTGCAGTTCAGTACATTTCAGGTGATGTTTCACATGAATTTGACCTAAAACATAATTTTATTCAGGGCCTGTCTTCCTGTCTTGACCTATGCCTCAAGGCATTTACACAGAGGAAGAGGTCAGTCGGTGTGAACAACTGACACATTTTCCTTTTGCAAACACAACTATACTTTTTCTGATAAAAGTAAAAGTAATGTATTCAAAAAAATTTTTTTTAAATGAATGGTCAGAATAAATGGTCAGAACACTATTGGTCACTTTATCTTCTGCAGTCAGATTTTCTATTATAGTATTCCCCATCTACACACTATCCCTACTGAAGCTCACTCAACAAAACGTAGGAGCTGATCGTGGACTACAGGAGACAGCGGGGAAAGCAGCCCCCATCCACATCGACGGGGTCACAGTAGAGAGGGTGAAAAGCTTCAAGTTCCTCCGTGTGCACATCACTGACGACCTGAAATGGTCCCTTCACACAGACACAACCTCAGGATGATGAAGAAATTCAGCTTGGCCCCTAAGACCCTCACAAACATCTACAGGTGCACCCTTGAGAGCATCCTGACGGTCTGCATCACCACCTGGTATGGCAATTGCACCGCCCACAACCGCAGGGCTCTACAGAGGGTGGTGTGGTCAGCCCAACGTATCATCGGGGGCACACTGCCTGCCCTCCAGGACATCAACAGAACTCTGTGTCACAGGAAGGCCAAGAAGATCATCAAGGACCTCAGCCACCCTAGCCAAGGCCTGTTCACCCCACTACCATCTAGGAGGAGACAGTAGAGGTGCATCACAGCTGGGACCGAGAGACTTAGCTTCTATCTCCAGGCCATCAGACTGTAAAACAGTTACCACTAGCCGACCTCCGCCCAGTACCCTGCCCTGAACCTTAGTCACTGTTACAAGCTGGCTACCACCCGGTACTCTACCCTGCACCTTACCGAGACTGCTTTTCCCTATCTACAGTCATTGAACACTGGTCCCTTTAAAAATGTTTACATACTGTTTTAACCCTCTTTTATATGCATATACTGTTTTCTATTATTGGCTCATCCTTTATAACTACTGCTGTACACACTTTTCTATTAATATACTGTCTATACTCACCATTATATATACATCTACTCATTCAATTTTTTCTTAATTTTTTACTATTTTCTACATTGTAGAATAATAGTGAAGACATCAAAACTATGAAATAACACATATGGAATGATGTTGTCGACAAAAAAAGTGTTAAACAAATCAAAATATATTTTAGATTTTAGATTCTTCAAATAGCCACCCTTTGCCTTATTTTTTCTCATCAGCCGTGTCTTTGTGAGACGGTGAATGGAGTAGGTGAACGGATGATCTCCGAATGTGTGGTTACCACCATGAAGCATGGATGAGGAAATGTGATGGTGTGGGGTTGCTTTGCTGGTGACACTGTCAGTAATTAATTTAGAATTCAAGGCACACTTAACCAGCATTCTGCAGTGATATGCCATCCCATCTGGTTGCGCTTAGTGGGACTATCATTTGTTTTTCAAAAGGACAATGACCCAACACATCTCCAGGCTGTGTAAGGGCTATTTGACCAAGAAGGAGAGTAATGGAGTCCTGCCATAAGATGACCTGGCCTCCACAATCAACCGACCTCAACCCAATTGAGATGGTTTGGGATGACCGCAGAGAGAAGGAAAGGCAGCCATCAAGTGCTCAGAATATGTGGGAACTCCTTCAAGACTGTTGGAAAATCATTCCAGGTGAAGCTGGTTGAGAGAATGCCAAGAGTGTGCAAAGCTGTCATCAAGGCAAAGGGTGGCTACTTTGAAGAATTTCAAATCTAAAATATATTTAGATTTGTTTAACACTTTTTTGTCTACAACATTATTCCATATGTGTTATTTCATAGTTTTGATGTCTTCACTATTATTCTGCAATGTATAAAAATAGTAAAAATAAAGAAAAGGTGTGTCCAAACTTTTGACTGGTACTGTATATACAGCAACATGCTTGTGTTTCTAGTGCCAACAGTGCAGTAATACCTAGCAATACAAAACAATACGCAGATAATTGGAAAAGTAAAAAGAAAGAAATATCAGAATGAGCAATGTCTGAGTCTGGAATATATATATGCGATAACATCTGCAAATCTGTGGACGTGGACAATAAAATTTGATTTGATTTGTTGCAAAGCTTTTCCCTGGTCCCACATGAATCCCACTACATGTTTTTAACCACCAACCCAATCAATAGCAAAAGTACTGGAGCAAAATTCAACCTCCCCCCTAAGGAATAACTTAAAGCAGATCCAATACCAAAGAGTGCTTCTGTTTGAAATATTCTTACTGAGAATATTGTTTTGACAATTCCATTCTTATCATGTTATTAAAGCCTAAAATAATACTTCTAGTAAGTCTGGCATTTGACCTTGTCATAGATAGTCCAATCATTATCTATCAGTGTCTATCACCTAGAACCCCCACCCCTGGAGTTTACGTAACGTTACTCATGCAATTCAGAAGGTGGCGATATTCAGCACAACAGAATATGTTAAACTAAACCTGTCCACCAGCAAAGAAGAGCATTATTGAGCTGTTCAAGATGGCTGCGTACATGTCAGCGGGCCGTTCAGAAAATGCTTTTAGTACACATGATTTTGTACCAGAATGGGCACAAGAAGAAGTTAGCACTGGGGTGAGGAAATTGAATATAGCACCGTTCATCTTACTTATGCTTAAGTGAGTTGCCCAAGCTGAACGCCAGGCCGTGTACGTAGCTAGCTAGCTTAGATAACAATGAGACCGCAGAAGCGCTCGTCTATGTCAAATTAGTTAGTTAGTCACCGCATTTTACAGATCTTGCATTGTCGGGAAGAAATTAGCGTTTGAATCCGGGAAGTTTGCGCTCACGACCTCAACAAGCCAGAAGGTTGAATATAATGGCATGTTAACGTACTTTGCCGGTTGTCGGTGTGGTAGGAATGTAAGACAATGCATCCACGGGAAAGTAGAATTGCATGTCAATTCAACGTCTGGTTTCCAGGCAATGCTAGATCATGAAGTTGCTAGCCAGTTAGCCATTGTTCTCTTCTACATAGCTAATGTCACTGAGATTATTTCCCCCTAAATAAAGCGATAGAGTAATGATTCTTCATGTCTATTTGCAGACAACCATAATGGCAGTGGAGTTTGATGGAGGGGTTGTGATTGGTGCTGACTCCCGAACAACAACAGGGTGAGTTACTTTATATCAAGCAGCTAAATGTTGGTCTCTTGCTGGCTTCCTGATCTAGGTAATAGCAATACTAGCTGACTGATTAACAAGTTGGCCTCTTTTCCACACAAAAAAAATCGTGATGTACCTTTACAGCCAGTACAGCCTAAAAGTCACAATCCTTCTCTTTTGCATCTGTTTGTAGCGCTTACATTGCCAATCGAGTTACTGACAAGTTGACTCCCATTCACGATCACATCTTCTGCTGCCGCTCTGGGTCTGCAGCTGACACACAGGCTGTTGCTGATGCAGTCACCTACCAGCTGGGCTTTCACAGGTAACATCGTAGGGCCTAGGTTGTATGACTTAAAAAATATATATATATTATTTTTTTTTTTATAATTGGTTACTTCAACATTGACGAATACCTCTACACTAAAATAACTCCTCAGCACACAGCAATAGTGTGTCTCTCGATACCACTCAAAAATATTGTCTCAAGCGTGTCTGATTCTACATTTATTCACCATTAAATATAACTTCTCTGGACCTGCTGCAGTATTGAGCTGGATGAGCCTCCACTTGTGCAAACGGCAGCCAACCTCTTCCAGCAGATGTGCTACAGATACAGAGAGGAGCTGATGGCTGGCATCATTGTGGCTGGCTGGGACAAAAGAAGGGGTGGACAGGTGAGTTCCCAGCATCTGTATTTGGATCATATACTCTAACCACTTTCCCCTACTGTCAAAGAATTGTTGTGACCCTTCCCTCTTCCCCAGGTGTACACAGTCCCAATGGGAGGGATGATAGTGAGGCAACCAGTGTCAGTAGGGGGTTCTGGTAGCTCCTACATCTATGGCTTCATGGATTCTAACTACAAGCCTGGAATGACCAAGGAAGAGTGCCTTCACTTCTGTACCCAGGGTGAGTAAGGCCAGTGTTTGACAGTCCTGTGTAGTTCAGTTGGTAGAGCATGCAGCGCCAGGGTTGTGGGTTCGATTCCCACGATGAACCAGTACAAAAAAAATAGTAAAGTATGCACTCACTACTGCAAGTCGCTCTGGATAAGAGGAGCTGCTAAAAGACTCACTACTGTAAGTCTCTGGATAAGAGGAGCTGCTAAAAGACTCACTACTGTAAGTCTCTGGATAAGAGGAGCTGCTAAAAGACTCACTACTGTAAGTCTCTGGATAAGAGGAGCTGCTAAAAATGATCAATAGTGGGGGGTAATTCTGGTCCTGGAGAGCCGCAGTGTGTGCAGGCTTTTGTTCAAGCCCTCAGTAACAACGCTGATTGAAATATGCCTACTAGTGGTGTTTTAAATCGAACACCCTGATTACACGACGAGTTGATTCATTTGAGTCAGTTGTGCTTGAACAAATGCCTGCACACACAGCAGCCCCTGTAACCCACCTCTGCTCTTCAGTGTCATTCGGTTGTTTCAAATCCCTTCAGCTACTGCTTTTCTAATCTCTTTTCACTCATGAATCATGACCACTTCATAGTTGAATATGTGACGTGTTGGGACACAGGCTGTGTTGTTAACATCCCTCTCCGTACAGCCCTGGCGCTTGCCATGGAGCGGGATGGTTCTAGTGGAGGAGTGGCCCGTCTGGCAGCCATCACAGAGGAGGGCCTGGAGAGACGGGTTGTTTTGGGACACCAGCTGCCCAAATTCTCCAACACCTAGACAAGGAGCAGAGGGAAGTTGCTGTGCAGACGACGACCCCCCCCCCCCCCCTGGTTGTAATAAAAAAAAATACTGAAACGTGAATACATTTGTTCTCGTGTCTGTTCCCTATTTGATATTATTTCCTGGAAATGAAGTGGAACTTCACACGATATGCTATGAAGGATAACAGGAAAAACGTTTCTTATATGGGATAAAACTCGGACTGTACAGATTAACACAGTACAGTTGGGCAGAGAACTCTCTTGGTGATAGTGGATCAGTAGACTGAGAATTGACCTTGGAGCATGTTTGAGAAAGAATGAGTCAGTAAATGAGTAAGGACTGTAATATACTGGAGGCAAGTGTGTGTGTGTACATGTTAGAGTAAAAAAAGAGAGACTTGAGAGAAAGCGCCCCAGCACACTACAAGGGCATTCATCTGGAATGGAACTAGTTTATTCAGTCCAAATATGGGATGTTTTGCCATTTAACCTAAAATTTGTCAGAAGAACATTGCAGATTAGACAAACATAAAAGGAAAGGTAGCTATGTCTGAAAGGTTACATTGTATTCACATTAGGCATACACTTGCACACACAAAAATAGCACATTTCCATGTGTGATCATTGAAGACATCTTTCATAGTCCATAGCTAGGTTTTCATCCAATTGGTGACTGATTTTCATGCAAATATTAAAAAACATGTAAAGAAAATATGCTAATTTGCCCGTCAGTGGTGTTTCCTCCAAACGTACTTTTGCGGCTAAGTCAGTGCGTGACGTAGCCTACGTATTGCAAAACATGTATTTTTCTGCCTCAATATTCATGTACTGAATAAAATCGCATTTTCAACTCCACGGATAGTTTTGCCACAAATTGATGCATTAAATAGCAAATGTGCTTACTCTTGTCTTGGCTCTTGCGCTCTAACCAATAGCTCGCAGATAGTGAGGTAGGCTAGTCTACATAATTATATTATTATGCATAATGGCGAGAATAATTTTATTTGTCAAGCATCGATCATGTCACCAGAATAAGATTATCTTTATTTATTGGAAAGGAGCATCAAGATCACCTTTCACTTTCACCACCACGTGAATCATCATTTATAGTGGGAGAAACACACCATATCATAGCGTGACTCCCAAGTTTACTTCGAAATGATGGTTATTATATCAATATTTGAGAATAAAGGCATTTCCACCACCATTTATAGCATAAATGTTACCGGCACAAAAAGATCCCACCATGTCGAACAAACTAATTATCGGCATTTTATTAAATTGTACCGAAACTACCTGTTTCCATCACGGCTATTTTTATATATACGGTATGACTTTACAAGCATAAAAACTGTGGATGGAAACGTGGTTATTGATTTAAAAAATACATATATTGATCAGATATAATTACAACATAGGAGTAAGGTAATTAAATGAAACAAATTAAATGAATGAAGCAAACTACGTTTAGCAGGCACTAGTTTGCATCAAGTCTGCCTTGAGCTTTTGGCCATAGGTTCTCGTTGACAAATGTCTTCTTTGTTCATGCGCCTGGGGAAAAATCTTTTGGCATTTTGAATCCAAGCCTGACAACGTTTGACCTCTGTCATTGCCAACAAAGGGTATATAACAAAGTATTGAGATAAACTTTCATTATTTACCAAATACTTATTTTCCACCATAATTTGCAAATAAATTCATTAAAAATCCTACAATGTGATTTTCTGGATTTTTTTTCTTCTAATTTTGTCTGTCATAGTTGAAGTGTACCTATGATGAAAATTACAGACCTCTCTCATATTTTTAAGTGGGAGAACTTGCACAATTGGTGGCTGACTAAATACTTTTTTTGCCCCACTGTAAGTCTGGACGGATGTCATGTCATTGCATACCTTATCCATGGCCTGGAGGAGGATGGCATGTTTCTGGGCATGGCAATCATACACCTTCTACCTGTATTGTAATCTTGTATTTTATTTTACAGTATTGTATTGTACTTATTTTTGTAGTGGTCTTGTGTGGCTCATTAAGAGCATGGCCCAAGCAACACCAGAGTTGTGGGTTCGATTCCCACTGGGGTCACATAGGAAAATGTATGAACTCTCTGTTGGCACTTTGGATAAAAGCGCCTGCTACTTAAATGGCATATACAGGGGTATTGGGACAGTGACACATTTGTTGTTGTTGTTCTGGCTCTTTACTCCAGCACTTTGGGTTTGAAATGATACAATGACTAAGAGTGCAGACTGTCAGCTTTAATTTGAGGGAATTTTCATCCATATCAGATGAACCGTTTAAAAATTACAGCACTTTTTGTAAATAAGAATAGAATATGTTTCTAAACACTTCTACATTAATGTGGATGCTACCATGATTACGGACAGTCTTGAATGAATCGTGAATAATGATGAGTGAGAAAGTTACAGACGCACAAATATCATACCCCAAGACAAGCTAACCTCTCACCATTACAATAACAGGGGAGGTTAGCATTTGGGGGGGGGGTATGATATTTGTGCGGTCTGTAACTTTCATTTTTGAAGAGGGCACTTTGATTCCTCTCCTTTGCCAAGTGAGTTGCTTAAGTTGCAAGAACTCAGGATGTATCATTTCAAAAGATAAGCCATTATTTCAGATAATAAGAAGCTTACATTGTGTTGTTGCTCGACAATGTTCAAGTGTTTTCCGGAGGTCCAAGGTTGTTCCGCTTCAGAGTTCCGAGATTGAGACTGAGCCCAGACCTCCTCCCCCACAGTCTAGCTCCCTGTCACAGAGCAGAGAAGATTTCTGCCACAGGATTCTATGTCAGCCAAGATGACTCACCACCAACAACCTCACTCTATTATAAACACATACAGTATGCAATCAATGTTTGTAAATGCTCCAGTCAAATGCACTCTTACTGATAGAGGTCTGTATCTGTTGTTTCATTAATGAAGAAGTGTCTCCTGAGCCCGCCACATCCGACAGCCCTTTTCAGATGCCGAGGTACTAAAACAAACCTGAAGGCCTAGTGAGTAAACCACAGACGATTAGCCTATGACTTAGTAGCCTAGACATGCGTTTCACTGGGGCTGCCTTATGTTTAATTGGTACAACCTCCTATGATTGAGGTAAAGAGTTTGTTTGTTGTTCATTGCGTGCACAGAAGGTTGGCGTGGTCATGGCAGAAGCACCTCCAGCAGGATAGGGAGGTAACAAAAGGAGGAAGGCTGGGTCTTGGGAAACTACCCTCCAGCTGAACTGATGGGCCGGAAGAAGAAGGGGAGGACAGGGGAGCAGCAAAAGGGCAACCAAGTGGTGCAAGCCAGAGTGGCAGCAGCGATGCAGCACATTGGGGACCTCTGCAGGAGACAGAGCTCTATTGATCAGCAAGTGTGAATATCCCTTATTCTACTGTGATGTCTTTGAGTCTCTTTGGAGGACTTGAACAAGCATCCCATCTTGCTCCTGGCGGGAGTACGATGATGTCATTTGTCCTGGCAACTGCTGATCGAGAAGCCAAGGGGGGATGGCATGGCCCTTGTCTGTCCCATAATGAATTCTGGGGCAATGGGCACACTGCAGAGTAGTAATTGTATTTTTAATATATTTATCCAAAGCAGTTCACATTGTATAAAGGGGAAATAGTTTGTATTGATCAGATTAAGAGTTTGAGGGAAATGTTTTGTATTGTTACATTACATTTGTTCAGATTTTACAGCTTAAAAACGATGTACAACACTTGGACAGTTCATTTTATACCGGATAGCCAGACAATGAGGAAATAAATACAGAAAACTTAACATTTTCATTTGCATTCCAAGTGTGACTAGTATGGTCTTGAACTGGGTAGCTTTATATGAGGAAATATATTAGAGAAAACAAACGCTAAATGATTTGCCTTGGCTGCTCACTTCACTGCTGTTTTGACAGCGAGGCCATTCCTCTTGTTTGAGAAGGCTTTCAGTTCTCGAAGGGCTGGCGAGGCAGTTTTTGAGGTAGTGAAGTGGGAGACTAGCGGCCTCGGCCTTCGACTGAGTCCATCTCTTAAAGGACTTTGACCTTGTTCTGTCAAACCCAGACAACCTGACTAGACATTTATTTCTTTATTTATGTTTGGCTTTCAAGGGGAATATGCTGTGCGGTAAGCCATTTCCCTCGAGAGCCAAGCATATAAATCCATTTATTATAACGTATAGTGCTGCAAACCCACTGAACTGTGTTCAGTTATTAAAATCAGTTGTTTTTATCAGCAACTTGCCTGTCTTGGTCACTGTCTTTCTCAAAACAAATTGTATCATGCACATTTAATTTAAAAATGGGCATAAAACTTTGCTTTAGACTTCAATGTAGGATTGTCCTAAGGGCATTTTATAGGCCCACTGTAGCCTATCACTTTTTTTTCACACGTCCTCCAAGTCTTGATTAGTTATTTTGTAATTATAGAATCCATGAGTCATTGTTTCCCAAATGATGGGATCAATAATTCCTCGAGCCCATTCTGTCATGATGACATTCAGAAAATGAAGGTAGCCTAACATATTACAGGATCATTACAGCCCGTACAAAGCCTTCATTGACAAGGTACGGCCAACCCCTCATCCCTGCAGCAGTTGCGATCGCCTGTGTGACGTAAAGACAAACAGTTGTACAGTAAATGTTCATGGCACATATCTCCTGTACGCGGTGTCGGTGTTCTTGGCTGCATGATGGTCCTGCAGTCCAACCGCATCAGGGAGATGCAGATCGAACTGCGGGAACTGCGTCAGTGGACCAGTTTGGTGTGCGGGGGCCTAGAGAAATGATCTGAGGATGATATCTCGCGCTGCGGGGTAGGTGAGTGCACACATTTAGGCCTACTCCGTAGGTTATCGGCTATGGGAAAAAGAAAACGCAGCTGTAAAACTCTGCTTGATTTGTAAAGTGGGCTTTTGAAAAGTCAATAAATATTCTTAGGCTATACTCACTAGTCTATTTCTGATTTTGAACTAAGAAATCATTCAACATGCTTATTATTAGCCTAATGCTTAAAAAAAAAACAGGGCCTATTATCCACCACTCTTTTCAATGGAGTTGAAGTCTGGGGAAAAAGGATGACAATTAGGCTAGTTGATTGTTCACCACATATCTGAACCATCTGATTCCTCTGAGGTTCACATCTGATATCACATCTGGCATTTGGTACAGATATCTGACTCTCACAGACCTACCAAATGGGATGGAATTAGAGGAAGGAGGGAGTGGTGCACTGGTCAGTCTCTTGTAACACACACACACTCAGTATGTTGGCACTGACTACAATACTTTCCGACATTCTTTTGTCTCTAACACACACGTACACTTCATGTTTGTGTTTGTTATCTCAGATGAAGATGATTACACTCTGGTGAAATGGGCTTTAGGACAGAGTCTAGGGGAGGGGCTGCAGGTCTCTGGTGGAATGGGCTTTTGGACAGAGTCTAGGGGAGGGGCTGCAGGTCTCTGGTGAAATGGGCTTTAGGACAGAGTCTAGGGGAGGGGCTGCAGGTCTCTGGTGAAATGGGCTTTAGGACAGAGTCTAGGGGAGGGGCTGCAGGTCTCTGGTGAAATGGGCTTTAGGACAGAGTCTAGGGGAGGGGCTGCAGGTCTCTGGTGAAATGGGCTTTAGGACAGAGTCTAGGGGAGGGGCTGCAGGTCTCTGGTGAAATGGGCTTTAGGACAGAGTCTAGGAGAGGGGCTGCAGGTCTCTGGTGAAATGGGCTTTAGGACAGAGTCTAGGAGAGGGGCTGCAGGTCTCTGGTGAAATGGGCTTTAGGACAGAGTCTAGGAGAGGGGCTGCAGGTCTCTGGTGAAATGGGCTTTAGGACAGAGTCTAGGAGAGGGGCTGCAAATCTCTGGTGAAATGGGCTTTAGGACAGAGTCTAGGGGAGGGGCTGCAGGTCTCTGGTGAAATGGGCTTTAGGACAGAGTCTAGGGGAGGGGCTGCAGGTCTCTGGTGAAATGGGCTTTAGGACTGAGTCTAGGGAGGGGCTGCAGGTCTCTGGTGAAATGGGCTTTAGGACAGAGTCTAGGGAGGGGCTGCAGGTCTCTGGTGGAATGGGCTTTAGGACAGAGTCTAGGGGAGGGGCTGCAGGTCTCTGGTGAAATGGGCTTTAGGACAGAGTCTAGGAGAGGGGCTGCAGGTCTCTGGTGAAATGGGCTTTAGGACTGAGTCTAGGGAGGGGCTGCAGGTCTCTGGTGAAATGGGCTTTAGGACAGAGTCTAGGGGAGGGGCTGCAGGTCTCTGGTGGAATGGGCTTTAGGACAGAGTCTAGGGAGGGGCTGCAGGTCTCTGGTGAAATGGGCTTTAGGACAGAGTCTAGGAGAGGGGCTGCAGGTCTCTGGTGAAATGGGCTTTAGGACAGAGTCTAGGGAGGGGCTGCAGGTCTCTGGTGGAATGGGCTTTTGGACAGAGTCTAGGGGAGGGGCTGCAGGTCTCTGGTGAAATGGGCTTTAGGACAGAGTCTAGGGGAGGGGCTGCAGGTCTCTGGTGAAATGGGCTTTAGGACAGAGTCTAGGGGAGGGGCTGCAGGTCTCTGGTGAAATGGGCTTTAGGACAGAGTCTAGGGGAGGGGCTGCAGGTCTCTGGTGAAATGGGCTTTAGGACAGAGTCTAGGGGAGGGGCTGCAGGTCTCTGGTGAAATGGGCTTTAGGACAGAGTCTAGGAGAGGGGCTGCAGGTCTCTGGTGAAATGGGCTTTAGGACAGAGTCTAGGAGAGGGGCTGCAGGTCTCTGGTGAAATGGGCTTTAGGACAGAGTCTAGGAGAGGGGCTGCAGGTCTCTGGTGAAATGGGCTTTAGGACAGAGTCTAGGAGAGGGGCTGCAAATCTCTGGTGAAATGGGCTTTAGGACAGAGTCTAGGGGAGGGGCTGCAGGTCTCTGGTGAAATGGGCTTTAGGACAGAGTCTAGGGAGGGGCTGCAGGTCTCTGGTGAAATGGGCTTTAGGACTGAGTCTAGGGAGGGGCTGCAGGTCTCTGGTGAAATGGGCTTTAGGACAGAGTCTAGGGAGGGGCTGCAGGTCTCTGGTGGAATGGGCTTTAGGACAGAGTCTAGGGGAGGGGCTGCAGGTCTCTGGTGAAATGGGCTTTAGGACAGAGTCTAGGAGAGGGGCTGCAGGTCTCTGGTGAAATGGGCTTTAGGACTGAGTCTAGGGGAGGGGCTGCAGGTCTCTGGTGAAATGGGCTTTAGGACAGAGTCTAGGGGAGGGGCTGCAGGTCTCTGGTGGAATGGGCTTTAGGACAGAGTCTAGGGGAGGGGCTGCAGGTCTCTGGTGAAATGGGCTTTAGGACAGAGTCTAGGAGAGGGGCTGCAGGTCTCTGGTGAAATGGGCTTTAGGACAGAGTCTAGGGGAGGGGCTGCAGGTCTCTGGTGAAATGGGCTTTAGGACTGAGTCTAGGGGAGGGCTGCAGGTCTCTGGTGGAATGGGCTTTAGGACAGAGTCTAGGGGAGGGGCTGCAGGTCTCTGGTGAAATGGGCTTTAAGACAGAGTCTAGGGGAGGGCTGCAGGTCTCTGGTGGAATGGGCTTTAGGACAGAGTCTAGGAGAGGGGCTGCAGATCTCTGTTGAAATGGGATTTAGGACAGAGTCTAGGGGAGGGGCTGCAGGTCTCTGGTGAAATGGGCTTTAGGACTGAGTCTAGGGGAGGGGCTGCAGGTCTCTGGTGGAATGGGCTTTAGGACAGAGTCTAGGAGAGGGGCTGCAGATCTCTGGTGAATTGGGCTTTAGGACCGAGTCTAGGGGAGGGGCTGCAGGTCTCTGGTGAAATGGGCTTTAGGACAGAGTCTAGGGGAGGGGCTGCAGGTCTCTGGTGGAATGGGCTTTAGGACAGAGTCTAGGGGAGGGGCTGCAGGTCTCTGGTGAAATGGGCTTTAGGACAGAGTCTAGGGGAGGGGCTGCATGTCTCGGGTGGAATGGGCTTTAGGACAGAGTCTAGGGGAGGGGCTGCAGGTCTCTGGTGAAATGGGCTTTAGGACAGAGTCTAGGAGAGGGGCTGCAGATCTCTGTTGAAATGGGTTTTAGGACAGAGTCTAGGGGAGGGTCTGCAGGTCTCTGGTGGAATGGGCTTTAGGACAGAGTCTAGGGAGGGGCTGCAGGTCTCTGGTGAAATGGGCTTTAGGACAGAGTCTAGGGAGGGGCTGCATGTCTCTGGTGAAATGGGCTTTAGGACTGAGTCTAGGGAGGGGCTGCAGGTCTCTGGTGGAATGGGCTTTAGGACAGAGTCTAGGGGAGGGGCTGCAGGAGAAATGGGCTTTAGGACAGAGTCTAGGGGAGGGGCTGCAGGTCTCTGGTGAAATGGGCTTTAGGACAGAGTCTAGGAGAGGGGCTGCAGGTCTCTGGTGAAATGGGCTTTAGGACAGAGTCTAGGAGAGGGGCTGCAGATCTCTGTTGAAATGGGATTTAGGACAGAGTCTAGGGGAGGGGCTGCAGGTCTCTGGTGAAATGGGCTTTAGGACAGAGTCTAGGGGAGGGGCTGCAGGTCTCTGGTGAAATGGGCTTTAGGACAGAGTCTAGGGGAGGGGCTGCAGGTCTCTGGTGGAATGGGCTTTAGGACAGAGTCTAGGGGAGGGGCTGCAGGTCTCTGGTGAAATGGGCTTTAGGACAGTGTCTAGGAGAGGGGCTGCAGATCTCTGTGAAATGGGATTTAGGACAGAGTCTAGGGAGGGGCTGCAGGTCTCTGGTGAATTGGGCTTTAGGACAGAGTCTAGGGGAGGGGCTGCAGGTCTCTGGTGAAATGGGCTTTAGGACAGTGTCTAGGAGAGGGGCTGCAGATCTCTGTTGAAATGGGATTTAGGACAGAGTCTAGGGGAGGGGCTGCAGGTCTCTGGTGAATTGGGCTTTAGGACAGAGTCTAGGGGAGGGGCTGGGTCTCTGGTGAAATGGGCTTTAGGACAGAGTCTAGGGGAGGGTCTGCAGGTCTCTGGTGAAATGGGCTTTAGGACCGAGTCTAGGGAGGGGCTGCATGTCTCGGGTGGAATGGGCTTTAGGACAGAGTCTAGGGAGGGGCTGCAGGTCTCTGGTGAAATGGGCTTTAGGACAGAGTCTAGGAGAGGGGCTGCAGATCTCTGTTGAAATGGGATTTAGGACAGAGTCTAGGGAGGGGCTGCAGGTCTCTGGTGGAATGGGCTTTAGGACAGAGTCTAGGGAGGGCTGCAGGTCTCTGGTGAAATGGGCTTTAGGACAGAGTCTAGGAGAGGGGCTGCAGGTCTCTGGTGAAATGGGCTTTAGGACAGTCTAGGGGAGGGGCTGCAGGTCTCTGGTGAAATGGGCTTTAGGACTGAGTCTAGGGGAGGGGCTGCAGGTCTCTGGTGGAATGGGCTTTAGGACAGAGTCTAGGGGAGGGGCTGCAGGTCTCTGGTGAAATGGGCTTTAGGACAGAGTCTAGGGGAGGGGCTGCAGGTCTCTGGTGGAATGGGCTTTAGGACAGAGTCTAGGGGAGGGGCTGCAGGTCTCTGGTGAAATGGGCTTTAGGACAGAGTCTAGGGGAGGGGCTGCATGTCTCGGGTGGAATGGGCTTTAGGACAGAGTCTAGGGGAGGGGCTGCAGGTCTCTGGTGAAATGGGCTTTAGGACAGAGTCTAGGAGAGGGGCTGCAGATCTCTGTTGAAATGGGTTTTAGGACAGAGTCTAGGGGAGGGTCTGCAGGTCTCTGGTGGAATGGGCTTTAGGACAGAGTCTAGGGGAGGGGCTGCAGGTCTCTGGTGAAATGGGCTTTAGGACAGAGTCTAGGGGAGGGGCTGCAGGTCTCTGGTGAAATGGGCTTTAGGACTGAGTCTAGGGGAGGGGCTGCAGGTCTCTGGTGGAATGGGCTTTAGGACAGAGTCTAGGGGAGGGGCTGCAGGTCTCTGGTGAAATGGGCTTTAGGACAGAGTCTAGGGGAGGGGCTGCAGGTCTCTGGTGAAATGGGCTTTAGGACAGAGTCTAGGAGAGGGGCTGCAGGTCTCTGGTGAAATGGGCTTTAGGACTGAGTCTAGGGGAGGGGCTGCAGGTCTCTGGTGAATTGGGCTTTAGGACAGAGTCTAGGAGAGGGGCTGCAGGTCTCTGGTGAAATGGGCTTTAGGACAGAGTCTAGGAGAGGGGCTGCAGGTCTCTGGTGAAATGGGCTTTAGGACAGAGTCTAGGAGAGGGGTTGCAAATCTCTGGTGAAATGGGCTTTAGGACAGAGTCTAGGGGGGCTGCAGATCTCTGTTGAAATGGGATTTAGGACAGAGTCTAGGGAGGGGCTGCAGGTCTCTGGTGAAATGGGCTTTAGGACAGAGTCTAGGGGAGGGGCTGCAGGTCTCTGGTGAAATGGGCTTTAGGACAGAGTCTAGGGGAGGGGCTGCAGGTCTCTGGTGGAATGGGCTTTAGGACAGAGTCTAGGGGAGGGGCTGCAGGTCTCTGGTGAAATGGGCTTTAGGACAGTGTCTAGGAGAGGGGCTGCAGATCTCTGTTGAAATGGGATTTAGGACAGAGTCTAGGGGAGGGGCTGCAGGTCTCTGGTGAAATGGGCTTTAGGACAGAGTCTAGGGGAGGGGCTGCATGTCTCTGGTGAAATGGGCTTTAGGACAGAGTCTAGGGGAGGGTCTGCAGGTCTCTGGTGAAATGGGCTTTAGGACCGAGTCTAGGGGAGGGGCTGCATGTCTCGGGTGGAATGGGCTTTAGGACAGAGTCTAGGGGAGGGCTGCAGGTCTCTGGTGAAATGGGCTTTAGGACAGAGTCTAGGAGAGGGGCTGCAGATCTCTGTTGAAATGGGATTTAGGACAGAGTCTAGGGGAGGGGCTGCAGGTCTCTGGTGGAATGGGCTTTAGGACAGAGTCTAGGGGAGGGCTGCAGGTCTCTGGTGAAATGGGCTTTAGGACAGAGTCTAGGAGAGGGGCTGCAGGTCTCTGGTGAAATGGGCTTTAGGACAGAGTCTAGGGGAGGGGCTGCAGGTCTCTGGTGAAATGGGCTTTAGGACTGAGTCTAGGGGAGGGGCTGCAGGTCTCTGGTGGAATGGGCTTTAGGACAGAGTCTAGGGGAGGGGCTGCAGGTCTCTGGTGAAATGGGCTTTAGGACAGTGTCTAGGAGAGGGGCTGCAGATCTCTGTTGAAATGGGATTTAGGACAGAGTCTAGGGGAGGGGCTGCAGGTCTCTGGTGAAATGGGCTTTAGGACAGAGTCTAGGAGAGGGGCTGCAGATCTCTGTTGAAATGGGATTTAGGACAGAGTCTAGGGGAGGGGCTGCAGGTCTCTGGTGAAATGGGCTTTAGGACTGAGTCTAGGGGAGGGGCTGCAGGTCTCTGGTGGAATGGGCTTTAGGACAGAGTCTAGGAGAGGGGCTGCAGATCTCTGGTGAATTGGGCTTTAGGACTGAGTCTAGGGGAGGGGCTGCAGGTCTCTGGTGAAATGGGCTTTAGGACAGAGTCTAGGGGAGGGGCTGCAGGTCTCTGGTGGAATGGGCTTTAGGACAGAGTCTAGGGGAGGGGCTGCAGGTCTCTGGTGAAATGGGCTTTAGGACAGAGTGTAGGGGAGGGGCTGCATGTCTCGGGTGGAATGGGCTTTAGGACAGAGTCTAGGGGAGGGGCTGCAGGTCTCTGGTGAAATGGGCTTTAGGACAGTGTCTAGGAGAGGGGCTGCAGATCTCTGTTGAAATGGGATTTAGGACAGAGTCTAGGGGAGGTGCTGCAGGTCTCTGGTGAATTGGGCTTTAGGACAGAGTCTAGGGGAGGGGCTGCATGTCTCTGGTGAAATGGGCTTTAGGACAGAGTCTAGGGGAGGGTCTGCAGGTCTCTGGTGAAATGGGCTTTAGGACCGAGTCTAGGGGAGGGGCTGCATGTCTCGGGTGGAATGGGCTTTAGGACAGAGTCTAGGGGAGGGGCTGCAGGTCTCTGGTGAAATGGGCTTTAGGACAGAGTCTAGGAGAGGGGCTGCAGATCTCTGTTGAAATGGGCTTTAAGGACAGAGTCTAGGGGAGGGGGGCAGGTCTCTGGTGGAATGGGCTAGGACAGAGTCTAGGGAGGCTCAGGTCTGGTGAAATGGGCTTTAGGACAGAGTCTAGGGAGGGGCTGCAGGTCTCTGGTGAAATGGGCTTTAGGACAGAGTCTAGGGAGGGGCTGCAGGTCTCTGGTGAAATGGGCTTTAGGACTGAGTCTAGGGAGGGGCTGCAGGAGTGGAATGGGCTTTAGGACAGAGTCTAGGGAGGGGCTGCAGGTCTCTGGTGAAATGGGCTTTAGGACAGAGTCTAGGGAGGGGCTGCAGATCTCTGTTGAAATGGGATTTGAAATGCAGGGAAATGGGCTTTAGGACTGAGTCTAGGGGAGGGGCTGCAGGTCTCTGGTGGAATGGGCTTTAGGACAGAGTCTAGGGAGGGGCTGCAGGTCTCTGGTGAAATGGGCTTTAGGACAGAGTCTGCAGGTCTCTGGGGAGGGGGGCTGCAGGTCTCTGGTGAAATGGGCTTTAGGACAGAGTCTAGGGGAGGGGCTGCAGGATCTCTGTTGAAATGGGCTTTAGGACAGAGTCTAGGGAGGGGCTGCAGGTCTCTGGTGAAATGGGCTTTAGGACAGAGTCTAGGGGAGGGGCTGCAGGTCTCTGGTGAAATGGGCTTTAGGACAGAGTCTAGGGAGGGGGGCTGGGCAGGTCTCTGCAGGTGAAATGGGCTTTAGGACAGAGTCTAGGGAGGGGCTGCAGGTCTCTGGTGAAATGGGCTTTAGGACAGAGTCTAGGGGAGGGGCTGCAGGTCTCTGGTGAAATGGGCTTTAGGGACAGGGAGTCTAGAATGGGAGGACAGAGTCTGGAGGGGCTGTCTCTGGTGAAATGGGCTTTAGGACAGAGTCTAGGGAGGGGCTGCAGGTCTGGTGAAATGGGATTTAGGACAGAGTCTGTGGTGAAATGGGCTTTAGGACAGAGTCTAGGGGAGGGGCTGCAGGTCTCTGGTGAAATGGGCTTTAGGACAGAGTCTAGGGGAGGGGCTGCAGGTCTCTGGTGAAATGGGCTTTAGGACAGAGTCTAGGGGAGGGGCTGCAGGTCTCTGGTGAAATGGGCTTTAGGACAGAGTCTAGGGGAGGGGCTGCATGTCTCGGGTGGAATGGGCTTTAGGACAGAGTCTAGGGAGGGGCTGCTCTGGTGAAATGGGCTTTAGGACAGAGTCTAGGAGAGGGGCTGCAGATCTCTGTTGAAATGGGATTTAGGACAGAGTCTAGGGGAGGGTCTGCAGGTCTCTGGTGGAATGGGCTTTAGGACAGAGTCTAGGGAGGGGCTGCAGGTCTCTGGTGAAATGGGCTTTAGGACAGAGTCTAGGGGAGGGGCTGCAGGTCTCTGGTGGAATGGGCTTTAGGACAGAGTCTAGGGAGGGGCTGCAGGTCTCTGGTGAAATGGGCTTTAGGACAGAGTCTAGGGAGGGGCTGCAGGTCTCTGGTGAATGGGCTTTAGGACAGAGTCTAGGGGAGGGGCTGCAGGTCTCTGGTGAAATGGGCTTTAGGACTGAGTCTAGGGGAGGGGCTGCAGGTCTCTGGTGGAATGGGCTTTAGGACAGAGTCTAGGGGAGGGGCTGCAGGTCTCTGGTGAAATGGGCTTTAGGACAGTGTCTAGGAGAGGGGCTGCAGATCTCTGTTGAAATGGGATTTAGGACAGAGTCTAGGGAGGGGCTGCAGGTCTCTGGTGAAATGGGCTTTAGGACTGAGTCTAGGGAGGGGCTGCAGGTCTCTGGTGGAATGGGCTTTAGGACAGTGTCTAGGGGAGGGGCTGCAGGTCTCTGGTGAAATGGGCTTTAGGACTGAGTCTAGGGGAGGGGCTGCAGGTCTCTGGTGAAATGGGCTTTAGGACAGAGTCTAGGGGAGGGGCTGCAGGTCTCTGGTGAAATGGGCTTTAGGACAGAGTCTAGGGGAGGGGCTGCAGGTCTCTGGTGAAATGGGCTTTAGGACAGAGTCTAGGGGAGGGTCTGCAGGTCTCTGGTGAAATGGGCTTTAGGACCGAGTCTAGGGGAGGGGCTGCATGTCTCGGGTGGAATGGGCTTTAGGACAGAGTCTAGGGGAGGGGCTGCAGGTCTCTGGTGAAATGGGCTTTAGGACAGAGTCTAGGGGAGGGGCTGCAGGTCTCTGGTGGAATGGGCTTTAGGACAGAGTCTAGGGGAGGGGCTGCAGGTCTCTGGTGAAATGGGCTTTAGGACAGAGTCTAGGAGAGGGGCTGCAGGTCTCTGGTGAAATGGGCTTTAGGACAGAGTCTAGGAGAGGGGCTGCAGATCTCTGGTGAAATGGGATTTAGGACAGAGTCTAGGGGAGGGGCTGCAGGTCTCTGGTGAAATGGGCTTTAGGACAGAGTCTAGGGGAGGGGCTGCAGGTCTCTGGTGAAATGGGCTTTAGGACAGAGTCTAGGGGAGGGGCTGCAGGTCTCTGGTGAAATGGGCTTTAGGACTGAGTCTAGGGGGGGCTGCAGGTCTCTGGTGAAATGGGCTTTAGGACAGAGTCTAGGGAGGGGCTGCAGGTCTCTGGTGAAATGGGCTTTAGGACAGAGTCTAGGGGAGGGGCTGCAGGTCTCTGGTGAAATGGGCTTTAGGACAGAGTCTAGGGAGGGTCTGCAGAAATGGGCTAGGACAGAGTCTAGGGAGGGGCTGCATGTCTGGTGAAATGGGCTTTAGGACAGAGTCTAGGGAGGGGCTGCAGGTCTCTGGTGAAATGGGCTTTAGGACAGAGTCTAGGGAGGGGCTGCAGGTCTCTGGTGAATGGGCTTTAGGACAGAGTCTAGGGGAGGGGCTGCAGGTCTCTGGTGAAATGGGCTTTAGGACAGAGTCTAGGAGAGGGGCTGCAGGTCTCTGGTGAAATGGGCTTTAGGACAGAGTCTAGGGGAGGGGCTGCAGATCTCTGGTGAATGGGCTTTAGGACAGAGTCTAGGGGAGGGGCTGCAGGTCTCTGGTGAAATGGGCTTTAGGACAGAGTCTAGGGGAGGGGCTGCAGGTCTCTGGTGAAATGGGCTTTAGGACAGAGTCTAGGGGAGGGGCTCAGGTCTCTGGTGGAATGGGCTTTAGGACAGAGTCTAGGAGAGGGGCAGGTCTCTGGTGAAATGGGCTTTAGGACAGAGTCTAGGGGAGGGGAGAATGGGCTAGGACAGAGTCTCTGGTCTCTGGTGAAATGGGCTTTAGGACAGAGTCTAGGGGAGGGGCTGCAGGTCTCTGGTGAAATGGGCTTTAGGACAGAGTCTAGGGAGGGGCTGCAGGTCTCTGGTGAAATGGGCTTTAGGACAGAGTCTAGGGGAGGGCTGCAGGTCTCTGGTGAAATGGGCTTTAGGACAGAGTCTAGGGGAGGGGTCTCTGGTGAAATGGGCTTTAGGACAGAGTCTAGGGAGGGGCTGCAGGTCTCTGGTGAATGGGCTTTAGGACAGAGTCTAGGGAGGGGCTGCAGGTCTCTGGGTGAAATGGGCTTTAGGACAGAGTCTAGGAGAGGGGCTGCAGATCTCTGTTGAAATGGGATTTAGGACAGAGTCTAGGGGAGGGGCTGCAGGTCTCTGGTGGAATGGGCTTTAGGACAGAGTCTAGGGAGGGCTGCAGGTCTCTGAAATGGGCTTTAGGACAGAGTCTAGGGAGGGGCTGCAGGTCTCTGGTGAAATGGGCTTTAGGACAGAGTCTAGGGGGGGCTGCAGGTCTCTGGTGAAATGGGCTTTAGGACAGAGTCTAGGGGAGGGGCTGCAGGTCTCTGGTGAAATGGGCTTTAGGACAGAGTCTAGGGGAGGGGGAAATGGGCTTTAGGACTGAGAGGTCTCTGGTGGAATGGGCTTTTAGGGAGTC
The DNA here is from genome assembly GCF_034236695.1 of Oncorhynchus nerka. Taxonomy (NCBI): domain Eukaryota; kingdom Metazoa; phylum Chordata; class Actinopteri; order Salmoniformes; family Salmonidae; genus Oncorhynchus; species Oncorhynchus nerka. Next base: position 53,508,954 of record NC_088405.1, read on the forward strand.
TGCTGCAGGTCTCTGGTGAAATGGGCTTTAGGACAGAGTCTAGGGGAGGGGCTGCAGGTCTCTGGTGAAATGGGCTTTAGGACAGAGTCTAGGGGAGGGGCTGCAGGTCTCTGGTGAAATGGGCTTTAGGACAGAGTCTAGGGGAGGGGCTGCAGGTCTCTGGTGAAATGGGCTTTAGGACAGAGTCTAGGGGAGGGGCTGCAGGTCTCTGGTGAAATGGGCTTTAGGACAGAGTCTAGGGAGGGGCTGCAGGTCTCTGGTGAAATGGGCTTTAGGACAGAGTCAGAGTCTCTGGTGAAATGGGCTTTAGGACAGAGTCTAGGGGAGGGGCTGCAGGTCTCTGGTGAAATGGGCTTTAGGACAGAGTCTGCAGGGAAATGGGCTTTGCAGGTCTCTGGTGAAATGGGCTTTAGGACAGAGTCTAGGGAGGGGCTGCAGGTCTCTGGTGAAATGGGCTTTAGGACAGAGTCTAGGAGAGGGGCTGCAGATCTCTGTTGAAATGGGATTTAGGACAGAGTCTAGGGGAGGGGCTGCAGGTCTCTGGTGAAATGGGCTTTAGGACAGAGTCTAGGGGAGGGGCTGCAGGTCTCTGGTGAAATGGGCTTTAGGACAGAGTCTAGGGAGGGGCTGCAGGTCTCTGGTGGAATGGGCTTTAGGTGAAGGGGAGGGGCTGCAGGTCTCTGGTGAAATGGGCTTTAGGACAGAGTCTAGGGAGGGGCTGCAGGTCTCTGGTGAAATGGGCTTTAGGACTGAGTCTAGGGAGGGGCTGCAGGTCTCTGGTGAAATGGGCTTTAGGACAGAGTCTAGGGAGGGGCTGCAGGTCTCTGGTGAAATGGGCTTTAGGACAGAGTCTAGGGGAGGGGCTGCAGGTCTCTGGTGGAATGGGCTTTAGGACAGAGTCTAGGGGAGGGGCTGCAGGTCTCTGGTGAAATGGGCTTTAGGACAGAGTCTAGGGGAGGGGCTGCAGGTCTCTGGTGGAATGGGCTTTAGGACAGAGTCTAGGGGAGGGCTGCAGGTCTCTGGTGAAATGGGCTTTAGGACAGAGTCTAGGAGAGGGGCTGCAGGTCTCTGGTGAAATGGGCTTTAGGACAGAGTCTAGGAGGGGCTGCAGATCTCTGTTGAAATGGGATTTAGGACAGAGTCTAGGGAGGGGCTGCAGGTCTCTGGTGAAATGGGCTTTAGGACAGAGTCTAGGGAGGGGCTGCAGGTCTCTGGTGAAATGGGCTTTAGGACAGAGTCTAGGGAGGGGCTGCAGGTCTCTGGTGGAATGGGCTTTAGGACAGAGTCTAGGGAGGGGCTGCAGGTCTCTGGTGAAATGGGCTTTAGGACAGAGTCTAGGGGAGGGGCTGCAGGTCTCTGGTGGAATGGGCTTTAGGACAGAGTCTAGGGGAGGGGCTGCAGGTCTCTGGTGAAATGGGCTTTAGGACAGTGTCTAGGGGAGGGGCTGCAGGTCTCTGGTGAAATGGGCTTTAGGACAGAGTCTAGGGGAGAGGGGCTGCAGGTCTCTGGTGAAATGGGCTTTAGGACAGAGTCTAGGGGAGGGGCTGCAGGTCTCTGGTGAAATGGGCTTTAGGACAGAGTCTAGGGGAGGGCTGCAGGTCTCTGGTGAAATGGGCTTTAGGACAGAGTCTAGGGGAGGGGCTGCAGGTCTCTGGTGAAATGGGCTTTAGGACAGAGTCTAGGGGAGGGCTGCAGGTCTCTGGTGAAATGGGCTTTAGGACAGAGTCTAGGGGAGGGGCTGCAGGTCTCTGGTGGAATGGGCTTTAGGACAGAGTCTAGGGGAGGGGCTGCAGGTCTCTGGTGAAATGGGCTTTAGGACAGAGTCTAGGAGAGGGGCTGCAGATCTCTGTTGAAATGGGATTTAGGACAGAGAGGGGAGGGGCTGCAGGTCTCTGGTGGAATGGGCTTTAGGACAGAGTCTAGGGGAGGGCTGCAGGTCTCTGGTGAAATGGGCTTTAGGACAGAGTCTAGGGAGGGGCTGCAGGTCTCTGGTGAAATGGGCTTTAGGACAGAGTCTAGGGGAGGGGCTGCAGGTCTCTGAAATGGGCTTTAGGACTGAGTCTAGGGGAGGGGCTGCAGGTCTCTGGTGGAATGGGCTTTAGGACAGAGTCTAGGGGAGGGGCTGCAGGTCTCTGGTGAAATGGGCTTTAGGACAGAGTCTAGGGGAGGGGCTGCAGGTCTCTGGTGAAATGGGCTTTAGGACAGAGTCTAGGGGAGGGGCTGCAGGTCTCTGGTGAAATGGGCTTTAGGACAGAGTCTAGGGGAGGGGCTGCAGGTCTCTGGTGAAATGGGCTTTAGGACAGAGTCTAGGGGAGGGGCTGCAGGTCTCTGGTGAAATGGGCTTTAGGACAGAGTCTAGGGAGGGGCTGCAGTGTCTCTGGTCTCTGGTGAAATGGGCTTTAGGACAGAGTCTAGGGGAGGGTCTGCAGGTCTCTGGTGAAATGGGCTTTAGGACAGAGTCTAGGGGAGGGGCTGCATGTCTCGGGTGGAATGGGCTTTAGGACAGAGTCTAGGGGAGGGGCTGCAGGTCTCTGGTGAAATGGGCTTTAGGACAGAGTCTAGGAGAGGGGCTGCAGATCTCTGTTGAAATGGGATTTAGGACAGAGTCTAGGGAGGGGCTGCAGGTCTCTGGTGAAATGGGCTTTAGGACAGAGTCTAGGGAGGGGCTGCAGGTCTCTGGTGAAATGGGCTTTAGGACAGAGTCTAGGGAGAGGGGCTGCAGGTCTCTGGTGAAATGGGCTTTAGGACAGAGTCTAGGGAGGGGCTGCAGGTCTCTGGTGAAATGGGGGTCTAGGGGAGGCTGCAGGTCTCTGGTGAAATGGGCTTTAGGACAGAGTCTAGGGGAGGGGCTGCAGGTCTCTGGTGGAATGGGCTTTAGGACAGAGTCTAGGGGAGGGGCTGCAGGTCTCTGGTGAAATGGGCTTTAGGACAGAGTCTAGGGGAGGGGCTGCAGGTCTCTGGTGAAATGGGCTTTAGGACAGAGTCTAGGGGAGGGGCTGCAGGTCTCTGGTGAAATGGGCTTTAGGACAGAGTCTAGGGAGGGGCTGCAGGTCTCTGGTGAAATGGGCTTTAGGACAGAGTCTAGGGGAGGGCTGCAGGTCTCTGGTGAAATGGGCTTTAGGACTGAGTCTAGGGGAGGGGCTGCAGGTCTCTGGTGAAATGGGCTTTAGGACAGAGTCTAGGGAGGGGCTGCAGGTCTCTGGTGAATTGGGCTTTAGGACAGAGTCTAGGGAGGGGCTGCATGTCTCTGGTGAAATGGGCTTTAGGACAGAGTCTAGGGAGGGTCTGCAGGTCTCTGGTGAAATGGGCTTTAGGACCGAGTCTAGGGGAGGGGCTGCATGTCTCGGGTGGAATGGGCTTTAGGACAGAGTCTAGGGGAGGGGCTGCAGGTCTCTGGTGAAATGGGCTTTAGGACAGAGTCTAGAGAGGGGCTGCAGATCTCTGTTGAAATGGGATTTAGGACAGAGTCTAGGGAGGGGCTGCAGGTCTCTGGTGGAATGGGCTTTAGGACAGAGTCTAGGGAGGGCTGCAGGTCTCTGGTGAAATGGGCTTTAGGACAGAGTCTAGGAGAGGGGCTGCAGGTCTCTGGTGAAATGGGCTTTAGGACAGAGTCTAGGGGAGGGGCTGCAGGTCTCTGGTGAAATCTAGGACTGAGTCTAGGGGAGGGGCTGCAGGTCTCTGGTGGAATGGGCTTTAGGACAGAGTCTAGGGGAGGGGCTGCAGGTCTCTGGTGAAATGGGCTTTAGGACAGAGTCTAGGGGAGGGGCTGCAGGTCTCTGGTGAAATGGGCTTTAGGACAGAGTCTAGGGAGGGGCTGCAGGTCTCTGGTGAAATGGGCTTTAGGACAGAGTCTAGGAGAGGGGCTGCAGGTCTCTGGTGAAATGGGCTTTAGGACTGAGTCTAGGGAGGGGCTGCAGGTCTCTGGAAATGGGCTTTAGGACAGAGTCTAGGGAGGGGCTGCAGGTCTCTGGTGAAATGGGCTTTAGGACAGAGTCTAGGGAGGGGCTGCTGTCTCTGGTGAAATGGGCTTTAGGACAGAGTCTAGGGAGGGTCTGCAGGTCTCTGGTGAAATGGGCTTTAGGGAGTCTAGGGAGGGGCTGCATGTCTCGGGTGGAATGGGCTTTAGGACAGAGAGGGAGGGGCTGCAGGTCTCTGGTGAAATGGGCTTTAGGACAGAGTCTAGGGGAGGGGCTGCAGATCTCTGTTGAAATGGGATTTAGGACAGAGTCTAGGGGAGGGGCTGCAGGTCTCTGGTGAAATGGGCTTTAGGACAGAGTCTAGGGAGGGGCTGCAGGTCTCTGGTGAAATGGGCTTTAGGACAGAGTCTAGGGAGGGGCTGCAGGTCTCTGGTGAAATGGGCTTTAGGACAGAGTCTAGGGAGGGGCTGCAGGTCTCTGGTGAAATGGGCTTTAGGACTGAGTCTAGGGGAGGGGCTGCAGGTCTGGTGGAATGGGCTTTAGGACAGAGTCTAGGGGAGGGGCTGCAGGTCTCTGGTGAAATGGGCTTTAGGACAGAGTCTAGGGAGGGGCTGCAGTCTCTGGATTTAGGACAATGGGTCTTTAGGACAGAGTCTAGGGGAGGGGCTGCAGGTCTCTGGTGAAATGGGCTTTAGGACAGAGTCTAGGAGAGGGGCTGCAGATCTCTGGTGAAATGGGCTTTAGGACAGAGTCTAGGGAGGGGCTGCAGGTCTCTGGTGAAATGGGCTTTAGGACAGAGTCTAGGGGAGGGGCTGCAGGTCTCTGGTGAAATGGGCTTTAGGACAGAGTCTAGGGAGGGGCTGCAGGTCTCTGGTGAAATGGGCTTTAGGACTGAGTCTAGGGGAGGGGCTGCAGGTCTCTGGTGAAATGGGCTTTAGGACAGAGTCTAGGGGAGGGGCTGCAGGTCTCTGGTGAAATGGGCTTTAGGACAGAGTCTAGGGGAGGGGCTGCAGGTCTCTGGTGAAATGGGCTTTAGGACAGAGTCTAGGGGAGGGGCTGCAGGTCTCTGGTGGAATGGGCTTTAGGACAGAGTCTAGGGGAGGGGCTGCAGGTCTCTGGTGAAATGGGCTTTAGGACAGAGTCTAGGGAGGGGCTGCAGGTCTCTGGTGAAATGGGCTTTAGGACAGAGTCTAGGGGAGGGGCTGCAGGTCTCTGGTGAAATGGGCTTTAGGACAGAGTCTAGGGGAGGGGCTGCAGGTCTCTGGTGAAATGGGCTTTAGGACAGAGTCTAGGACAGAGAAATCTTTAGGACAGGGAGGGGCTGCAGGTCTCTGGTGAAATGGGCTTTAGGACAGAGTCTAGGGAGGGGCTGCAGGTCTCTGGTGAAATGGGCTTTAGGACAGAGTCTAGGGGAGGGGCTGCAGGTCTCTGGTGAAATGGGCTTTAGGACAGAGTCTAGGGAGGGGCTGCAGGTCTCTGGTGAAATGGGCTTTAGGACAGAGTCTAGGGAGGGGCTGCAGGTCTCTGGTGAAATGGGCTTTAGGACAGAGTCTAGGGAGGGGCTGCAGGTCTCTGGTGAAATGGGCTTTAGGACAGAGTCTAGGGAGGGGGAGGGGCTGCAGGTCTCTGGTGAAATGGGCTTTAGGACAGAGTCTAGGGGAGGGGCTGCAGGTCTCTGGTGGAATGGGCTTTAGGACAGAGTCTAGGGGAGGGGCTGCAGGTCTCTGGTGAAATGGGCTTTAGGACAGAGTCTAGGGGAGGGGCTGCATGTCTCGGGTGGAATGGGCTTTAGGACAGAGTCTAGGGGAGGGGCTGCAGGTCTCTGGTGAAATGGGCTTTAGGACAGAGTCTAGGAGAGGGGCTGCAGATCTCTGTTGAAATGGGATTTAGGACAGAGTCTAGGGGAGGGGCTGCAGGTCTCTGGTGGAATGGGCTTTAGGACAGAGTCTAGGGGAGGGCTGCAGGTCTCTGGTGAAATGGGCTTTAGGACAGAGTCTAGGAGAGGGGCTGCAGGTCTCTGGTGAAATGGGCTTTAGGACAGAGTCTAGGGGAGGGGCTGCAGGTCTCTGGTGAAATGGGCTTTAGGACTGAGTCTAGGGAGGGGCTGCAGGTCTCTGGTGAATGGGCTTTAGGACAGAGTCTAGGGAGGGGCTGCAGGTCTCTGGTGAAATGGGCTTTAGGACAGAGTCTAGGGGAGGGGCTGCAGGTCTCTGGTGAAATGGGCTTTAGGACAGAGTCTAGGGGAGGGGCTGCAGGTCTCTGGTGAAATGGGCTTTAGGACAGAGAGGGAGGGGCTGCAGGTCTCTGGTGAAATGGGCTTTAGGACTGAGTCTAGGGGAGGGGCTGCAGGTCTCTGGTGAAATGGGCTTTAGGACAGAGTCTAGGGAGGGGCTGCAGGTCTCTGGTGAATTGGGCTTTAGGACAGAGTCTAGGGAGGGGCTGCATGTCTCTGGTGAAATGGGCTTTAGGACAGAGTCTAGGGGAGGGTCTGCAGGTCTCTGGTGAAATGGGCTTTAGGACCGAGTCTAGGGAGGGGCTCATGTCTGGTGGAATGGGCTTTAGGACAGAGTCTAGGGGAGGGGCTGCAGGTCTCTGGTGAAATGGGCTTTAGGACAGAGTCTAGGAGAGGGGCTGCAGATCTCTGTTGAAATGGGATTTGCAGAGTCTAGGGAGGGGCTGCAGGTCTCTGGTGGAATGGGCTTTAGGACAGAGTCTAGGGAGGGCTGCAGGTCTCTGGTGAAATGGGCTTTAGGACAGAGTCTAGGAGAGGGGCTGCAGGTCTCTGGTGAAATGGGCTTTAGGACAGAGTCTAGGGGAGGGGCTGCAGGTCTCTGGTGAAATGGGCTTTAGGACTGAGTCTAGGGGAGGGGCTGCAGGTCTCTGGTGGAATGGGCTTTAGGACAGAGTCTAGGGGAGGGGCTGCAGGTCTCTGGTGAAATGGGCTTTAGGACAGTGTCTAGGAGAGGGGCTGCAGATCTCTGTTGAAATGGGATTTAGGACAGAGTCTAGGGGAGGGGCTGCAGGTCTCTGGTGAAATGGGCTTTAGGACAGAGTCTAGGGGAGGGGCTGCAGGTCTCTGGTGAAATGGGCTTTAGGACAGAGTCTAGGGGAGGGGCTGCAGGTCTCTGGTGAAATGGGCTTTAGGACTGAGTCTAGGGGAGGGCTGCAGGTCTCTGGTGAAATGGGCTTTAGGACAGAGTCTAGGGGAGGGCAGCTAGGACAGAGTCTAGGGAGGTCTCTGGTGAAATGGGCTTTAGGACTGAGTCTAGGGGAGGGGCTGCAGGTCTCTGGTGGAATGGGCTTTAGGACAGAGTCTAGGAGGGGGCTGCAGATCTCTGGTGAAATGGGCTTTAGGACAGAGTCTAGGGAGGGGCTGCAGGTCTCTGGTGAAATGGGCTTTAGGACAGAGTCTAGGGGAGGGGCTGCAGGTCTCTGGTGAAATGGGCTTTAGGACAGAGTCTGCAGGGGGAGGACAGAGTCTAGGGGGTCTCTGGTGGAATGGGCTTTAGGACAGAGTCTAGGGAGGGGCTGCAGGTCTCTGGTGAAATGGGCTTTAGGACAGAGTCTAGGGGAGGGGCTGCAGGTCTCTGGTGAAATGGGCTTTAGGACAGAGTCTAGGGGAGGGCTGCAGGTCTCTGGTGAAATGGGCTTTAGGACAGAGTCTAGGGGAGGGGCTGCAGGTCTCTGGTGGAATGGGCTTTAGGACAGAGTCTAGGGGAGGGGCTGCAGGTCTCTGGTGAAATGGGCTTTAGGACAGAGTCTAGGAGAGGGCTGCAGATCTCTGTTGAAATGGGATTTAGGACAGAGTCTAGGGAGGGGCTGCAGGTCTCTGGTGAAATGGGCTTTAGGACAGAGTCTAGGGGAGGGCTGCAGGTCTCTGGTGAAATGGGCTTTAGGACAGAGTCTAGGGGAGGGGCTGCAGGTCTCTGGTGAAATGGGCTTTAGGACAGAGTCTAGGGGAGGGGCTGCAGGTCTCTGGTGAAATGGGCTTTAGGACAGAGTCTAGGGGAGGGGCTGCAGGTCTCTGGTGAAATGGGCTTTAGGACAGAGGGGAGGGGCTGCAGGTCTCTGGTGAAATGGGCTTTAGGACAGAGTCTAGGGAGGGGCTGCAGGTCTCTGGTGAAATGGGCTTTAGGACAGAGTCTAGGAGAGGGGCTGCAGGTCTCTGGTGAAATGGGCTTTAGGACTGAGTCTAGGGAGGGGCTGCAGGTCTCTGGTGAAATGGGCTTTAGGACAGAGTCTAGGGGAGGGGCTGCAGGTCTCTGGTGAATTGGGCTTTAGGACAGAGTCTAGGGGAGGGGCTGCATGTCTCTGGTGAAATGGGCTTTAGGACAGAGTCTAGGGGAGGGTCTGCAGGTCTCTGGTGAAATGGGCTTTAGGACCGAGTCTAGGGGAGGGGCTGCATGTCTCGGGTGGAATGGGCTTTAGGACAGAGTCTAGGGGAGGGGCTGCAGGTCTCTGGTGAAATGGGCTTTAGGACAGAGTCTAGGGGAGGGGCTGCAGATCTCTGTTGAAATGGGATTTAGGACAGAGTCTAGGGGAGGGGCTGCAGGTCTCTGGTGGAATGGGCTTTAGGACAGAGTCTAGGGGAGGGGCTGCAGGTCTCTGGTGAAATGGGCTTTAGGACAGAGTCTAGGGGAGGGGCTGCAGGTCTCTGGTGAAATGGGCTTTAGGACTGAGTCTAGGGAGGGGCTGCAGGTCTCTGGTGGAATGGGCTTTAGGACAGAGTCTAGGAGAGGGGCTGCAGGTCTCTGGTGAAATGGGCTTTAGGACAGAGTCTAGGGGAGGGGGCAGGTCTCTGAAATGGGCTTTCAGAGTCTAGGGGAGGGGCTGCAGGTCTCTGGTGGAATGGGCTTTAGGACAGAGTCTAGGGGAGGGGCTGCAGGTCTCTGGTGAAATGGGCTTTAGGACAGAGTCTAGGGGAGGGGCTGCAGGTCTCTGGTGAAATGGGCTTTAGGACAGAGTCTAGGGGAGGGGCTGCAGGTCTCTGGTGAAATGGGCTTTAGGACAGAGTCTAGGGGAGGGGCTGCAGGTCTCTGGTGAAATGGGCTTTAGGACAGAGTCTAGGGGAGGGGCTGCAGGTCTCTGGTGGAATGGGCTTTGACAAGTCTAGGGGAGGGGCTGCAGGTTGGTGAAATAGGACAGAGTCTAGGGAGGGGCTGAGGTCTCTGGTGAAATGGGCTTTAGGACAGAGTCTAGGGAGGGGCTGCAGGTCCTGGTGAAATGGGCTTTAGGACAGAGTCTAGGGGAGGGGCTGCAGGTCTCTGGTGAAATGGGCTTTAGGACAGAGTCTAGGAGAGGGGCTGCAGGTCTCTGGTGAAATGGGCTTTAGGACTGAGTCTAGGGGAGGGGCTGCAGGTCTCTGGTGAAATGGGCTTTAGGACAGAGTCTAGGGGAGGGGCTGCAGGTGAAATGGGCTTTAGGACAGAGTCTAGGGGAGGGGCTGCATGTCTCTGGTGAAATGGGCTTTAGGACAGAGTCTAGGGGAGGGTCTGCAGGTCTCTGGTGAAATGGGCTTTAGGGAGTCAGGGAGGGGCTGCATGTCTCGGGTGGAATGGGCTTTAGGACAGAGTCTAGGGGAGGGGCTGCAGGTCTCTGGTGAAATGGGCTTTAGGACAGAGTCTAGGAGAGGGGCTGCAGATCTCTGTTGAAATGGGATTTAGGACAGAGTCTAGGGGAGGGGCTGCAGGTCTCTGGTGGAATGGGCTTTAGGACAGAGTCTAGGGGAGGGCTGCAGGTCTCTGGTGAAATGGGCTTTAGGACAGAGTCTAGGAGAGGGGCTGCAGGTCTCTGGTGAAATGGGCTTTAGGACAGAGTCTAGGGGAGGGGCTGCAGGTCTCTGGTGAAATGGGCTTTAGGACTGAGTCTAGGGGAGGGGCTGCAGGTCTCTGGTGGAATGGGCTTTAGGACAGAGTCTAGGGGAGGGGCTGCAGGTCTCTGGTGAAATGGGCTTTAGGACAGAGTCTAGGAGAGGGGCTGCAGGTCTCTGTTGAAATGGGATTTAGGACAGAGTCTAGGGAGGGGCTGCAGGTCTCTGGTGAAATGGGCTTTAGGACAGAGTCTAGGGAGGGGCTGCAGGTCTCTGGTGAAATGGGCTTTAGGACAGAGTCTAGGGAGGGGCTGCAGGTCTCTGGTGAAATGGGCTTTAGGACTGAGTCTAGGGAGGGCTGCAGGTCTCTGGTGGAAATGGGCTTTAGGACAGAGTCTAGGGGAGGGGCTGCAGGTCTCTGGTGAAATGGGCTTTAGGACAGAGTCTAGGGGAGGGGCTGCAGGTCTCTGGTGAAATGGGCTTTAGGACAGAGTCTAGGGGAGGGGCTGCAGGTCTCTGGTGGAATGGGCTTTAGGACAGAGTCTAGGAGAGGGGCTGCAGATCTCTGGTGAAATGGGCTTTAGGACAGAGTCTAGGGGAGGGGCTGCAGGTCTCTGGTGAAATGGGCTTTAGGACAGAGTCTAGGGAGGGGCTGCAGGTCTCTGGTGAAATGGGCTTTAGGACAGAGTCTAGGGGAGGGGCTGCAGGTCTCTGGTGAAATGGGCTTTAGGACAGAGTTAGGGGAGGGGCTGCAGTCTCTGGTGGAATGGGCTTTAGGACAGAGAGGGAGGGGCTGCAGGTCTCTGGTGAAATGGGCTTTAGGACAGAGTCTAGGGGAGGGGCTGCAGGTCTCTGGTGAAATGGGCTTTAGGACAGAGTCTAGGGGAGGGTCTGCAGGTCTCTGGTGAAATGGGCTTTAGGACAGAGTCTAGGGGAGGGGCTGGAATGGGCTTTCTAGGGGAGGGGCTGCAGGTCTCTGGTGAAATGGGCTTTAGGACAGAGTCTAGGGAGGGGCTGGTCTCTTTGAAATGGGCTTTAGGACAGAGTCTAGGGGAGGGGCTGCAGGTCTCTGGTGAAATGGGCTTTAGGACAGAGTCTAGGGGAGGGGCTGCAGGTCTCTGGTGGAATGGGCTTTAGGACAGAGTCTAGGGGAGGGGCTGCAGGTCTCTGGTGGAAATGGGCTTTAGGACAGAGTCTAGGGAATGGGCTTTAGGACAGAGTCTAGGGGAGGGGCTGCAGGTCTCTGGTGAAATGGGCTTTAGGACAGAGTCTAGGGGAGGGGCTGCAGGTCTCTGGTGAAATGGGCTTTAGGACAGAGTCTAGGGGAGGGGCTGCAGGTCTCTGGTGAAATGGGCTTTAGGACAGAGTCTAGGGAGGGGCTGCAGGTCTCTGGTGAAATGGGCTTTAGGACTGAGTCTAGGGAGGGGCTGCAGGTCTCTGGTGAAATGGGCTTTAGGACAGAGTCTAGGGAGGGGCTGCAGGTCTCTGGTGAAATGGGCTTTAGGACAGAGTCTAGGGAGGGGCTGCAGGTCTCTGGTGAAATGGGCTTTAGGACAGAGTCTAGGGGAGGGGCTGCAGGTCTCTGGTGAAATGGGCTTTAGGACAGAGTCTAGGGAGGGGCTGCAGGTCTCTGGTGAAATGGGCTTTAGGACAGAGTCTAGGGGAGGGGAGTCTAGGGGAGGGGCTGCAGGTCTCTGTTGAAATGGGATTTAGGACAGAGTCTAGGGGAGGGGCTGCAGGTCTCTGGTGGAATGGGCTTTAGGACAGAGTCTAGGGAGGGGCTGCAGATCTCTGTTGAAATGGGATTTAGGACAGAGTCTAGGGAGGGGCTGCAGGTCTCTGGTGAAATGGGCTTTAGGACTGAGTCTGGTGGAGGGCTTTAGGACAGAGTAGGAGAGGGGCTGCAGATCTCTGGTGAAATGGGCTTTAGGACAGAGTCTAGGGAGGGGCTGCAGGTCTCTGGTGAAATGGGCTTTAGGACAGAGTCTAGGGGAGGGGCTGCAGGTCTCTGGTGGAATGGGCTTTAGGACAGAGTCTAGGGGAGGGGCTGCAGGTCTCTGGTGAAATGGGCTTTAGGACAGAGTCTAGGGGAGGGGCTGCAGGTCTCTGGTGAAATGGGCTTTAGGACAGAGTCTAGGGGAGGGGCTGCAGGTCTCTGGTGAAATGGGCTTTAGGACAGAGTCTAGGGAGGGGCTGCAGGTCTCTGGTGAAATGGGCTTTAGGACAGAGTCTAGGGGAGGGGCTGCAGGTCTCTGGTGAATGGGCTTTAGGACAGAGTCTAGGGAGGGGCTGCAGGTCTCTGGTGAAATGGGCTTTAGGACAGAGTCTAGGGAGGGGCTGCAGGTCTCTGGTGAAATGGGCTTTAGGACTGAGTCTAGGGGAGGGGCTGCAGGTCTCTGGTGGAATGGGCTTTAGGACAGAGTCTAGGAGAGGGGCTGCAGGTCTCTGGTGAAATGGGCTTTAGGACAGAGTCTAGGGAGGGGCTGCAGGTCTCTGGTGAAATGGGCTTTAGGACAGAGTCTAGGGAGGGGCTGCAGGTCTCTGGTGGAATGGGCTTTAGGACAGAGTCTAGGGGAGGGGCTGCAGGTCTCTGGTGAAATGGGCTTTAGGACAGAGTCTAGGGGAGGGGCTGCAGGTCTCTGGTGAAATGGGCTTTAGGACAGAGTCTAGGGAGGGGCTGCAGGTCTCTGGTGAAATGGGCTTTAGGACAGAGTCTAGGAGAGGGGCTGCAGGTCTCTGGTGAAATGGGCTTTAGGACAGAGTCTAGGGAGGGGCTGCAGGTCTCTGGTGAAATGGGCTTTAGGACAGAGTCTAGGGGAGGGGCTGCAGGTCTCTGGTGAAATGGGCTTTAGGACAGAGTCTAGGGAGGGGCTGCATGTCTCTGGTGAAATGGGCTTTAGGACAGAGTCTAGGGGAGGGTCTGCAGGTCTCTGGTGAAATGGGCTTTAGGACCGAGTCTAGGGAGGGGCTGCATGTCTCGGGTGGAATGGGCTTTAGGACAGAGTCTAGGGGAGGGGCTGCAGGTCTCTGGTGAAATGGGCTTTAGGACAGAGTCTAGGAGAGGGGCTGCAGATCTCTGTTGAAATGGGATTTAGGACAGAGTCTAGGGAGGGGCTGCAGGTCTCTGGTGGAATGGGCTTTAGGACAGAGTCTAGGGAGGGCTGCAGGTCTCAGAAATGGGCTTTAGGACAGAGTCTAGGGAGGGGCTGCAGGTCTCTGGTGAAATGGGGGACAGAGTCTAGGGGAGGGGCTGCAGGTCTCTGGTGAAATGGGCTTTAGGACAGAGTCTAGGGGAGGGGCTGCAGGTCTCTGGTGGAATGGGCTTTAGGACAGAGTCTAGGGAGGGGCTGCAGGTCTCTGGTGAAATGGGCTTTAGGACAGAGTCTAGGGAGGGGCTGCAGGTCTCTGGTGAAATGGGCTTTAGGACAGAGTCTAGGGGAGGGGCTGCAGGTCTCTGGTGAAATGGGCTTTAGGAAATGGGCTTTAGGAACAGAGTCTAGGGAGGGGCTGCAGGTCTCTGGTGAAATGGGCTTTAGGACAGAGTCTAGGGAGGGGCTGCAGGTCTCTGTTGAAATGGGCTTTAGGACAGAGTCTAGGGGAGGGGCTGCAGGTCTCTGGTGAAATGGGCTTTAGGACAGAGTCTAGGGGAGGGGCTGCAGGTCTCTGGTGAAATGGGCTTTAGGACAGAGTCTAGGGAGGGGCTGCAGGTCTCTGGTGAAATGGGCTTTAGGACAGAGTCTAGGGGAGGGGCTGCAGGTCTCTGGTGGAATGGGCTTTAGGACAGAGTCTAGGGAGGGGGGCTGCAGGTCTCTGGTGAAATGGGCTTTAGGACAGAGTCTAGGGGAGGGCTGCAGGTCTCTGGTGAAATGGGCTTTAGGACAGAGTCTAGGGGAGGGGCTGCAGGTCTCTGGTGAAATGGGCTTTAGGACAGAGTCTAGGGAGGGGCTGCAGGTCTCTGGTGAAATGGGCTTTAGGACAGAGTCTAGGGAGGGGCTGCAGGTCTCTGGTGAAATGGGCTTTAGGACAGAGTCTAGGAGAGGGGCTGCAGGTCTCTGGTGAAATGGGCTTTAGGACAGAGTCTAGGGGAGGGGCTGCAGGTCTCTGGTGGAATGGGCTTTAGGACAGAGTCTAGGGGAGGGGCTGCAGGTCTCTGGTGAAATGGGCTTTAGGACAGAGTCTAGGGGAGGGGCTGCAGGTCTCTGGTGAAATGGGCTTTAGGACAGAGTCTAGGGGAGGGGCTGCAGGTCTCTGGTGAAATGGGCTTTAGGACAGAGTCTAGGGGAGGGGCTGCAGGTCTCTGGTGGTGAAATGGGCTTTAGGACAGAGTCTAGGGAGGGGCTGCAGGTCTCTGGTGAAATGGGCTTTAGGACAGAGTCTAGGGGAGGGGCTGCAGGTCTCTGGTGAAATGGGCTTTAGGACAGAGTCTAGGGGAGGGGCTGCAGGTCTCTGGTGAAATGGGCTTTAGGACAGAGTCTAGGGGAGGGGCTGCAGGTCTCTGGTGAAATGGGCTTTAGGACAGAGTCTAGGGGAGGGGCTGCAGGTCTCTGGTGAAATGGGCTTTAGGACAGAGTCTAGGGAGGGGCTGCAGGTCTCTGGTGAAATGGGCTTTAGGACAGAGTCTAGGGGAGGGGCTGCAGGTGCTGGTGAAATGGGCTTTAGGACAGAGTCTAGGGAGGGGCTGCAGGTCTCTGGTGAAATGGGCTTTGGAATGGGCTTTGAAATGGGGACAGAGTCTAGGGGAGGGGCTGCAGGTCTCTGGTGAAATGGGCTTTAGGACAGAATGGGTCTCTGGTGAAATGGGCTTTAGGACAGAGTCTAGGGAGGGGCTGCAGGTCTCTGGTGAAATGGGCTTTAGGACAGAGTCTAGGGAGGGGCTGCAGGTCTCTGGTGAAATGGGCTTTAGGACAGAGTCTAGGGGAGGGGCTGCAGGTCTCTGGTGAAATGGGCTTTAGGACAGAGTCTAGGGGAGGGGCTGCAGGTCTCTGGTGAAATGGGCTTTAGGACAGAGTCTAGGGAGGGGCTGCAGGTCTCTGGTGAAATGGGCTTTAGGACAGAGTCTAGGGAGGGGCTGCAGGTCTCTGGTGAAATGGGCTTTAGGACAGAGTCTAGGGGAGGGGCTGCAGGTCTCTGGTGAAATGGGCTTTAGGACAGAGTCTAGGGGAGGGGCTGCAGGTCTCTGGTGAAATGGGCTTTAGGACAGAGTCTAGGGGAGGGGCTGCAGGTCTCTGGTGAAATGGGCTTTAGGACAGAGTCTAGGGAGGGGCTGCAGTCTCTGGTGAAATGGGCTTTAGGACAGAGTCTAGGGGAGGGGCTGCAGGTCTCTGGTGAAATGGGCTTTAGGACAGAGTCTAGGGGAGGGGCTGCAGGTCTCTGGTGAAATGGGCTTTAGGACAGAGTCTAGGGGAGGGGCTGCAGGTCTCTGGTGAATGGGCTTTAGGACAGAGTCTAGGGGAGGGGCTGCAGGTCTCTGGTGAAATGGGCTTTAGGACAGAGTCTAGGGAGGGGCTGCAGGTCTCTGGTGAAATGGGCTTTAGGACAGAGTCTAGGGAGGGGCTGCAGGTCTCTGGTGAAATGGGCTTTAGGACAGAGTCTAGGGGAGGGGCTGCAGGTCTCTGGTGAAATGGGCTTTAGGACAGAGTCTAGGGGAGGGGCTGCAGGTCTCTGGTGAAATGGGCTTTAGGACAGAGTCTAGGGAGGGGCTGCAGGTCTCTGGTGAATGGGCTTTAGGACAGAGTCTAGGGGAGGGGCTGCAGGTCTCTGGTGAAATGGGCTTTAGGACAGAGTCTAGGGACTGCAGGTCTCTGGTGAAATGGGCTTTGACAGAGTCTAGGGGAGGGGCTGCAGGTCTCTGGTGAAATGGGCTTTAGGACAGAGTCTAGGGGAGGGGCTGCAGGTCTCTGGTGAAATGGGCTTTAGGACAGAGTCTAGGAGGGGCTGCAGGTCTCTGGTGAAATGGGCTTTAGGACAGAGTCTAGGGAGGGGCTGCAGGTCTCTGGTGAAATGGGCTTTAGGACAGAGTCTACGGGAGGGGCTGCAGGTCTCTGGTGGAATGGGCTTTAGGACAGAGTCTAGGGGAGGGGCTGCAGGTCTCTGGTGAAATGGGCTTTAGGACAGAGTCTAGGGGAGGGGCTGCAGGTCTCTGGTGAAATGGGCTTTAGGACAGTGTCTAGGGGAGGGGCTGCAGGTCTCTGGTGAAATGGGCTTTAGGACAGAGTCTAGGGGAGGGGCTGCAGGTCTCTGGTGAAATGGGCTTTAGGACAGAGTCTAGGAGAGGGGCTGCAGGTCTCTGGTGAAATGGGCTTTAGGACTGAGTCTAGGGGAGGGGCTGCAGGTCTCTGGTGAAATGGGCTTTAGGACAGAGTCTAGGGGAGGGGCTGCAGGTCTCTGGTGAATTGGGCTTTAGGACAGAGTCTAGGGGAGGGGCTGCATGTCTCTGGTGAAATGGGCTTTAGGACAGAGTCTAGGGGAGGGTCTGCAGGTCTCTGGTGAAATGGGCTTTAGGACCGAGTCTAGGGGAGGGGCTGCATGTCTCGGGTGGAATGGGCTTTAGGACAGAGTCTAGGGGAGGGGCTGCAGGTCTCTGGTGAAATGGGCTTTAGGACAGAGTCTAGGAGAGGGGCTGCAGATCTCTGTTGAAATGGGATTTAGGACAGAGTCTAGGGGAGGGGCTGCAGGTCTCTGGTGGAATGGGCTTTAGGACAGAGTCTAGGGGAGGGCTGCAGGTCTCTGGTGAAATGGGCTTTAGGACAGAGTCTGCAGGTCTCTGGTGAAATGGGAGGACAGAGTCTAGGGAGGGGCTGCAGGTCTCTGGTGGAATGGGCTTTAGGACAGAGTCTAGGGAGGGGCTGCAGGTCTCTGGTGAAATGGGCTTTAGGACAGAGTCTAGGGGAGGGGCTGCAGGTCTCTGGTGAAATGGGCTTTAGGACAGAGTCTAGGGGAGGGGCTGCAGGTCTCTGGTGAAATGGGCTTTAGGACAGAGTCTAGGGGAGGGGCTGCAGGTCTCTGGTGGAATGGGCTTTAGGACAGAGTCTAGGGGAGGGGCTGCAGGTCTCTGGTGAAATGGGCTTTAGGACAGTGTCTAGGAGAGGGGCTGCAGATCTCTGTTGAAATGGGATTTAGGACAGAGTCTAGGGGAGGGGCTGCAGGTCTCTGGTGAAATGGGCTTTAGGACTGAGTCTAGGGGAGGGGCTGCAGGTCTCTGGTGGAATGGGCTTTAGGACAGTGTCTAGGGGAGGGGCTGCAGGTCTCTGGTGAAATGGGCTTTAGGACTGAGTCTAGGGGAGGGGCTGCAGGTCTCTGGTGAAATGGGCTTTAGGACTGAGTCTAGGGGAGGGCTGCAGGTCTCTGGTGGAATGGGCTTTAGGACAGAGTCTAGGAGAGGGGCTGCAGATCTCTGTTGAAATGGGATTTAGGACAGAGTCTAGGGGAGGGGCTGCAGGTCTCTGGTGAAATGGGCTTTAGGACTGAGTCTAGGGGAGGGGCTGCAGGTCTCTGGTGGAATGGGCTTTAGGACAGAGTCTAGGAGAGGGGCTGCAGATCTCTGGTGAATTGGGCTTTAGGACCGAGTCTAGGGGAGGGGCTGCAGGTCTCTGTTGAAATGGGCTTTAGGACAGAGTCTAGGGGAGGGGCTGCAGGTCTCTGGTGGAATGGGCTTTAGGACAGAGTCTAGGGGAGGGGCTGCAGGTCTCTGGTGAAATGGGCTTTAGGACAGAGTCTAGGGGAGGGGCTGCATGTCTCGGGTGGAATGGGCTTTAGGACAGAGTCTAGGGGAGGGGCTGCAGGTCTCTGGTGAAATGGGCTTTAGGACAGAGTCTAGGGGAGGGGCTGCATGTCTCTGGTGAAATGGGCTTTAGGACAGAGTCTAGGGGAGGGTCTGCAGGTCTCTGGTGAAATGGGCTTTAGGACCGAGTCTAGGGGAGGGGCTGCATGTCTCGGGTGGAATGGGCTTTAGGACAGAGTCTAGGGAGGGGCTGCAGGTCTCTGGTGAAATGGGCTTTAGGACAGAGTCTAGGGGAGGGGCTGCAGATCTCTGGTGAAATGGAATTTAGGACAGAGTCTAGGGAGGGGCTGCAGGTCTCTGGTGAAATGGGCTTTAGGACAGAGTCTAGGGAGGGGCTGCAGGTCTCTGGTGAAATGGGCTTTAGGACAGAGTCTAGGGGAGGGGCTGCAGGTCTCTGGTGAAATGGGCTTTAGGACAGAGTCTAGGGAGGGGCTGCAGGTCTCTGGTGAAATGGGCTTTAGGACAGAGTCTAGGGGAGGGGCTGCAGGTCTCTGGTGAAATGGGCTTTAGGACAGAGTCTAGGGGAGGGGCTGCAGGTCTCTGGTGAAATGGGCTTTAGGACAGAGTCTAGGGAGGGGCTGCAGGTCTCTGGTGGAATGGGCTTTAGGACAGAGTCTAGGGAGGGGCTGCAGGTCTCTGGTGAAATGGGCTTTAGGACAGAGTCTAGGGAGGGGCTGCAGGTCTCTGGTGAAATGGGCTTTAGGACAGAGTCTAGGGAGGGGCTGCAGGTCTCTGGTGAAATGGGCTTTAGGACAGAGTCTAGGGAGGGGCTGCAGGTCTCTGGTGAAATGGGCTTTAGGACAGAGTCTAGGGGAGGGGCTGTCTCAGTGTCTTTAGGACAGAGTCTAGGAAGGGCTGCAGGCTTTGAAATGGGATTTAGGACAGAGTCTAGGGGAGGGGCTGCAGGTCTCTGGTGAAATGGGCTTTAGGACAGAGTCTAGGGGAGGGGCTGCAGGTCTCTGGTGAAATGGGCTTTAGGACAGAGTCTAGGGGAGGGGCTGCAGGTCTCTGGTGGAATGGGCTTTAGGACAGAGTCTAGGGGAGGGGCTGCAGGTCTCTGGTGAAATGGGCTTTAGGACAGAGTCTAGGGAGGGGCTGCAGGTCTCTGGTGGAATGGGCTTTAGGACAGAGTCTAGGGGAGGGGCTGCAGGTCTCTGGTGAAATGGGCTTTAGGACAGAGTCTAGGGGAGGGGCTGCAGGTCTCTGGTGAAATGGGCTTTAGGACAGAGTCTAGGGAGGGGCTGCAGGTCTCTGGTGAAATGGGCTTTAGGACAGAGTCTCAGTGAAATGGGAGGACAGAGCTGCAGGTCTCTGGTGAAATGGGCTTTAGGACAGAGTCTAGGGAGGGGCTGCATGTCTCTGGTGAAATGGGCTTTAGGACAGAGTCTAGGGGAGGGTCTGCAGGTCTCTGGTGAAATGGGCTTTAGGACAGAGTCTAGGGGAGGGGCTGCAGGTCTCGGGTGGAATGGGCTTTAGGACAGAGTCTAGGGAGGGGCTGCAGGTCTCTGGTGAAATGGGCTTTAGGACAGAGTCTAGGAGAGGGGCTGCAGATCTCTGTTGAAATGGGATTTAGGACAGAGTCTAGGGAGGGGCTGCAGGTCTCTGGTGGAATGGGCTTTAGGACAGAGTCTAGGGAGGGGCTGCAGGTCTCTGGTGAAATGGGCTTTAGGACAGAGTCTAGGAGAGGGGCTGCAGGTCTCTGGTGAAATGGGCTTTAGGACAGAGTCTAGGGGAGGGGCTGCAGGTCTCTGGTGAAATGGGCTTTAGGACAGAGTCTAGGGAGGGGCTGCAGGTCTCTGGTGAAATGGGCTTTAGGACAGAGTCTAGGGAGGGGCTGCAGGTCTCTGGTGAAATGGGCTTTAGGACTGTCTAGGGGAGGGGCTGCAGGTCTCTGGTGGAATGGGCTTTAGGACAGAGTCTAGGGGAGGGGCTGCAGGTCTCTGGTGAAATGGGCTTTAGGACAGAGTCTAGGAGAGGGGCTGCAGGTCTCTGGTGAAATGGGCTTTGAAATGGGCATTTGAAATGGGCTTTAGGACTGAGTCTAGGGGAGGGGCTGCAGGTCTCTGGTGAAATGGGCTTTAGGACAGAGTCTAGGGGAGGGGCTGCAGGTCTCTGGTGAATTGGGCTTTAGGACAGAGTCTAGGGGAGGGGCTGCATGTCTCTGGTGAAATGGGCTTTAGGACAGAGTCTAGGGGAGGGTCTGCAGGTCTCTGGTGAAATGGGCTTTAGGACCGAGTCTAGGGGAGGGGCTGCATGTCTCGGGTGGAATGGGCTTTAGGACAGAGTCTAGGGGAGGGGCTGCAGGTCTCTGGTGAAATGGGCTTTAGGACAGAGTCTAGGAGAGGGGCTGCAGATCTCTGTTGAAATGGGATTTAGGACAGAGTCTAGGGGAGGGGCTGCAGGTCTCTGGTGGAATGGGCTTTAGGACAGAGTCTAGGGGAGGGGCTGCAGGTCTCTGGTGAAATGGGCTTTAGGACAGAGTCTAGGAGAGGGGCTGCAGGTCTCTGGTGAAATGGGCTTTAGGACAGAGTCTAGGGGAGGGGCTGCAGGTCTCTGGTGAAATGGGCTTTAGGACAGAGTCTAGGGGAGGGGCTGCAGGTCTCTGGTGAAATGGGCTTTAGGACAGAGTCTAGGGGAGGGGCTGCAGGTCTCTGGTGAAATGGGCTTTAGGACAGAGTCTAGGGGAGGGGCTGCAGGTCTCTGGTGAAATGGGCTTTAGGACAGAGTCTAGGGGAGGGGCTGCATGTCTCTGGTGAAATGGGCTTTAGGACAGAGTCTAGGGAGGGTCTGCAGGTCTCTGGTGAAATGGGCTTTAGGGAGAGGGAGGGGCTGCATGTCTCTGGTGGAATGGGCTTTAGGACAGAGTCTAGGGAGGGGCTGCAGGTCTCTGGTGAAATGGGCTTTAGGACAGAGTCTAGGAGAGGGGCTGCAGATCTCTGTTGAAATGGGATTTAGGACAGAGTCTAGGGGAGGGGCTGCAGGTCTCTGGTGGAATGGGCTTTAGGACAGAGTCTAGGGGAGGGGCTGCAGGTCTCTGGTGAAATGGGCTTTAGGACAGAGTCTAGGAGAGGGGCTGCAGGTCTCTGGTGAAATGGGCTTTAGGACAGAGTCTAGGGGAGGGGCTGCAGGTCTCTGGTGAAATGGGCTTTAGGACTGAGTCTAGGGGAGGGGCTGCAGGTCTCTGGTGGAATGGGCTTTAGGACAGAGAGTCTGCAGGGGAAATGGGCTTTAGGACAGGTCTCTGCAGGTGAAATGGGCTTTAGGACAGAGTCTAGGGGAGGGGCTGCAGGTCTCTGGTGAAATGGGCTTTAGGACAGAGTCTAGGGAGGGGCTGCAGGTCTCTGGTGAAATGGGCTTTAGGACAGAGTCTAGGGGAGGGGCTGCAGGTCTCTGGTGAAATGGGCTTTAGGACTGAGTCTAGGGGAGGGGCTGCAGGTCTCTGGTGAAATGGGCTTTAGGACAGAGTCTAGGGGAGGGGCTGCAGGTCTCTGGTGAATGGGCAGAGTTTAGGACAGAGTCTAGGGGAGGGGCTGCAGGTCTCTGGTGAAATGGGCTTTAGGACAGAGTCTAGGGGAGGGGCTGCAGGTCTCTGGTGAAATGGGCTTTAGGACAGAGTCTAGGGAGGGGCTGCAGGTCTCTGGTGAAATGGGCTTTAGGACAGAGTCTAGGGGAGGGGCTGCAGGTCTCTGGTGAAATGGGCTTTAGGACAGAGTCTAGGGGAGGGGCTGCAGGTCTCTGGTGAAATGGGCTTTAGGACAGAGTCTAGGGAGGGGCTGCATGTCTCTGGTGAAATGGGCTTTAGGACAGAGTCTAGGGAGGGCTGCAGGTCTCTGGTGAAATGGGCTTTAGGACAGAGTCTAGGGAGGGGCTGCAGGTCTCTGGTGGAATGGGCTTTAGGACAGAGTCTAGGGGAGGGGCTGCAGGTCTCTGGTGAAATGGGCTTTAGGACAGAGTCTAGGGAGGGGCTGCAGGTCTCTGGTGAAATGGGCTTTAGGACAGAGTCTAGGGAGGGGCTGCAGGTCTCTGGTGAAATGGGCTTTAGGACAGAGTCTAGGGGAGGGGCTGCAGGTCTCTGGTGAAATGGGCTTTAGGACAGAGTCTAGGGAGGGGCTGCAGGTCTCTGGTGAAATGGGCTTTAGGAAATGGGCAGGTCTCTTGAAAGGACAGAGTCTAGGGGAGGGGCTGCAGGTCTCTGGTGAAATGGGCTTTAGGACAGAGTCTAGGGAGGGGCTGCAGGTCTCTGGTGAAATGGGCTTTAGGACAGAGTCTAGGGAGGGGCTGCAGGTCTCTGGTGAAATGGGCTTTAGGACAGAGTCTAGGGGAGGGGCTGCAGGTCTCTGGTGAAATGGGCTTTAGGACAGAGTCTAGGGAGGGGCTGCAGGTCTCTGGTGAAATGGGCTTTAGGACAGAGTCTAGGGGAGGGGCTGCAGGTCTCTGGTGGAATGGGCTTTAGGACAGAGTCTAGGGAGGGGCTGCAGGTCTCTGGTGAAATGGGCTTTAGGACAGAGTCTAGGGGAGGGGCTGCAGGTCTCTGGTGAAATGGGACAGAGTTTGCAGGTCTCTGGTGAAATGGGCTTTAGGACAGAGTCTAGGGGAGGGGCTGCAGGTCTCTGGTGAAATGGGCTTTAGGACAGAGTCTAGGGGAGGGGCTGCAGGTCTCTGGTGAAATGGGCTTTAGGACAGAGTCTAGGGAGGGGCTGCAGGTCTCTGGTGAAATGGGCTTTAGGACAGAGTCTAGGGAGGGGCTGCAGGTCTCTGGTGAAATGGGCTTTAGGACAGAGTCTAGGGAGGGGCTGCAGGTCTCTGGTGAAATGGGCTTTAGGACAGAGTCTAGGGGAGGGGCTGCAGGTCTCTGGTGGAATGGGCTTTAGGACAGAGTCTAGGGGAGGGGCTGCAGGTCTCTGGTGAAATGGGCTTTAGGACAGAGTCTAGGGAGGGGCTGCAGGTCTCTGGTTGAAATGGGCTTTAGGACAGAGTCTAGGGAGGGGCTGCAGGTCTCTGGTGAAATGGGCTTTAGGACAGAGTCTAGGGGAGGGGCTGCAGGTCTCTGGTGAAATGGGCTTTAGGACAGAGTCTAGGGGAGGGGCTGCAGGTCTCTGGTGAAATGGGCTTTAGGACAGAGTCTAGGGAGGGGCTGCAGAGAAATCTTTAGGACAGAGAGGGAGGGGCTGCAGGTCTCTGGTGAAATGGGCTTTAGGACAGAGTCTAGGGGAGGGGCTGCAGGTCTCTGGTGAATGGGCTTTAGGACAGAGTCTAGGGGAGGGGCTGCAGGTCTCTGGTGAAATGGGCTTTAGGACAGAGTCTAGGGGAGGGGCTGAGGTCTCTGGTGAAATGGGCTTTAGGACAGAGTCTAGGGAGGGGCTGCAGGTCTCTGGTGAAATGGGCTTTAGGACAGAGTCTAGGGGAGGGCTGCAGGTCTCTGGTGAAATGGGCTTTAGGACAGAGTCTAGGAGAGGGGCTGCAGATCTCTGTTGAAATGGGCTTTAGGACAGAGTCTAGGGGAGGGGCTGCAGGTCTCTGGTGAAATGGGCTTTAGGACAGAGTCTAGGGAGGGGCTGCAGGTCTCTGGTGAAATGGGCTTTAGGACAGAGTCTAGGAGAGGGGCTGCAGGTCTCTGGTGAAATGGGCTTTAGGACAGAGTCTGGTGAAATGGGAGGGGCTGCAGGTCTCTGGTGGAATGGGCTTTAGGACAGAGTCTAGGGGAGGGGCTGCAGGTCTCTGGTGAAATGGGCTTTAGGACAGAGTCTAGGGAGGGGCTGCAGGTCTCTGGTGAAATGGGGGACAGAGTCTAGGGGAGGGGCTGCAGGTCTCTGGTGAAATGGGCTTTAGGACAGAGTCTAGGAGAGGGGCTGCAGGTCTCTGGTGAAATGGGCTTTAGGACAGAGTCTAGGGAGGGGCTGCAGGTCTCTGGTGAAATGGGCTTTAGGGAGTCAGGGGAGTCTGCAGGTCTCTGGTGGAATGGGCTTTAGGACAGAGTCTAGGGAGGGGCTGCAGGTCTCTGGTGGAATGGGCTTTAGGACAGAGTCTAGGGAGGGGCTGCAGGTCTCTGGTGAAATGGGCTTTAGGACAGAGTCTAGGGGAGGGGCTGCAGGTCTCTGGTGAAATGGGCTTTAGGACAGAGTCTAGGAGAGGGGCTGCAGGTCTCTGGTGAAATGGGCTGAGTCTAGGGGACTGAGTCTAGGGAGAGGGGGGGCTGCAGGTCTCTGGTGAAATGGGCTTTAGGACAGAGTCTAGGGAGGGGCTGCAGGTCTCTGTGGAATGGGCTTTAGGACAGAGTCTAGGGAGGGGCTGCAGGTCTCTGGTGAAATGGGCTTTAGGACAGAGTCTAGGGAGGGCTGAGAAATGGGCTTTAGGACAGAGTCTAGGGAGGGCTGCAGGTCTCTGGTGAAATGGGCTTTAGGACAGAGTCTAGGGAGGGGCTGCAGGTCTCTGGTGAAATGGGCTTTAGGACTGAGTCTAGGGGAGGGGCTGCAGGTCTCTGGTGGAATGGGCTTTAGGACAGAGTTAGGGAGGGGCTGCAGGTCTCTGGTGAAATGGGCTTTAGGACAGTGTCTAGGAGAGGGGCTGCAGATCTCTGTTGAAATGGGATTTAGGACAGAGTCTAGGGGAGGGGCTGCAGGTCTCTGGTGAAATGGGCTTTAGGACTGAGTCTAGGGGAGGGGCTGCAGGTCTCTGGTGGAATGGGCTTTAGGACAGTGTCTAGGGGAGGGGCTGCAGGTCTCTGGTGAAATGGGCTTTAGGACTGAGTCTAGGGGAGGGGCTGCAGGTCTCTGGTGAAATGGGCTTTAGGACTGAGTCTAGGGGAGGGGCTGCAGGTCTCTGGTGAATTGGGCTTTAGGACAGAGTCTAGGGGAGGGGCTGCAGGTCTCTGGTGAAATGGGCTTTAGGACTGAGTCTAGGGGAGGGGCTGCAGGTCTCTGGTGAAATGGGCTTTAGGACTGAGTCTAGGGGAGGGGCTGCAGGTCTCTGGTGAAATGGGCTTTAGGACAGAGTCTAGGGGAGGGTCTGCAGGTCTCTGGTGAAATGGGCTTTAGGACCGAGTCTAGGGGAGGGGCTGCATGTCTCGGGTGGAATGGGCTTTAGGACAGAGTCTAGGGGAGGGGCTGCAGGTCTCTGGTGAAATGGGCTTTAGGACAGAGTCTAGGGGAGGGGCTGCAGGTCTCTGGTGAAATGGGCTTTAGGACAGAGTCTAGGGGAGGGGCTGCAGATCTCTGGTGAAATGGGCTTTAGGACAGAGTCTAGGTGAGGGTCTGCAGGTCTTTGGAGAAATGGTCACCGTGGTAACTGAAGGGACTTAGTTCATCTACAGTCAGGTAGCTTATTGAAACATAGACATATTGTCATCTCCTGAGAGAATATCAAGATCCCCTCTATACCATCGCTTTGTTTGTGTTCAGGTGCTGTATAGACACCACATGAACTATGGGTCATGTGATCAAGAAGCGTCTACATGGTATCGAGACCAGCTTGATGACGTGCATACAGAGCATTCCCAGCAACATCGCTGTGGCCCAAAACACCTGCTACACAGCCGGTGAGTCTTCCCCATCCCAGCCAGTGTGTGTTGCAAACACAACATTCAAATGAATGACTTATAATACGTAACACAATTACTGCACTACTATACCCAGTGCCGATGTCCTGGTGTTTCTCCCACAGGTGTCCATTACCTGGAGCCAGGATCCACTCTGGAACCCTGCATTCCCAGGAAATCGGCTGGACTCGTCCTCAAGCCTCACACCACTTTCCTTGGCACTGAGTGATGATCTAACACAAAACCATTTCCCTCCAGAACCCTACAATCCATACCCTCAGTATCTATTACCCAGCATGCTGCGTTGTGTTACCTCGTATTTCATGAACTCTTATCAATGTAAAATGTGTGCAAGTATTAAGCAGACAGTATTTTCCTCTCAGCGTTCATGTGGTAGTATCCCAGGTACAGAAATGTTACCAAATATCACAAAATTGACCAGAAGCCTACTTCAATATTGAAAGGTGCACTGATGTGATGTTTGAATTCCATGATTGAAAATATATAGATATTAAATAATCAAACTAAATGTTATACAGTACTACAGTGTACAGAATCATTGTACATTTCCCTCTGTTAAATTCGACTTTCTCAGTTTGTAACCCTTGGAAGACTGGTATATGAGCCAACAGGGACCTCTTGTGGTTAATTCATTAGTAACTCGGGTACATTGTGGTCAATGGTTCTGGAACATTTGAGGTGCCGGTACTCAGCTCCGGTGAGCTCCTGCCCAAGTCAAGCACGGATGATTTCGTCAAGTAAATGATTCATGACGTCACTCGCGCGAAACTATAAAAACTGCGCCAGCCACGCAATCACAAGCCTGGAGTTAACCACGCGCTCCTCCTTCCCCCTATCTGCATTGCCTCCTCCTCTCATCCCATGAGATGACATGCATGGATAGAAAAGAGCAGAAGCTCTGAGATATCCAATCAGGCTCCAGTCCTACCTACCTACCTACCTAACCTATCACCTACCTACCACCTAATCAACATAGCGTGAACGACCGATCATCAAAATGCCCAGAAAACGCAGCTCCTCAGCCCGACCCGCCTAGGACCAGGCGTAGAAGGGGGCAGGAGCAGTGGTGTAAAGTACTTCATTTTTTTTTGTGGTATCTGTACTTTACTTTCCTATTTATATTTGTTGACTACTTTTACTTCACTACATCCCTAAAGAAAATAATGTACTTTTTACTCCATACATTTTCCCTGGCACCCAAAAGTATTTTGAATGCTTAGCAGGATAAGAAAATGGTCCAATCCACTGCACTTATCAAGAAAACCAACCTGGTCAACCCTACTGCCTAGTGACCTGGCGGACTCACTAAACACATAATGCTTGGTTTGTGAATGATGTCTGAGTGTTGGAGTGTCCCCCAGGCTATCAAAAAAAGCATTGTGCCATCTCGCCTGGTTTGCTTAATATAAGTAATTTGAAATTATTTATACTTTTACTTTTGATACTTAAGTATATTTTAAATCAAATACTTTTAGACTTTTAATAGTATTTTACTGGGTGACTTTCACTTTTACTTGAGTCATTTTCTATTAAGGTTTCTTTACTTTTACTCAAGCATGACAATTGGGTACTTTTTCCACCACTGGGCAGGAGACATTAGTTGAGTAGGTTAAACATGTCACATTAGTCTGTAAATTGCTTTTGGACTGCAAAACTCATTGGCAAAAGTCTTCTAAATAAGCATGAGGGCTTTTCATTTTGACGACTTTCTCATGTTAATGTTCAATAGTTATACAATAGTTTTGTTTTAAGGCTATCCAGTAGGAATTAATGAGCTAGGCTATTATACACACATAATTTAGGGTTAGGATTAGGATTAGGGTTAGGAATTAATGAGCTAGGCTAATATACACACATATAATTTAGGGTTAGGATTAGGGTTAGGAATTAATGAGCTAGGCTATTATACACACACATAATTTAGGGTTAGGGTTAGGAATTAATGAGCTAGGCTATTATACACACATAATTTAGAGTTAGGGTTAGGAATCAATGAGCTAGGCTATTATACACACACATAATTTAGGGTTAGGGTTAGGATTAGGGTTAGGAACTAATGAGCTAGGCTATTATACACACACATAATTTAGGGTTAGGATTAGGGTTAGGAATTAATGAGCTAGGCTATTATACACACACATAATTTAGGGTTAGGGTTAGGAATCAATGAGCTAGGCTATTTTACACACACATAATTTAGGGTTAGGAATTAATGAGCTAGGCTATTATACACACATAATTTAGGGTTAGGAATCAATGAGCTAGGCTATTATACACACACATAATTTAGGGTTAGGATTAGGGTTAGGAATTAATGAGCTAGGCTATTATACACACACATAATTTAGGGTTAGGGTTAGGAATCAATGAGCTAGGCTATTTTACACACACATAATTTAGGGTTAGGAATTAATGAGCTAGGCTATTATGCACACATAATTTAGGGTTAGGGTTAGGAATCAATGAGCTAGGCTATTATACACACACATAATTTAGGGTTAGGGTTAGGAATCAATGAGCTAGGCTATTATACACACACAATTTAGGGTTAGGAATTAATGAGCTAGGCTAGTATACACACATAATTTAGGGTTAGGAATCAATGAGGTAGGCTATTATACACACAAATAATTCATTTGGTGCAGGCAACTGTGTTGTAGTAGGCTATTAACACAGCTCAGACTATCATGTATGATGGAATATTCAGAAAAAGAGATATCTAATTTTTGAAATGAGAAGTACATGTAGTCAGTCCATCAAGGTCTGTTAATAAATAGTGTACAACACATTTGATGGTTCGGAAAACCAAAGTTCAAGAAAGACAGAAACCTGGCCCATGTAATCTGCATTTCAGTGCTATACCACAGACCACACTGTTTATAGTGAGGAAGTGTGGCCAAAAGGATCAGCCAGTGAAAATGGAAAGTCTCCTCTTCCTCTCCCCTGGCCGTATCAGAGCGCTGTGACCTTTATTGTGTGGTAGGGTCAGCTTGGACACTTAATAACAATCCACTCCAGGATGAAGCAGCACCACGCCCTCTCTCGTCAAGTTTCCATAAACAGACCTGATTAAAATCATACAAAAATCCCCATCATAATCATTCCGTTTAAGCTAGAGATATCTAGTGAATATCGGTCTTCTCACGAAAAACATCTGTCGTGTCTGAACCGTACGGTCGATGTGCCAGCTTCCGTTTGTAGCGTTCGGGCTACAAACTAAGCTGACCCCACTGTAGAAAGGGGAGATTCTCAAGAACAAGATGGTGTTCTCGGTTGTACTCTACAACCCCCACGAGACCTGTCTGAGGGTAACCGGGACCCGTCTGAGGGTAACCGGTACCCAGTAAAAACGTGAATGGAAGTATGGAGGTAGTTTTGTGCCTACCCAAATAAAGGAGTTAAATATGTGTACAACATTTATATTTCTTGTGCTTTCTTATGTAACCTAGATATATGACAGACACTTCAAAACATTATTCCTTATGATTTTCTCACTGTCTTTTTGACATTTATGAATATGTTATTCAATGCATTTCTATGGGCTTTAGTAGTAAATGTGAAATTTGATCAAATGTAAAAAAAAAAATATATATAATCTTAAAACAATTCCATATGTCAGTTTAGACCCCCCCCTCCCCCCTCACACTCCCCAATGGCTTAGAATCTTAAGAATTAAGGCAACACTAATGACTTAAGGCAACACTAATGACTTTCCAAATGTATCCAATAGGATGCCCTGCCAGGAGAGGGTTTACAAGAGGCAACCAGTTGCTTACAGGAAAAGTACAGTAGGGGGAGGAAATGGGTAGCAGAGGTGGTAGAGATATAGATTAGAAAGGTGAGCATTGAATGGAGTGAATGAGAGATGGTCCCACTGACAAAAACGTGTTGGTCTTGTATTTCCATGGTTTCCAGGCGGAGCGATCACCCTGACCTAGATAGTGTTCAAAGGTAGATACAGTTGAAGTTGGAAGTTTACCGTAGCCAAATACATTTAAACTCAGGTTTTCACAATTCCTGACATTTAATCCTAGTAAAAATGCCCTGACTAAGGTCAGTTAGGATCCCCACTTTATTTTAAGAATGTGAAATGTCAGAATAATAGTAGAGAGAATGAATTATTTCAGCTTTTATTTCTTTCATCACATTCCCAGTGGGTCAGAAGTTCACATACACTCAATTAGTATTTGATTGGCATTGCTTTTAAATTGTTTAACTTGGGTCAAACGTGTCAGGTAGCCTTCCACAAGCTTCCCACAATAAGTTGGGTGAATTTTGGCCCATTCCCCCTGACAGAGCTGGTGTAACTGAATCAGGTTTGTAGGCCTCCTTGCTCGCACACGCTTTTTCAGTTCTGCCCACCAATCTTACCATTTTACCACAACTTTGGAAGTATGCTTGTGGTCATTGTTAATTTGGAAGACCCATTTGCGACCACGCTTTAACTTCCTGACTGATGTCTTGAGATGTTGCTTCAATATATCCATATAATTTTCCGACCTCATGATGCCATCTCTTTTGTGAAGTGGTCCAGTCCCTCCTGCAGCAAAGCACCCCCACAACATGATGCTGCCACCCCCGTGCTTCACGGTTGGGATGGTGTTCTTCAGCTTGCAAGCCTCCCTATTTTTCCTCCAAACATAACGATGGTCATTATGGCCAAACAGTTCTATTTTTGTTTCATCAGACCAGAGGACATTTCTCCAAAAAGTGCGATATTTGTCCACGTGTGCAGTTGCAAACCGTAGTCTGGATTTTTTTATGGCGGTTTTGGAGCAGTGGCTTCTTCCTTGCTGAGCGGCCTTTCAGGTTATGTCAATATAGGACTTGTTTTACTGTGGATATAGATACTTTTGTACCTGTTTCCTCCAGCATCTTCACAAGGTCATTTGCTGTTGTTCTGGGATTGATTTGCACTTTTCTCATCAAAATCAAATCAAATTAAATGTATTTATATAGCCCTTCTTACAACAGCTGATATCTCAAACTGCTGTACAGAAACCCAGCCTAAAACCCCAAACAGCAAGCAATGCAGGTTTAGAAGCACGGTGGCTAGGAAAAACTCCCTAGAAAGGCCTAAACCTACGAAGAAACCTAGAGAGGAACCAGGGTGGTCAATCCTCTTCTGGCTGTGCCGGGTGGAGATTATAACAGAACATGGCCAAGATGTTCAAATGTTCATAAATTAACCGCATGGTCAAATAATAATCACAGTAGTTGTCTAGGGTGCAACAGGTCAGCACCTCAGGAGTAAATGTCAGTTGGCTTTTCATAGCCGATCATTGAGAGTATCTCTACTGCTCCTACTGTCTCTAGAGAGTTGAATACAGCAGGTCTGGGACAGGTAGCACGTCCGGTGAACAGGTCAGCGTTCCATAGCCGCAGGCAGTACAGTTGAAACTGGAACAGCAGCACGGCCAGGTGGACTGGGGACAGCAAGGAGTCATGCCAGGTCGTCCTGAGGCATGGTCCTAGGGCTCAGGTTCCCAGAGAGAGAGAGAAAGAAAGAAAGAGATAATTAGAGAGAGCATACTTAAATTCACACAGGACACTGGAGAAATACTCCAGATATAACAGACTGAACCTAGCCCCCCGACACATAAACTACTGCAGCATAAATACGGGAGGCTGAGACAGGAAGGGTCAGGAGACACTGTGGCCCCATCCGATGATACCCCCAGACAGGGCCAAACGGGCAGGATATAACCCCACCCACTTTTCCAAAGCACAGCCCCCACACCACTAGAGGGATATCTTCGACCACCAACTTACCATCCTGAGACAAGGCCGAGTATTGCCCATAAAGATCTCCGCCACGGCACAACCCAAGGGGGGGCGCCAACCCAGACAGGAAGACCACGTCAGTGACTCAACCCACTCAAGTGACGCACCCCTCCTAGGGACAGTATAGAAGAGCACCAGTAAGCCAGTGACTCGGCCCCTGTAATAGGGTTAGAGGCAGAGAATCCCAGTGGAGAGAGGGGAACCAGCTAGGCAGAGACAGCAAGGGCAGTTCGTTGCTCCAGTGCCTTTCCGTTCACCTTCACACTCCTAGGCCAGACTACACTCAATCATAGGACCTGCCGAAGAGATGAGTCTTCAATAAAGACTTAAAGGTTGAGACCGAGTCTGCGTCTCTCACATGGGTAGGCACACCATTCCATAAAAATGGAGCTCTATAGGAGAAAGCCCTGCCTCCAGCTGTTTGATTAGAAATTCTAGGGACAATTAGGAGGCCTGCATCTTGTGACCATAGCGTACGTGTAGGTATGTACGGCAGGACCAAATCGGAAAGATAGGTAGGAGCAGGCCCATGTAATGCTTTGTAGTTTAGCAGTGTTACGGATACAAGTATCCTGTGTGTGTATCCTGTGGGTGTGTGTGTATCCTGTGTTCTTTTCTCTCCTTCTCCCCTCACAGGTGAAAATCATCACTCCCCAATCAGTCAACAATCAATCATCAATCAGAAGACACACCTCCTCCTGTTTCCTACCCAATCACAGTTCCTTTCCCTTGGTTTAAAAACCCTGTCAGTTGTTTGCTCTAAAGCTCACTAGCTCAGCTAGTGTTAAATGTATTGTTGGAAGAGCAGGTGCTTGTGTTACCGCTGCCTGAGCCTACTACCCCTGTAGGGGATGTTGCTGCTCCTGTAAGCCCATTGGTGTCTGATAATGAGGGCGAGGCTAAAACACCAGCCACATTGTCCCGTTTCTATCCATTCTCCCCACTGTCAAACGGTGATGCCAGGAGGGATGTCTGTTTAGCACAGTTCCAACTGGAGGCGGAAGAGAGAGCCCAAATTAGGCGAGAGACTCTCCAGTTGGAGAAAATTGAGGCAGAAAAAGAACGAGGACAGCGGCAGTTAGATTTGGAGATGTGTAAAATTGAGGCAGATAAAGAACAGCGGCAGATGACGTTTAAAATGCGCCAGATGGAACTGGAGGCAGAGACAGGGAGGCTAGCCTCCGGTCCTGCTGTCACTGTTAGTGAGTCGTCCTCACCTGCTGTGTCCTCAAACACGTTTGACATTAGTAGGCAGATTGCCTTAGTACCTTTGTTCAGAGAGTCGGAGGTTGACTCCTATTTTTGTGTATTTGAGCGTATAGCCGTAGCATTGAAATGGCTTGAAGACATATGGTGTCTATTACTTCAGTGTAAATTAACTGGTAAAGCCCAAGAGGTTTTGTCAGCGCTACCTCTGGAGGACAGTTTGAATTATGAAGTGGTCAAAGCTACTGTTCTTCATGCCTATGAGCTTGTGCCTGAGGCATACCGACAGAGATTTAGGTCTCATAGAAAGTCTTCTAGTAAGACTTATGTGGAGGAGTTAATCTTGTTGGAAGAGTTTAAAAATTGCTTACCCGAACGCATTGTAGTTTACCTAAACGAACAGAAAGTATCCTCCCTGGCAGAAGCGTCTGTGTTGGCAGACGAGTTTGTGTTGACGAACAAGAGTGTATTTTCGGCTCATACTGAGAGTAGAGCCACTGAGTTTCCTACCTTCAGCCCTAGTAGGCCAGCAGTAGTATATCAAGCACGCCAGAAGAATGAGCGTCCCTGTTTCTATTGTCATAAAGTGGGACATATGATTAATGATTGCTTCATGCTTAAATGCAAACAAGGGATGCCTCTTCGTGCCAAGCCACCAACAGGTGTTGGTCTAATTCGTACGGTTGTGAGGTCTGAATGGGTAACGCCGGAGGAAAGGTAGTACCCGTATTGGAAGTATTGGATAAAAGTGACCACTCTCTCTCGAATGAGCTGGCACAGAGTTATCCACATGTGTTCCCCGCTTGTGCTGTCACTCGTGCTCAGGCACAACAAGAGGGTGACGTGATAGATTTGTCGAACACTGTTCTGTTCAAAGAGGTTGATCAAGAGGATGGATTGTGTGATACCTCTGAGAAGCTGATCACCTCTGACAAACAGCCCAGGAAAGAATCAAGGAACGTTGAACTTATTGCTGATGCAATACAGTTACCAGTCACTCGTGAGCAGCTGATTGCTAACCAAAAGGTTGACAACAAGCTTGCTAAATGTTTTTCTAGTGTTGTCTCATTGGAAGATGTAAAGAAGAAGAACGTGGCTTACTTCATTGATGGTAATCTCCTCATGCGTAAATGGAAATCCCATGTTGACGCGGGTGGAGATTGGAATGCTGTTTACCAAATAGTGATTCCTACAGCCTTTCGACAAATGTATTATCCCTTGCTCATGATCACCAGTGGTCTGGTCATTTAGGAATCACAAAGACTTATGATCGGATCCTTCAACATTTCTTTTGGCCGGGTTTAAAACAAGATGTGGCTCAGTTCTGTCGGCCATGCCACACATGTCAGATAACAGGAAAACCAAATCAGGTTATCGATTATGTGTATGGCTACAAGATACCCCGAGGCTATTCCTCTGCGAAGGATTACAGCCCCGGTAGTGAGTAAAGCCTTAATAAAATTCTTCAAGACATTCGGGTTACCTAAGGTGGTACAAAGCGATCAAGGTACCAATTTCCTATCCAAGCTCTTCAAGCAGGTGTTAAAATCCTTGTCAATTACGCACCGTGTGTCAAGCGCCTATCACCCAGAGTCTCAGGGTGCGCTTGAAAGATGGCATCAGACACTGAAGTCTATGCTACGTAAATATTGTTTGGAATCTGAGAAAGATTGGGATGAGGGAGTTCCTCTTGTTTTGGTTGCTGCTCGTGAAACTGTGCAGGAGTCCCTAGGTTTCAGCCCGGCTGAACTAGTGTTTGGTCATACAGTGAGAGGACCAATGAAAGTCCTTAAAGAACAGTTCTTGTCCCAAGAGTTGTGTACAGGAGACGAGAATGTGTTGGACTACGTTAGTCGCTTTCGTGAGCGCCTACACCAAGCTTGTGCTCTCGCAAAGGAAGCTCTGTCTTCCTCACAGAGGAGCATGAAAAGACACTATGATGAAGAGGCTGTTTCTCGTCCACTACAGCCAGGTGACCAAGTACTGGTGTTATTACCTGTTCCAGGATCTTCACTGTCAGCTCGTTTCTCTGGTCCTTATTTAATTGAAAAGAAAATAAGTGAAACTGACTATGTGCTTCAAACTCCTGATAGACAACGCCAATCTCGTGTGTGTCACATTAACATGTTGAAAGCTTACCACACCCGACCCATCACACAGTTAGATAGTTCAAAAACAGAGGAAGGTACTGCTGTCTCCTGGACTGGACTGTCATATTGATGATGTTGATGGCTTGGAGTTGCGCAATACTCAGCAGCAGTGTGTTAGATTGCCCAACTCAGAAATGCTGCTGTCTATCCAATCCGGTCTGGTTCATTTAACAGACGGACAGGCCGATGATATTGTGAGGCTACTACACAGTTTTCCATGTCTCTTTAATGACGTTCCTACTCGCACAAACGTGTTGGAACATGACATTAATGTTGGAAATGCTACACCTATCAAGCAACACCCATATCGTATCAACGCTTCCAAGAGGAAGATAATGAGGGATGAGGTGAAATATTTGTTGGAGAATGACCTGGCTACGCCAAGTTCCAGCCCTTGGAGTTCTCCTTGCATTCTGGTCCCTAAACCTGATGGTACGTCCAGGTTATGTACGGATTATCGAAAGGTAAATTCTGTCACAATGCCAGATTCGTACCCGTTACCCAGACTGGACGACTGTATCGACACTATTGGTGCTGCTAAGTATGTAACTAAGTTGGACCTCTTAAAAGGTTACTGGCAGGTTCCGTTAACTTCACGTGCTTCTGAGATTTCTGCCTTTGTGACCCCAGACAACTTCCTACAGTACTCAGTCTTGGCTTTTGGGATGCGAAATGCACCAGCCACTTTCCAACGACTGGTTAACTCCGTATTAGCTGGCGTTCCTAATTGTAGTGCATACCTTGATGACCTAGTGATTTATTCGTCTGAGTGGTCAGATCATGTTGACTCTCTAAGGGTAGTATGTGAACGGTTGGCAGCTGCTTCTCTCACCCTGAACTTGGAAAAGTGTAAGTTTGGGAAGGCTACTGTTACCTATCTCGGTAAAGAGGTTGGCCATGGACAGGTGCGCCCTGTTGATGCCAAGGTCTTGGCTATAACTGCATTCCCTGCCCCTACCACCAAACGAGAGCTACACCGCTTTTTAGGGATGGTTGGCTACTACCGTAGCTTCTGTAAACATTTCTCTGCGGTAGTTGCTCCATTGACCGATTTGCTCAGTCCGGCTAAATCATTTGTGTGGTCCCCTGATTGTAAGAGAGCTTTTGAATCTGCGAAAGCACTCTTATGTAGTACCCCTGTACTTGCTGCTCCGGATTTTGAACAACCGTTCAAGCTTGAGGTAGATGCTAGTGCCAGAGGTGCTGGTGCTGTTCTACTGCAGCAGGACAAGAGTGGAGTGGATCATCCTGTTTGTTATTTTTCCTGTAAATTTAATAAATGTCAAACAAACTATGCAACAATAGAACAAGAAGCTCTTGCTTTGTTGTTGCCTCTGCAATACCTTGAAGTATATATTGGTTCCAGTGCCCTACCAGTGATTGTATATACTGACCATAACCCCTTAGTTTTTCTCCACCGGATGTACAACCAGAACCAGCGCCTTATGCGTTGGGCGCTGATTGTACAGAATTATAATTTGGAGATCCGCCACAAAAAGGGTTCTGATAATGTGTTTGCGGATGCTTTGTCTCGTGTGTAATGATTGGTGTATGTTTTGCAAGGTTGTTGCTTTGTTGTTGTTGTGAGTATTCATTAATACTGTGGTCACAATCCCCCCCTAGGGTCGCTCTTTTAAGGGTGGGAGTGTTACGGATACAAGTATCCTGTGTGTGTATCCTGTGGGTGTGTGTGTATCCTGTGTTATTTTCTCTCCTTCTCCCCTCACAGGTGAAAATCATCACTCCCCAATCAGTCAACAATCAATCATCAAACACACCTCCTCCTGTTTCCTACCCAATCACAGTTCCTTTCCCTTGGTTTAAAAACCCTGTCAGTTGTTTGCTCTAGAGCTCAATCTCTCTGTAAATGCCATGTCTGTAGGTCTCTGTGTTTCACTCTCTCTTTGTGTATTAACCGCTCTTTTGTTTGAGCACCTCCATAGTACTTTGTCCTCACCTGTGAGTATTGTTTTTGGTTATGGTGTTTGTTTGCTGGTGGGAAAAGGGGAAACCAAGACAAGTCGCCCATGGGCATACACTACCCGTAGGTAGACTTTGTTAGAACTGGGTGGACCACCCACTGTATTTTTGGTTAGTTAGTTAGCTGTTGTTAAAGTAGGCTAGTCTAGCTTAGGGGTGTTTTTGAATACTTATTGTTTCTTTCCTTGGGTCCAGCTCAGCCCCTTTTCCTGCTCCCCCCCCATTACCGTGTGTTTTCAAATAAACCTTGAGTTTGACGGTAGTTTTCAGTTGTCCTGGTTATTTCGTTCACACTTTTACTTTATCACTATTATAATTTGCCTGAGTTATGTTACGGGTCTCATTACCATCCCCCCCTAGACTGTCGGGGCAAAAAGCAGTAAAACCTTGAAATCAGCCCTTGCCTTAACAGGAAGCCAGTGTAGGGAGGCTAGCACTGGAGTGATCTGATCAAATTCTTTGGTTCTAGTCAGGATTCTAGCAGCCGTATTTAGCACTAACTGAAGTTTATTTAGTGCTTTATCCGGGTAGCCAGAAAGTAGAGCATTGCAGTAGTCTAACCTAGAAATAACAAAAGCATGGATAAATCTTTCTGCATCAATTTTGGACAGAACATTTCTGATCTTTGCAATGTTACGCAGATGGAAAAAAAAGCTGCCCTTGAAACAATCTTGATATGTTCGTCAAAAGAGAGATCAGGGTCCAGAGTAACAGTTTCCAGAAGATCAGGTCCTTCACAGTTTTATTTGAGACGACTGTACAACCAAGATTAATTGTCAGATTCAACAGAAGATCTCGTTGTTTCTTGGGACCTATAACAAACATCTCTATTTTGTCTGAGTTTAAAAGTAGAAAGATTGCAGCCATTCACTTCCTTATGTCTGAAACACAGGCTTCCAGCGAGGGCAATTTTGGGGCTTCACCATGTTTCATTGAAATGTACAGCTGTGTGTCATCCGCATAGCAGTGAAAGTTAACATTATGTTTTCGAATGACATCTCCAAGAGGTAAAATATATAGTGAAAACAATAGTGGTCCTAAAACGGAACCTTGAGGAACACCAATTTATTTATTTTTTGTCAGAGGACAAACCATTCTCAGCAATAAACTGATATCTTTCCGACAGATAAGATCTAAACCAGGCCAGAACTTGTCCGTGTAGACCAATTTGGGTTTCCGATCTCTCCAAAAGAATGTGGTGATGGTAACAAAAGCAGCACTAAAGTGTAGGAGCACGAGGACAGATGCAGAGCCTAGGTCTGATGCCATTAAAAGGTAATTTACCACCTTCACAAGTGTAGTCTCAGTGCTATGATGGGGTCTAAAACCAGACTGAAGCATTTTGCATACATTGTTTGTCTTCAGGAAGGCAGTGAGTTGCTGCGCAACAGCACCAATGTACACCAATGTACAATGTTCATCTTTAGGAGACAAAACATGTATCCTTCCTGAGCGGTATGACGGCTGTGTCATCCCATTGTGTTTATGCTTGCGTACTATTGTTTGTACAGATGAACGTGGTACCTTCAAGAGTTTGGAAATTGCTCCCAAGGATGAACCAGACTTGTGGAGGTCTACAATTATTTTCTGATGTCTTGGCTGATTTCTTTTGATTTTCCCATCATGTCAAGCAAAGAGGCACTGAGTTTCAAGGTAGGCC
The DNA here is from genome assembly GCF_034236695.1 of Oncorhynchus nerka. Classification (NCBI taxonomy): domain Eukaryota; kingdom Metazoa; phylum Chordata; class Actinopteri; order Salmoniformes; family Salmonidae; genus Oncorhynchus; species Oncorhynchus nerka. Next base: position 53,546,795 of record NC_088405.1, read on the forward strand.
TTGAAATACATCCACAGGTACACCTCCAATTGACTCAAATGATGTCAATTAGCCTATCAGAAACTTCATAAGCCATAACATCATTTTCTGGAATTTTCCAAACTGTTTAAAGGCACAGTCACCTTAGTGTAGGTTAACTTCTCACACACTGGAATTGTGATACAGTGAATTATAAGTGAAATAATCTGTCTGTAAACAATTGACTTTGTGACATGCACAAAGTAGATGTCCTAACCGACTTGCCAAAACTATAGTTTGTGGTTGAAAAACTAGTTTTAATGACTCCAACATAAATGTATGTAAACTTCCGACTTCAACTGTATCTGTAGATGGATTCCTCTGACCCCCTCCTTCAGTAACCGAAAGGTTGCTGGATCGAATCCCTGAGCTGACAAGGTAAAAATCTTTCGTTCTACCCCTGAGAAAGGCAGTTAACCCACTGTTCCCCGGGCACCTAAGACGAGGATGTTTTTTTTAACGGCAGCCCCCTGCACCACTCTGATTCAGAGGGGTTGGGTTAAATGCAGAACATTTCAGTTGAAGGCATTCAGTTGTACAACTGACTAGGTATCACCCTTTCCTACCCTTTACACTGCCAGGATGAACACACAGGTATTATTTATACCCTGCAACATAGCAGAAATGAATACAATGAAACAGGGTGAAGAGCCCCTAACCACAAGACACACACACACACACACACACACACACACACACAGTAGCACTGAAAAACCTCTGAGACTGCAACCAATAGCTATAGCATAATATGGGTTCATGTCCGGCTATCTGTAGGTCTGAAGAAAACTCCAGAGGGCACTGTAAACTTGGGTCAGGAAGGTCATACCATATCTTGCCTCCCAGGTTCTTTGCTAGTCTCTACAGCTGTAAGTCAGATTTCCGCTGAGGAATGTTTCTACTATGTTCATGAAGTGAAGTCCACAGAGATGATGGGAAAGGAAACCAATGAGATCTGTTGTGCTCTTTATATTGGATTTGTATCTAATTGTGTAGTTGCAAAGCATGAATGCATGAAAGCGTGGCTTCTACAACTGTATTTTTGTGACCGAGCCACGTCAAACCCATAATGCTCTCTTCCTCTGCTTGTTTTTTTATTGAACCAATTCTCAGGCTCCCCGCTGCCTTGGGCTTATTGTTGCTTTAAGGCAGGAGGGCAGGAATACAGAGTAATCCTGAGAGAACAGGGAGGAGGCTGTGAAATGAAATCTTCTGTCAGAGAGAGCGATAGAGAGAGAAAGAAAGAAATTAGGCTGAAATTAGGAAATGTTTAGCTGTAAGAGAAGGTGTTGTTATGGTCAGTGCAGATTTGTTGATTCATCACCGTAACCACAGGCGCAGCAGTTGTGTTTGTCCCCCTCCCTTTCGCTCTACTCAGGATGCGGTTCAAGGAGAGGAACACAAAGACTCTCTGACCACAGACCACAACCCTGTTTACACTCAAACAGACTTAGCGTCTATCTATCTATCAGTCTCCGTCTCATTCCCTACTCTTCATCTGAGTTGTGGTGCTCCTATTTCGTCACATTAAATGCGCCGCCATTACAAACTATTGCCTGATTGTTTGGTTTCAGTATTCCCACCCAGGACTCTATCTTTTCTATATTCCCCTCCACACTCGTATCCTTTCTCATATAGCAAAATCTGAGTCTCTCCCTAAATCCTAATAACTCCGAAGCAGCAACAATTGATGGATTTCAACATGCTGGGAGTCTAAGCTCCAGTACTTCAGGGAGTGTGTTTATTTCTGTAAACTGCATGCTGGTAAGATCCCCAATAAAGATTCACATCACATCCTGGGAGAAAAACTGTAGACACAGAATCCCAGATAGCCAGTGGGGGATTGGTTGTGATGGAGATTTCATTCATAATTGATCAGCGCTAATTAGGGAGCTGGTCCTTTGTTGAGAATATGCTAATTATACATGCAAATGAGCAAATCAGCAATTACCCGAGTCTACATTTGAAACAGGAACAAAAGCTAAACTTAGAAATGGGACTGGCTAAATCGAAGGATGAAAGCACTACCACAAATAGACACTCGTATACAGACCCAGAGACCAAACATTGAACAAAATTCAAGCTCAGAATTGCTCACGTACATTGCAATGGCTTCGTAATCCAAACAATCGGTTTCCCCAATGGTTAAGAGTTGGGACATTAGAATGAGTTTGTGATTACATACTGCTTTGCCAAAACCCAGTCATGGGCAATGGGTCTGGAAATTGTGATCGACACAATCACTCACTACATTTTCCAACCTGACATCAAAACTCAAGAGAGCAGGAAACACATTGAAACATTTAATACTCAAACAAGGTTGACAAACTGGTGGTCAGATGTCCGTTGACGAGAGGTTGTGGTGCGGTCAGCGCTCTAAAATTGAGATCAAACAATTCAGGACAATGAGCTCAACTCTACCCTCGTCTACTGGAATACAGCACGGCCCCGCCACATAGCACACATGAGTTGAAGCAAAGCATTTGAGTCCGTATAAAACAAGAGGTTCTCTGTGTCGTGTGATGGACCCGTCCACCTCAGCCTGCGTGTGAAGAAGCCCCACAGATGAGTTGAAGCAAAGCATTTGAGTCCGTATAAAACAAGAGGTTCTCTGTGTCGTGTGATGGACCCGTCCACCTCAGCCTGCGTGTGAGAAGAAGCCCACAGATGAGTTGAAGCAAAGCATTTGAGTCCGTATAAAACAAGAGGTTCTCTGTGTCGTGTGATGGACCCGTCCACCTCAGCCTGCGTGTGAGAAGAAGCCCCACAGATGAGCAACACTCCGGTCAGGGGGTGTATTTGGTCCCTCGGGCCATTTAGGAAGACAGGTTGTGTGAAGAGGACTCTTATGTTCTGTCAGGGGGAGATGAGTACGGTGGTACGGACTTGCATGACACAATTAGAGTAATATTAGTTTTCAATATTAGAATAATAGTCTGTGTTGTCTGTGGAGTAGACAGAAAATATGTCAGTTGTGAACTCTAAAGTGAGTGAGAGGGGAAATATTGGGGATTTGCATGACACAATTAGAGTAATATTAGTTTTCAATATTAGAATAATAGTCTGTGTTGTCTGTGGAGGGGTGTAGAGGTGTGAGGTGGCGTGTGTGTGGTAAAAGAATGAGGTGGTAGGGAAGAAGCTGAACACCCTCCATGCCACTGAATGGCCAACAGTGTAAAGGCCGCTACACGCTTTTACCCAAACGGAGCGTCGTTTTCTACGTAGTTCGACGTGCTTTTGCGCGTCGCTCGGTTCGGGTAGGCTGTGTAGGGCCTGTACGTGGTTGTATCCAAACCAGTGAGAAACATAACATGACAGAGAACAGACGTGGGCCTGTACGTGGTTGTATCCAAACCAGTGATAAACATAACATGACAGAGAACAGACGTGGGCCTGTACGTGGTTGTATCCAAACCAGTGAGAAACATAACATGACAGAGAACAGACGTGGGCCTGTACGTGGTTGTATCCAAACCAGTGAGAAACATAACATGACAGAGAACAGATGAACAGACGTGGGCCTGTACGTGGTTGCATCCAAACCAGTGAGAAACATAACATGACAGAGAACAGATGAACAGACGTGGGCCTGGACGTGGTTGTATCCAAACCAGTGAGAAACATAACATGACAGAGAACAGAAACATGGTTGTATAACCATGAGAAACATAACATGACAGAGAACAGATGAACAGACGTGGGTACGTGGTTGTATCCAAACCAGTGAGAAACATAACATGACAGAGAACAGTTGCCATATCCAAACCAGTGAGAAACATAACATGACAGAAACAGATGGGCCTGTACGTGGTTGTATCCAAACCAGTGAGAAACATAACATGACAGAGAACAGACGTGGTTGTATCCAAACCAGTGAGAAACATAACATGACAGAGAACAGATGAACAGACGTGGGCCTGTACGTGGTTGTATCCAAACCAGTGAGAAACATAACATGACAGAAAACAGACGTGGGCCTGTACGTGGTTGTATCCAAACCAGTGAGAAACATAACATGACAGAGAACAGACGTGGGCCTGTACGTGGTTGTATCCAAACCAGTGAGAAACATAACATGACAGAGAACAGATGAACAGACGTGGGCCTGTACGTGGTTGCATCCAAACCAGTGATAAACATAACATGACAGAGAACAGATGAACAGACGTGGGCCTGGACGTGGTTGTATCCAAACCAGTGAGAAACATAACATGACAGAGAACAACGTGGTTGTATCCAAATGAACACGTGGTTGTATCCAAACAGTGAGAAACATAACATGACAGAGAACAGATGAACAGACGTGGGCCTGTACGTGGTTGTATCCAAACCAGTGAGAAACATAACATGACAGAGAACAATGAACAGACGTGGTTGTATCCAAACCAGTGAGAAACATAACATACGTGGTGTATCCAAACCAGTGAGAAACATAACATGACCAAACCAGTGAGAAACATAACATGACAGAGAACAGACGTGGGCCTGTACGTGGTTGTATCCAAACCAGTGAGAAACATAACATGACAGAAAACAGATGAACAGATGTGGGCCTGTCCGTGGTTGTATCCAAACCAGTGAGAAACATAACATGACAGAGAACAGACGTGGGCCTGTACGTGGTTGTATCCAAACCAGTGAGAAACATAACATGACAGAGAACAGACGTGGGCCTGTGTCATTTGTGAATGTTTGGTGAGGTTTGCAGTGTGAAACAGAGGCAAAAAGAGGAAAAGAGAAACACACACGCACGCACACACACACACACACACACACACACACACTGCATCCTTGGGGAGTTGAGGTCCTTAATGGAATAAGAGGCTCAATTAGAGAAATGAACACACAGTTATTACTGTCAGTTATGGTAGTCATTCAAATGGTGTTTTGGGGTAATGTTGGGGGAAGGCAGAGGTCTGGGAATGTAGAAGAAGCGAGGAAAAAGCCAAGGATAATTGGTAGAATAATATTGTGACAGCGTGTTTGATGAATGAGCCTCTAATTTCCAAAAGCTCAAGGGAAATGAGTGATGGAGAACGGGAGAAACTCTTGTCAGCAGAGACCACAGTGCTCCAGGTACCTCAGTCAGAGCAGGGACTTTATGTCACTTCATAAAAAAACAACTAAGCTAACTTCAATTCTTGCCTACATGTCAGTGCAACCAGGCCCCTAGCACCTAGCCTCTAGCACCTAGCCTCTAGCCCCTAGCACAGATAGGGGTTCCTCAAAATGAGCCCAAATGGACCGGAACAGTCCCCCTGTATCACCCTCTCAGACACACGTGACCTGCTAACTACCCTCATCATACCCTCTGCATGTTTACCACTAGTAGAGAAGGGCCTTGGGGGAGGGGTCGGGTGCTAGTTACAGAGGTGAGCGGAGAAACCTGCCTTTCATTACCAGCAGAGAGCAGGACCAGGAGTTCAAGGAGAGGGTAGGCTCTTCTTCTGTTACATACACATTTCTGTCTGATCACACGCACGCACGCACGCACGCACGCACGCACGCACGCACGCGCACGCACACACACACACACACACACACACACACACACACACACACACACACACACACACACACACACACACACACACACACACACAGCGGTCTTGTGAGGTTCTCATTATACACTGCAATGTGAATGCATGCATATTCTGTCTGTAATGGGGAAATAAACAGAGAAAGGAGGAGGTAGTTGCCCTCCATTTTACCGAGGCATCCACGGGATGATTTGCTGCAGCCATTTTGTGTAACAGCACCCTCCATTATCCTCAAAAGTTCCACAAACATAACAAATCAACTTTTCAGAATGTCATAACGAATCTTATGAACCGGTAGTTACTGAAATGTATTGAAATGACTACGTTGTAATTTGAGAGGACACACTACTTATATTGAGTATGTTTGGCTGCGTTTCGTTACAGACTGAACTGCTCCAGTAGCCTACCCCAGACAGGCTTCTTTTACTTTGTCCACTGATCTCCAGGAGGAATTCATGGGTAACCTAACCAACAACACACACACACACACGTACGCAAGCACACACAAGCACAGACATACACACACACACAAGCACAGACATACACACACACGTACGCAAGCACACACAAGCACAGACATACACACACGCAACAAAACATGCATATTGCCACCAGATGCCGGATAAATCAAAACCATATGCTCTGTCCTCAAGGTTCTAAGTATGTACATTGTAAACAATGATACAGGGACTCAAAGAAAGAAAACACACACGCACACACACACAAACTCTTGAGTGCCCTGCAGACCGTCACAATGGGAGTTTCCTTAAAGCATGCTGGCGGTTTGTAGAACAGGTCAGTATTGAGCATGAGTGAGCATGTGTTTTCCATCTAATGAGTGATTATGAGGGGCTGTAAATCATCCACACGGGCCTGAAGGGAAAAGGAGGTGAGGGGGGCTCAGGCGAGAGGTATTGGAGGGGGGAGGGGAGTTGGGGCGGGAATCTAAGCCCAGGTGGGGAGATCCTATTCAGCTACAAACTCACTGTAAATGGGTCTTATCAGCTGGATAAATCACTCACAATAGCTCTTTTCAGTTGGCTTATTTGGACTAATTTCGGTGTTCTCCAGGTCAGTCAACTGTCTGAAACAGGGGTAGGACCTAGAAATGATGACTTGGACAGAACACAATCACGTTGCATGACAGATCTAGACTGAATGCTGATGGGTCTCATCGTTCTACTAATTCTGACACAATCGGTCGAATCGGTCATCGATTGGGCAATTCTCCGAAGAGCCAGACACCCAGACCTGCTTGCGGACAAATAACAGTTATTTATGGATGAAGTGGTCTAGAGACCAGACCACAGTAATAAAGATCCCAAACCCAGATAGGATAGAGTTAACCAGGATAGGACAAGGACCAGATCAAGATCCTGTTGGGGTGAAGGACATTCAGACCACGTAAAGAACCGAGCTTACTGGAGGAGAGAACAGCAGAAGAAAAAGCAGGCTGACTGGGACAGCGCTCTGGGTGGAGCATTCAAACCCAAGCTTAGGTAAACATTTTGAAAACGTAACGTACATTTAACTCCCCTGCAAAGTATGCAATCTCCCAAGCGTCCTGGTCAGAAACGTAAGGACAATAGTGCCTTGCTGCAACGCCTTCAGAGTCTCCTCATGCTGGTAGTGGTATAGTGCAAGGATATGACCAACTTCTGTCCCTCCCAACATCCGCCTTTGAAGAAGGTCAAATATAGGAGCTAAGATCATTTGGAGGTCAGACGTTCTCTCCGAAGGAGGTGTGAAATGATGTCCTGGGATCAGACAGTTCAGCTGGAGTTGTATAAGATGGCTGTGCAGAGCCGTGTGAAATGCTGTCCTGGGATCAGGCAGTTCAGTTGGGAGTTGTCAGTCATACAGTGGAATTAAACGACGGAGAAGGGGTTTTAAATTAGAGTGAAGAAATCCCCTTTGCCTGACAATTTGGTGAGAATTAAGAGCAGTAGTGGGGCCCTGGCCAAGCTAATCCTTCAAACAGAACTCACCTTGATAAGAAAGCTATGAGAGGTCAGCACTCAGCTAAAGATAATGAGCACATTTCAACATCCCCCCCCCCCCCACTACAGACACACAGACATAAAATACAACACATCACTCCTCTCACCTTAAAGTCATTCTTTCTCTTTTTAGTGGCTTCTTGGAATAACTCTAGTGTTCTTCCACTCGCTCCTCAAGTTTCAAGTTTTATAAGTCATATATACAGGATACACATAGTACACATCAGTGGCGGTGGTGTAAAGTACTTAAAAAAAATACTTTAGGGTACTACTCAAGTAGGTTTTTGGGGTATCTGTACTTTGCTTTACTATTTATATTTTGGACAACTTTTACTTTTACTTCACTACATTCCTTAAGCAAATAATGTACTTTTTACTCCATTCATTTCCCCTGACACCTAAAACGACTCCTTACATTTTGAATGCTTAGCAGGACAGGGAAAGGGTCTAATTCACACACTTATCAAGAGAACATCCCTGCTCATCCCTACTGCCTCTGATCTGGTGGACTCACTAAACACAAATGCTTTGTTGGTACATGATGTCTGAGTGTTAGAGTGTGCCCCTAGCTATCCGTAAATGAATCATTTGAAATGATTTACACTTCTACTTTTGATACTTAAGTATATTTGCGCAATTACATTTACTTTTGATACTTAAGTATATGTAAAACCAGATACTTTTAGACTTTTTTACTGGGTGACTTTCACTTTTACTTGAGTCATTTTCTATTAAAGTAGCTTTACTTGTACTCATTTTTATTTTACCTTTATTTAACTAGGCAAGTCAGTTAAGAACAAATTCTTATTTTCAATGACGGCCTAGGAACAGTGGGTTAACTGCCTGTTCAGGGGCATGTATGACAATCGGGTACTTTTTCCACCCCTGCTCTGCTCTCTGCCTAGAATACCCCTGATTTACCCCCGCATGTGCATTTTAGCAGTAGGACTATGGTCTCATGAGTCTTCTCATGTACCCCCTGAGGATAGGTCCTAGTACCCCTGGTTGGGAACCACTGGTATACATCGTCCAACCAAAGGCTTACTTGCGGGTTCCTTCTCGACAACGCAACAACAATAAGAAATAATACAAGATAAGAATACGAACGTAAAGTAAATGGCTTGGTAGAATAGAACAAACATTTTAGCATAAGTATAATACAGGAGGGCACAATTTATAGTCCAATATATATACATGTTTTGGGGAAGAGGGGATTGTGGTGCTAAATTGTGCAGTATTTAGCAATAATAACAGGAGATGTGATGTGTGTGTAGCATCAGTGTATATGCGTGTGTTAGTGTTTGTGTGTGTGTGTGTGTGTGTGTGTGTGTGAGTACATGAATGCTAAGGTGCAGAGATTCAGTGCAGGTGGTCAGTCCAGTTCAAGTGTTCAGCAGTCTGATGGCTTGTAGATAGAAACTGCCTCTGAGCCTGTTGGTATCCTTACCCAGAGGTGGCCTGAGAGACCTAGAAGCCTGGGGCTTGAGTTTCAGCACAGGGGGGGGGGGTACACCCCCAGCCCCCTCAATTCCTCATTACATGGTTAGGGGAGATCATCCAATAAGGGAGAGAGAAAGGGACAGGGGATGAGATGGATGGTGTGGATGTGTGGACAGATGGAACGATAGACAGAGGAAGTTCAGACAGATTGACAGATAAGGGGATGAGAGGTATGTGAGTGATGACTATACAAACACACATTGAAGCTTGAGTAAAGACAGACAGACAGATGGAGAGGCTGGCCAGTGGCGTTGTGGACACAAAAAAGCAGACAGACTGGTTGACAGAGAGATGGATGGACACACTGATAATTAAATGGATAAATAAGCAAAATATTGTAACTTTAGTCCTCAATCCCAAGAAACACTCTCCATGACCTGCACCTGGCAGTAAGAAGAAGTCTATATGGAACGAAAGTAAGCAGACACAGTTCTCAACAACCCCACACAGATTCTCTTTCTCACACTCAAACTTACACACCTGTCTTTCTGCTCGGGCCTCCACCACCCTGGCTCCACACTTGAGTGCACACAGGAATGCAAGGGGAACGACACAATTACTTTAGTGCTGAAACCTGATTGGCCCAGTCTCTTATCTCCTCAACAAAGGCCCTAATGGATGGGCATTCAGATAGGGGTTAAAGGTCACAAAGACACTGTCAACACTAGAAATCAGAGCTAGCTCAATACCCATCTCTCACACCCACCCACTCACACAGACACACTCACCCATATGCACACACACAACCCAGGACTGCCTGTGTTGAAAACATCAAATTATTAAACCATTACAAAACTGGGACACTGCACGTATTGTATTATTGTGGAGAATTAAGAGCAGGACTTAATGGCAGATTTCAGCAGAAAGACCCTATATTAAGTGTGCTGGTGTGGTTGGAGAGGCCATTTATTGTTTTACATCGAAGGAAGGGTCAGAGTTCGGAGGGGTCATCCTCTCATTGTTTATCTCTGTGACACACTTCCTCTGAAACAGCCGAGCGTAGGGCACATTAGGGTCATGGGACCTGGCAATGACTCATCAATAACACAGATAATCAAAACACATACATTAGCTTGAAAGCATTGAAAAAAAAAACAGACACCCAGAGTAAGAGTTGAGACAGCCTGTGGTGAGCTTTCTCTGGGCTGTTCTGACTGCTCTGAGGCTGTGGCTCTGAGGCTGTGGCTCTGGGGCTGTAGTAGCAGGGGTAGGGAGAGAGCACTACTCCAGTGGACTGAAAGCTGAGGAACAGTGGGGAGAACACCCAGCTAAGTGTCAGAAAACAGAGTCAAGGACAGGCTGAGAGCTCTCAGTGGTTTGGGCTGTCCCCTTAAACAAAAAAAAAGGAGAGAGGAATGTCCGCGAGGGAGCTCAGCTGAAAGTGGTGAGGGTGAGGAGGGGTGTAAGCTCAATTCCCGAACCACAACCCCCCCCCCTCACTCCTTCACCGCGGAGAAGGTCACAGTATCTGCGGGGAGGAATGTTTGAAACAAGAGCTGCCAAGGAAACGGATCACCTTAAAACGATTAGAGGAGTATGGATATTATACTGTAGGTGGTGGATGCACTCTGTTTTTTGGGATGCTTCACTTAGAATGCACGAGTGTGCACGCGCTTACATGCGTTTTTCCTCCTGCAACTCGTGCGTGTGTGTTTGCATTCATGTGTGTGCGTTTTTTTTTTTACATCTCTAGAGGGACTGTGAGTAATGTCGTTATTACAAGCTCAGTTCGCCGCTAAACGAGGAGTCTCGATGATAAACACCGGCGTGTGTCTTTATTGGGACTGAGTACAGGTTACACACAGAAAGGACGGGGCGAATCAAATCACACATATCTAGACATGATTTTGAATGGAAACTTTATAAACGAGGGGTTCCCGTTTCCATAACAGATCCTCAATGTGAAGACCACATTTCCCACAATCCTTTAGTTAACAAGGAACCACACAATCTCCCCCAAACATGTGAAAACGGTGGCATCTGAAGAGACTTCTGTATTGGCAGATCTAACTACATAACCCAGCGAGGGCTTTCTGCTTTATAGAAGAGGCATTTTTGACATCAGTCCACATCGAAGATCCAATGGCACTCAAGCAAGACGAAAAACTGACCACCTATAATATCAACCAAATAATGAGAGGCCAGACTGGTATTTTTCCTGGTCAAAGTCCCAAGTAAAAATGGTCCGAGACCTCCTTCAGTCTGAGTGTGTGGAAGTGATCTGCCCAGTCCAGCAGCAACAGGAAGTGGAAATGCCAGCCAGCCATACTCCAAGAGAAACACAGGAAGTAATGCAGCTGCTGACAGGAGGGTTGGAGAGACAGAGAACTGACTAAAAACCCAACTTCTGTCTGTTCAATATATAAAAGTGCTGATATGTCTCAGTCCTCCTCCCACACGACTGACCCAGGAGGGTCACACATTGTCACTGAAGAAGATAAGGAAACGAAGGCTTGTATGACTACCGTCTGTTCTGATCCGAACGCCTACATTACCCATAACACCCGAGGAAAGCCAAGGCCATTTTGAAACCAGGGGAAAAAGTGAGGCCAATTCGAAAAAGAGTCCAAAACACACGTTTTCCGGGTCCGCTGAAACAGGTGGCATCCCTCCACACCGCCGTATAATTCCCATGGATTAATATCATATTAATCCATGTTGCAGTAACCTCGTCTGCCACTGGCGGAACACACCAATAGATCAACTTTAGTCCTTGGGTTTGGCGTCGGGCACTGACCTGTTCCTCCAATGGTATCACCAGTTTGTTTAGGACCACAGGTAAACATTCAGGCAGTGAAGCAGTGGAGGCGGAGTGAGGGTGAACTGGCCAGAGAGGCAGTCTGAGAGGCTCCAGCAAGCCTATCAAAAGGGGACGATCACGCTCTCCCAGAAGTTTGGTTGGGCGCGTAAAACCCGTAACTTCAGATAAGCAAAGAAGTGTAATGGGTCCTGACAAAGATGTTTTGCCTAAAGCTTTTACCTCTTCTATTATTTTCACTGCATCGAGGATAGAGAGCACAGCAGCCTCCTTACCAGTCCTCAGCACCAGGCCTGACTGATCACTTGACTGATCAGCAAGGACAGGTTGGTCAGGTTGTAGGGAAGGTCATCTAGAATTAGTTCAACTTGAGGTGCTGTCACTACGCCCAGTCACTGATGGACTTCACGTCTAAGAATGGGCCCGGTTGGTGCCAGGGTCAGGGACTGTGTGGTTGTAGCAGGGTGCTGGCTGGATCCATGGGTGTGCGATGTGCTGTGTGCGTGCTGGTGTCTGTGTTGGGTCAGAGGTCGGGGGTCAAGGTAAATTGTGCCGGGGTTAGAAGCGTATGGTGCCAGGGCTCTTGGTCATGGTCAGAGTCTGGATGCTGGACAGGATCTTCCTCTGGTGTCCAGCCAGGGTCACTCCCAGACGCAGCAGGTCCCTGAGGAGAAGGACATACTGTTAGATAAAGGACATACTGTTAGATAAAGGACATACTGTTAGATAAACAGACAGACAGAAGGCCTGATAGACAGGCTGTCAGAGTGACTGACAGGTAGGCGGACCGAGACATAGAGCTACGGTCGTAGAGTGTGACTCAACTTCAAGAGGTTTGAAAGTCAAAGAGAGACACATTGTTGCAGGTGTGAACTGTGAACTTACTCAGCAGTGATCTGGGCCAGTAGCTCTACAGAGGTGAATCCTGCCTGGAGGAAGCTGTCCTCATAGCGCTCCATCTTGATGGCCCTCAGCCACTCCCCTACGGAGCCACACGCTGAGGGGGCCGGGGGGGCCCGCTGGTCCAGCAGGGGGTGGGATGGCCTGGGGAAAGGGGACACACACTCTCTCTGTCACTAGCATACCAGGGGCCTCACAGGCATGTAGCCTTGAGGGACAGGCATTTCCACAGAATGGGGGCGGGATCTAAGGCTGCATGAGTGGCAGGGAACAACAATGGCTGTTGGAGGGGAAGGGGGTGTGGCCCAAGCTGTGAGTGACAGGTTAGTATTCGGGGTTGGATAGGCGGAGAGAATGGGCACAGTTAGAGTGTGACAGGTCACAGCAGGACAGAGGAGGAGGGACAGTAGGAGGTTAATGTAGACTGACTCTGACAGACAGGACTGTATTCTAGGAATGAAGCAATGGAATAAAGACTGGGCTCTTTTAAGAGACAATATATACTCTCCATCTGGTGAGACAGTCACCTCCTTGTCTTTACCACAGGCTGTGTTCAAACCCACACGGGCCTTCTCTGACTCTCCACACACCCTCCACACCTAGCCCTTTGCCTAGATATCTGTGCCCACTCACCCTGCACCCTCCTGGGCCACAATCTTCAGCGAGGCGGGGTTGCGGATCAGCTTGTCCAGGGCGCTGACGATGGCGGCGAAGCGGGGGCGGGCCGAGCGCTCCTTCTGCCAGCAGTCCAGCATCAGCTGGTGGAGGTGGGCGGGGCAGTCAGGGGGCGGCGGTAGGCGGTAGTCCTGCTCTATGGCGTTGATCACGTCCTGGTTGCTCATGTCCCAGTAGGGCCGCTCTCCGAACGACATGACCTCCCACATGACGATGCCGTAGCTCCAGGCGTCGGAGGCTGAGGTGAACTTCCTGAAGGCGATGGCTTCTGGGGCGGTCCAGCGGATGGGGATCTTACCACCCTGATTGAAGAGAGGACAGAGGGGGTCAACAACCACACACAATAACCAGATGCACTATGGGATTGGTGTGGAGGAAGAACAGTAAGTCTCACCAGAGAGCTGGTGTAGGTGGGGTCTGAGGAGTTCTCCTGGAGGAAACGGGACAGGCCGAAGTCAGACACCTTACACACCAGGTTGCTGTTGACCAGGATGTTGCGGGCGGCCAGGTCTCTGTGGACGTAGCTCATCTCAGACAGGTACTTCATGCCCGACGCGATGCCACGCAGCATGCCCACCAGCTGGATGGGAGTGAACTGACCATCGTTCAACTACAGAGAAAGAGAGAGAGAGAGATGGGAATGTTTGAATTGTAGGAGAACAGGTTTGTGCCTTTGCGTGTGTTTGTGTGTAATAATAATAACCATTTGGTGGGGGATTATACTTGTCCTGTGCGAAGTAACACTCCCACTGCAGTTTTCACCCCTTACTAGCTCTGAGTTTGCGGACATCTACTTTATTGAGGACAAATGAAATGACCACGACTGTGATATGTGGTTGTCCCAACTAGCTATCTTCAGATGAATGCACTAACTGTAAGTGGCTCTAGATAAGAGCGTCTGCTAAATGACTAAAATGTACATTCATGTCCCAACTCCCCCTGAGACACCCCCGGAGAGTGGGGTCACGGTCACGGTGTGTGTGTGTGTGTGTGCGTGTGTGTGTGAAGGACTCTCGGAGAGACAAAGTGACAGGCCAATAGATAGACTGACCCTAAGGAAGGAGTCGAGCGCTCCGTTCTCCATGAACTCAGTGAGGATCATGACGGGACAGGAAGCCGTGATGATGCCCTCCAGGTGGATGATGTTGGGGTGCTGGAACTGGCCCATGATGCTAGCCTCCGACAGGAAGTCCCGCCTCTGCTTGTCTGTGTAGCCGCCCTTCAGTGTCTTGATGGCCACATAGTTCTCCTTCTTCCCTGGAACCTTCAGTCTTCCCCGACATACCTCCCCAAACTCCCCTATAGACGAGCCAGGGAAATACCCGTTAGTACAAACACGATACTGTAGCACCATACCAACCGGTCTGTTTACAGGCAGCGATACATCATGAAAAACAAAGAGATAAGAGAGTCCAACCGGCACCAATGACCTCCTCGATCTTGACAAAGGAAACATCGATCTCCTTGGCAAACTCCCGTATGGCCTCGTTAGGGTCCTCGTAAGTGAAGGGGTCAATATAGACCTTGACTCCTGAGGTGAGGAGGAGTAGAGGGAGGATAGGGGGAAGTAAACGACAGAACAGCCAAAGTAGCAGACAGACTAAAACATGAAAAACATGACTTTGAAAATAGCTGTATGCGCTATTTCTATGTACGTGTATGTGTGTGTGTATGTGTATGTGTGTGTATGTGTATGTGTGTGTGTATGTATGTGTATGTGTACATATGTGTACTCACCTTGGCCCAGGAGGTACTGGCTGTTTTTGTCACTCAGCTCTGGGTCCTTCATTCTGCTGTGTCTACTACTGAGAAGAACAGTGTGTGGGAGAGGAAGGAGGGAGAGGGGGGACGAGGGAAAAGGGGCAAGGGGTCAGAGAGAGAGAGAGAGAGAGAAAGAGAGCTAGTCCAGTGACGTAACACCTCTGGTCTCTCTGTGAGGGTTTCTTAGTGTCACAAACAAGCTCATTGAGTCTCTCTCTCGGTCTCAGAAACAATACATGACTGGTAGATGAAGTAATGCCTTGACCCTGGGCCCTCTACTGTTCTGCGCATTCAGGAGCCACTCTGCTCTGTGTCTGGGACTGCTGTGATGGAGGGCTCCATTAGTGAGACTTCCTTTGGCCCAGGCCCATCCCAGTAGGACTGTACAGCCCTGTAGCTACTGGACCCATGCCTCTCTCTCTCGCTTTTTCTCTCTCCCTCCCCCTCCCTCCCTCTCCCTCTCTTTCTCTCTCTCCCCCTCTCTCTCCCTCCCTCTCCCCCTCTCTCTGCCTCTCTCTCCCTCCCTCTCCCTCCCCCTCTCTCTCTCTCTCTCTCTCTCCCTCTCAGGCCCAAAATAGCAATACTGTTCCACCCTCATCTGGCGGTAGAACCAGGCCGACAACTGTGAGTGTGTGTGTGTGCGTGAGGGTGTGCACACTGTGTACTTCTTAGTGTATGTGCAAATGAACAATGTGTGTGGATGTGTGTGCACAACTCTGCATGTGTGTGTAGTGTGTGCCCCAAGGTCAGAGCTATTGTTCTCCTGTCCTGTGGAGACAGGGTTGGGACTGCTGCATCCTGTCTACCCCCAACTCTCCACCCTCTCTCTACCTCTCTCTACCCCTCTCTCTCTTTACCTTTCCTGCTCTCTCACCCCTTCCTTCCACCCCCTCTCTTTCTCTCTACCCCTCTCTCTTCACCTTTCCCGCTCTCTCTCACCCCTTCTCTCCACCCCCCCCCTCTCTCTACCTTTCCCACTCCCCCTTTCTCTTTCTCACTCTCTAGTTCCCTATGTTCCCAGAACCTTTTTTCAGAGGGCATGTGGAGCTATTTGCTGAAACAATGAAGCCAAGGGAAAGTGTTATAATGAGCGGAATAACTTCTAGCCCCGTAAGCACAAAGTCACAAAGAGAAATGATTTGGCTCTTTGAGAGTTTCGCTCAAATGTGACATAGTGTATGAAGGTAACAGTCATAATCTAAGCGTGATAAGATTGGTACCGGTTGCAAAAAGACAAAAGCATGGCAAATGTTAAGACCCATATTTCTATTTGAGCTTTTCCCTTTATGTACAATTCACATGACAGTATCCACCCTCTCTCCCTGGTTCTCACCGTATGCAGAAGACAGCCACAGTGATGACAGTGACCAGCAGCAGCATCCCCATGGCGATAAGGACACCGGTCACCAGAAGCTGGGAAGGAGAGTCATGCCCTGAGACGCAAAGAAAAAAAGGTTGTAACTAAAACTAATGTCTTACCTAATTAACTAATGTCGTAACTAATGAACTCATGTCGTAACTAATGAACTCATGTTGTAACTAATGAACTCATGTCGTAACTAATAAACAAATGTCGTAACTAATGAACTAATGTCGTAACTAATGAACTAATGTCGTAACTAATGAACAAATGTTGTGACTGATTCATTAGTTAAGACATTAGTTCATTAATGTCTTAACTAATGAACTAATGTCATAACTAATGAACTAATGTCGTAACTAATGAACTAATGTTGTAACTAATGAACTAATGTTGTAACTAATGAACTAATGTTATAACTAATGAACTAATGTTGTAACTAATGAACTAATGTTGTAACTAAAACAAATGTCTTAACTAATGAACTAATGTCGTAACTAATGTTGTAACTAATGAACTAATGTTGTAACTAATGAACTAAAGCCGTAACTAATGAACGAATGTCTTAACAAATGAATGAATGTCATAACTAATGAACTAATGTCATAACTAATATCGTAACTAATGAACTAATGTTGTAACTAATGAACTAATGTCGTAACTAATGTTGTAACTAATGAACTAATGTCATTACTAATGAACTAATGTTGTAACTAAAATGAATGTCTTAACTAATGAACTAATGTCGTAACTAATGTTGTAACTAATGAACTAATGTCGTAACAAACAAACTAATGTCCTAACCAATGAACTAATGTCGTAACTAATGAACTAATGTTGTAACTAATGAACTAATGTCGTAACTAATGAACGAATGTCTTAACTAATGTTGTAACTAATGAACTAATGTCGTAACAAACAAATTAATGTCCTAACCAATGAACTAATGTTGTAACTAATGAACTAATGTCGTAACTAATGAACTAATGTCTTAACTAATGAACCGAATGTCTTAACTAATGAACCGAATGTCTTAACTAATGAACCGAATGTCTTAACTAATGAACGAATGTCGTAACTAATGAACGAATGTCATAACTAATGAACTAATGTCTGAGACGCAAAGAAAAAAAGGTTGTAACTAAAACTAATGTCTTACCTATAATGAACTAATGTCGTAACTAATGAACTAATGTCTTAACCAATGAACTAATGTCGTACCTAATGAACTAATGTCGTAACTAATGTCTTAACCAATGAACTAACGTCGTAACTAATGTCTTAACCAATGAACTAACGTCGTAACTAATGAACTAATGTCTGAGACGCAAAGAAAAAAAGGTTGTAACTAAAACTAATGTCTTACCTATAATGAACTAATGTCGTAACTAATGAACTAATGTCTTAACCAATGAACTAATGTCGTACCTAATGAACTAATGTCGTAACTAATGTCTTAACCAATGAACTAACGTCGTAACTAATGTCTTAACCAATGAACTAACGTCGTAACTAATGAACTAATGTCGTAACTAATGTACTAATGTTGTAACTAATGTCGTAACCAATGAATTAATGTCGTAACTAATGAACTAATGTTGTAACTAATGAACAAATGTTGTAACTAATGAACAAATGTTGTAACTAATGAACTAATGTGATCTGGCAAATTAACAAGAAGGCGGAAAGGACACACAAAAAAAGTGAAAACCCCCAGAATACTTTGTGAGCCTGGATATGGATAGGCCTCCCTGAAAGAGTGAAGCCTGGGCCTTTCCTTACCGTCAGGCATGGTGCGGAAGGAGGCTGCTGGGCTGAAGCTGCCGTAGCCGGCCATGGTGCGAGCCCGGACCTGCACCTCATACTGAGTGGCCCTGCGGAGATCACTCAGCACCACCTGGTTACTGTCACTCTCCCTGTAGCTACACAACTGCTCCTGCTCCTCACCTCGACGCTCCTGCAGGACGGAGAGAGAAAGAGGGACGGAGAGAGAGAGAGGGACGGAGAGAGAGAGGGACGGAGAGAGAGAGAGAGAGGGACAGAGAGAGAGAGAGACGGAGAGAGAGAGAGGGATGGAGGAAGAGACGGATGGTGGGAGAACAAAAGCAGATAAGAGCGCCAGGTTGGGCCAGTGGGAGGGAGGTCAGCGTGATGTACACAGATGTAACGGTCAACTCCCTAAGACCTAAGGTGAGTCAGAGCTAGAGTATTTAACAGTGCGTCTGGTCATCCTCACCGTCTCACAGTAACGTAGCTGGTACTGCAGGATGGTGTAGTGCAGCTGGGCTGGAACTGACCAGTGGAGAGTCAGACTGCTCTCTGTAGAGATACTCTTCCTGATCACAGACACCAGAACTGGAACTGCACTCAGACCAACACAAAGAAACGGCATTAAAAGATAAAACAACATTCAATCTTCCTCTTCTAACTATACGACCCCAACCACAAACCCTTCTCTCGTCCTCTCTGTGTCTTTATCTCTCTCACCGTCGTGACTGGTTGTGATGTTGACACTGTCGCTGGGTGCCCCCTTGCCGTTGGTCGGGGTTACCCCGTTGAGGGCCTGGATAGAGAAGGTGTATGTAGTGTGAGGCATGAGGCCCCAGACCACCACCCTGCGGCCCAGCAGGCCACGCTGAGAGGGCCGGTAGCTGACACTGTCCCCGCAGGGAGAGCAGGGGCCCCAGGGGGCCCCACACAGAGAACACTCCACAGAGTAGCTCAGGTCAGTCCGGCCACCACTGTCCTGGGGCTCGCTCCACTCTAGGGTCACCGTGGTGTCGTTAATCTGGGTGACGATGCTTCGCGGGGCAGAGGGGGGTCCTGGAGGAAAGGGCGGAGAGGAGAGGGTCACACACCACCACATCAGGAAATCACAAATATTTCATCAGACAAAGGTACTAATACATTTTCCATTAGAAGGCACTTTACTGGCCCAATGTGCCATATTAGAGTTCCTCTGTTTCAGATTTGCATTATCAATTAAATCGCTTGCATGCTACTCGTCATGTCCCAGATACATTTCCAGCTAGCGTTTGGAGGAGCCACCAGGGACAAGAGGCTGAGGGGCACAGCAGGAAACAACATTGTGATGCAGAATTGAATTGGTGCTCCAATTACACACGTCCACATTTTAAATGATAATGATCTTCAGCTGAAGATTGTAGTAGGGGGGATTGTGATTGCTGCCAACCAAGCGAAACACAATTGCAATGCCACTCAGCCAGTGTGAATTAGTTCCTGCTCCTGCTAAGGAGACTGTGCCTTGTCATTGAGCCAGTGGCTAGGCCATTTACAGCTTCTGTGATAGTAGTGCTTAGTAAAATCCGCCATGATGCTCTCTGGGAGGTTTTGGGTGGCCTCAAGTAGGAGGCATTTGTGTACCATCACAACGGCCTACTGTAATTTAGGTTTCATTTACGTCAACATCTAGGATGAGGGGAAAAAACGGCTTGTGATTAAGTCAAAACATCTGGAGTGGTCAAATAAATCAACTGTCTGACTTAATTAGGGAGAGCTGTCATTTAACCTGTGATTTAAATAGGCTAGCAGAGTCTACGGGGAATTCTGTTTGTCCTTGACGGGTTTCAGTCTTCAGACGAGTTTCAGACTGCTGTTCCTTGCGAACTCCTTTCGCGGCCATTCTGAGTGAGCGTGCCCAATTCAAAGGCCTCCAATTCACACATCACACGTGGCTGAATTGAAATTCCTGAATCCACACTGAGGTGTCCCTCACGACCCATCAACGCTTCCCTTCCTGGGAGTGACATCCAGGCTCCGCCCCGCTCTACACCCGTTACAAAGGAACCGCATCTCAATACTCTCAGCCCTGGGACAAAAGGCCACAGAGCAGGTGAGAGGGGCTGAGCACAACACCAGAGAAGAGAAATAGGAGAGGGGCGAGGGACAACAAAGGAGGGAGGGCAACAAGAGAAACACAAGTTGAAAGTGAAAGAAAATAGCGCAGAGACCGAGTATCCGGGGAGAGTAAATAGAGGGTGGAGTGGTTAGAGTATGTATGGGGCGGCAGGGTAGCCTAGTGGTTAGAGTATGTATGGGGCGGCAGGGTAGCCTAGTGGTTAGAGTATGTATGGGGCGGCAGGGTAGCCTAGTGGTTAGAGTATGTATGGGGCGGCAGGGTAACCTAGTGGTTAGAGTATGTATGGGGCGGCAGGGTAGCCTAGTGGTTAGAGTATGTATGGGGCGGCAGGGTAGCCTAGTGGTTAGAGTATGTATGGGGCGGCAGGGTAGCCTAGTGGTTAGAGTATGTATGGGGCGGCAGGGTAGCCTAGTGGTTAGAGTATGTATGGGGCGGCAGGGTAACCTAGTGGTTAGAGTATGTATAGGGTAGCCTAGTGGGGCGGCAGTGGTTAGGTAGCCTAGTGGTTGTATGTATGGGGGCGGCAGGGTAACCTAGTGGTTAGAGTATGTATGGGGCGGCAGGGTAGCCTAGTGGTTAGAGTATGTATGGGGCGGCAGGGTAGCCTAGTGGTTAGAGCGTTGGGCCAGTAACCAAAAGGTTGATAGATCGATTCCCCGAGCTGACAAGGTAAAACATCTGTCGTTCTGCTCCTGAACAAGGCAGCTACCCACTGTTCCTAGACCAGTTAACCCACTGTTTCTAGACCAGTTAACCCACTGTTCCTAGACCAGTTAACCCACTGTTCCTAGGCTGCCATTGTAAATAATCATTTGTTCTTAACGGACTTGCCTAGTTAAATAAAGGTAAAACAATACATCAAACATGTGGTTTCCATGTGTTTGAATCCATTCGCTCCGTTCCAGCCATTATTATTATTATCACACCTCCACTGGTGTAATAATGTGTTAACTTACTGGTGCAGGGGGTGTCTGGGGTGTCCGAGTCAGCGCGGAGGTATCCTGGACGACACTGACACACAGGTGAGCCCGTCACCATAGCATGGCTAAACCCTGGACAGGCCTGGCACTGGCCCCCCGAGGCGGACCTAAACTGACCCACAGGACAGGCTGAGAGGACGAGGGTGAGCGAGAGGGGAGAAGGAAAGTTAGTACGGCCCTGAACGTCGCCACAAACCGTGACATCAGAAACCAACACCGCAGGCAGCATAGCGTCCCATCATAGCAGGTCGGGTTGGGAGCCAAAAAGCATGTTAAAAAAAGACAAACAGTACAGGAAAGCTCATTAATCACCGCCAAGATACATAAACACAATGAAATGAATGTGAATGCGCTCGCCTCTCCTCTGATCCTTCGACTCAGGCGGGACACCCGGCTTCAGTGTAAACAGCCCATAAATCAGGCTCGCTCCCTGACACACCGGGCTCATTCAGCGAGGGGGATCCGGCACAGCAAGTGTGTGTGTGTGTGTGTGTGTGTGTGTGTGTGTGTTATTGTAATATCTGCTCTGTTCACTTTCTGTTTAAATAAACGGCTACAGAAATTAATCAAATACATAGCTGGGGATCATATGTATTCATTTGCAGATATTGAAGGTCTAATTTGAGCTATGTGAGCCCCTGTGAAGTACTGGGTAATAATAACAGACTCCTAAAACATTAGTCATAACACACCCACTCAGTATGACAACGAATCACATCACGTACACACATCATCCATGGATAAAGACTTCTAACAAACTGCCGTTGCTCTACTTAGGAAAATGACTGAAGTTTAAGTTGTTATCGACTAATTGCATTTCCCCATGAGGAACAATAAAGTTGGGTTTCATCGTACTGTATTTTATTATATGGAATAACACGGTTATGCAAGTCATCAGCAGTTAGGTAGAGCTAGTTTTGGGTTGTTGTTCCACTTGTACAGTGTCTATGTTTAATGGGTAGTTCAGAGTTTCTGAGAGAAAATCTGTAGTTTTAAAAGCAAATTTCGTGTATTTCTAAACATTTTGCCTGTAGCTTATGCCGTGTTCTTATGCTATCTGGGTGACTCAAACGTTATAACAAAATCAATGGGGGGCCCCATGCCATGACATTTTTTAAATGTGAGATTCTCTCTGACTGTTGAGTATCCATATAGGTGATTATTCGTTCTCAAAGATGATCTTATTAAAAAATATATACCTCCTTTATATTTTCTACATAATTATACCTGTTTTTAGTCAATTAAGATTACACTGACAACGTTTTACCCTCCACAAAAATATTTATATTTAAAAAAAAACATATTCCATCATCTATATCATATTTCATCATATATATATCATATTTCATCATATATATATCATATTTCATCATATATATATCATATTTCATCATATATATATCATATTTCATCATATATATATATCATATTTCATCATATATATATCATATTCCATCTATATATATATCATATTTCATCATATATATCATATTTCATCATATATATATCATATTTCATCATATATATATCATATTTCATCATATATATATCATATTTCATCATATATATATCATATTTCATCATATATATATCATATTTCATCATATATATATCATATTTCTTGGAGTGGCGGCAAAGTTTGAGCAGCCGCGGCCCGCCGCTGACAAATGAATATAGGGGAAACACTGTGCACAGGATGAATACAAAGCTTGGTTGTCTAACAGTCTCCGACTCCCTGGAGCCGAGTTATCATTAACCAAATAGAGAGGCTAAACAGTTAAGGTGCTAACTCAGCCAGGCAGGAAGCTACATAAAAGCCCCGCGTCAAACCTAATCGCTGAGTAAGATGACATCATTACAATTCAAGTGGCCCTGGCCTTCCTTTCCCAGACAGTATAAATAGACTTTCTCTTTGTTATCCGTGTACACAGTGTAACTTTCACCATCTCTCTCTCTCTCTATTGTGTGTGAAGAGGGCCTTTGAATAGTAGCACATGTACTATAGAAATGCATCCCTTAAAAACATGTGCAAACAGGTACCAGACACAACACATAAGTATCTCCAAAGAATCACAAAAGAATCCTTACACTGATACTGAGCAGACTCTACAATGCATCTTAGTAAAAGGCATTTTTGACAGAAGGTGGAGCTGCTCTGAGGGTCAGAGTTCCCCTAACAGACTCGACCTCAGTGACCAGACGCCAGGGAGCATCGAAGCCGCACAGAGGCAGAGACTGAGAGAAACAGAGACCGACAGAGAAAGAAAGAGGCAGAGAAAGAGAGGCAGAGAAAGAGGGAGACAGAGAGAGGCAGAGAAAGAGAGAGACAGAGAAAGAGACAGAGAAAGAAGGAGACAGAGGAAGAGACAGAGAAAGAAGGAGTCAGAGACCGAGGGAGAGAGAGACAGAAACAGAGAGACAAAGAAAGATACAGAGAAAGAGGGAGAGAGAGACAAAGAAAGAGACAGAGAAAGAGGGAGAGAGACAGAAAGAGAGAGACAAAGAAAGAGACAGAGAAAGAAGGAGACAGAGGAAGAGACAGAGAAAGAAGGAGACAGAAAGAGGGAGAGAGAGAGAGAGAGACAGAAAGAAGGAGACAGAGAAAGAAGGAGACAGAGGAAGTCAGAGAAAGAGGGAGTGAGAGACAGAGAGAGACAGAGCAAGAGACAGAGAAAGAAGGAGACAGAGAAAGAAGGAGACAGAGGAAGAGACAGAGAAAGAGGGAGAGAGAGACAGAAAGAGAGACAGAGAAAGAAGGAGACAGAGAGAGAGACAGAGAAAGAGACAGAGAAAGAAGGAGACTGAGAAAGAGACAGAGAAAGAAGGAGACAGAGGAAGAGACAGAGAGAGAGAGACAGAGAAAGTGACAGAGAAAGAAGGAGACAGAGAAAGAGACAGAAGGAGACAGAGGGAGACAGAGGAAGAGACAGAGAAAGAAGGAGACAGAGAGAGAGACAGAGAAAGAAGGAGACAGAGGAAGAGACAGAGAAAGAAGGAGACAGAGGAAGAGACAGAGAAAGAATGAGACAGAGAAAGAGGGAGAGAGAGACAGAAAGAGAGAGACAGAAAGAGAGAGACAGAGAAAGAAGGAGACAGAGGAAGAGACAGAGAAAGAAGGAGACAGAGAAAGAGGGAGAGAGAGAGACAGGAGTCAGAGATAAGGCATCATAGTGCTGTTGGTAAATACCCTCTAACTGGCTGGCTGCTGGTGGGATGAGAGAGTTTTATAGCTAACAGATAGGCTCCAACCGGGCGACTTAAAGAGCTTTATGCCCTACCACCACCACCACCACCACCACCACCACCACCGATGGCACACTCTCCATACATCAACCCACACACACTGCCTTTAATGACACACTTTCCTCTTTGGTGGGGAGGGATGCGAAAAACGAGAAGACAGCAACAGAAGTTAGTTAAACACTGTCTGCTAAATTACAGTGGGGAAAAAAGTATTTAGTCAGCCACCAATTGTGCAAGTTCTCCCACTTAAAAAGATGAGAGAGGCCTGTAATTTTCATCATAGGTACACTTCAACTATTACAGACAAAATGAGGGAAAAAAATCCAGAAAATCACATTGTAGGATTTTTATGAATTTATTAGCAAACTGTGGTGGAAAATAGGTATTTGGTCACCTACAAACAAGCAAGATTTCTGGCTCTCACAGACCTGTAACTTCTTCTTTAAGAGGCTCCTCTGTCCTCCACTCGTTACCTGTATTAATGGCACCTGTTTGAACTTGTTATCAGTATAAAAGACACCTGCCACTATGGCCAAGACCAAAGAGCTGTCAAAGGACACCAGAAACAAAATTGTAGACCTGCACCAGGCTGGGAAGACTGAATCTGCAATAGGTAAGCAGCTTGGTTTGAAGAAATCAACTGTGGGAGCAATTATTAGGAAATGGAAGACATACAAGACCACTGATAATCTCCCTCGATCTGGGGCTCCACGCAAGATCTCACCCCGTGGGGTCAAAATGATCACAAGAACGGTGAGCAAAAATCCCAGAACCACACGGGGGGACCTAGTGAATGACCTGCAGAGAGCTGGGACCAAAGTAACAAAGCCTACCATCAGTAACACACTACGCCGCCAGGGGCTCAAATCCTGCAGTGCCAGACGTGTCCCCCTGCTTAAGCAAGTACATGTCCAGGCCCGTCTGAAGTTTGCTAGAGAGCATTTGGATGATCCAGAAGAAGATTGGGAGAATGTCATATGGTCAGATGAAACCAAAATATAACTTTTTGGTAAGAACTCAACTCGTCGTGTTTGGAGGAAAAAGAATGCTGAGTTGCATCCAAAGAACACCATACCTACTGTGAAGCATGGGGGTGGAAACATCATGCTTTGGGGCTGTTTTTCTGCAAAGGGACGAGGACGACTGATCCGTGTAAAGGAAAGAATGAATGGGGCCATGTATCGTGAGATTTTGAGTGAAAACCTCCTTCCATCAGCAAGGGCATTGAAGATGAAACGTGGCTGGGTCTTTCAGCATGACAATGATCCCAAACACACCGCCCAAGCAACGAAGGAGTGGCTTCGTAAGAAGCATTTCAAGGTCCTGGAGTGGCCTAGCCAGTCTCCAGATCTCAACCCCATAGAAAATCTTTGGAGGGAGTTGAAAGTCCGTGTTGCCCAGCAACAGCCCCAAAAAATCACTGCTCTAGAGGAGATCTGCATGGAGGAATGGGCCAAAGTACCATCAACAATGTGTGAAAACCTTGTGAAGACTTACAGAAAACGCTTGACCTCTGTCATTGCCAACAAAGGGTATATAACAAAGTATTGAGATAAACTTTTGTTATTGACCAAATACTTATTTTCCACCATAATTTGCAAATAAATTCATTAAAAATCCTACAATGTGATTTTCTGGAATTTTTTTCATAGTTGAAGTGTACCTATGATGAAAATTACAGGCCTCTCTCATCTTTTTAAGTGGGAGAACTTGCACAATTGGTGGCTGACTAAATACTTTTTTGCCCCACTGTATATACTTGGCTGTGTGTGTATGCTAATGTCATTGTGCAGACAAGTGCTACTGAGGCAGTAGCATGTGGGAGAGACAAAGTGTGTGTGTGTGAGTGAGAGAGAGTGAGAGAGAGAGAGAGAGTGAGAGAGAGAGAGAGAGTGAGAGAGAGAGAGAGAGAGAGAGAGAGAGAGAGAGAGAGAGAGAGAGAGAGAGAGAGAGAGAGAGAGAGAGATGAAGAGAGAGTGTTCCCATTCTTCTTAAAGCACAGAGTGTGGAATGTGACCCTATTGTGACCTCCCCTTTACATTTCTCCAGGGGGGAGTGGGAGATAGGGGTGGAGGCCCATTTCACACACAGACACACAGGCACACACTCACACTGAAAGAACGAAATAAGAGCACAGCAATTAGCTAGACAGAGGCAACCCACCGCCTGCCTGTGGCATTGTATCTGTGTGATGGTGTGGACATGAGGAAGACAAGTGTCCTGCACTGTGTGTGTGCGTACCAGTGTGCGTGCTGGCGTTAGCTTGGCAGAGCTCTATTACTGCCTGTACGAGCTCTTCTCCAACATTTTCAGTCATCTGCAATGATGCGGAGTGCCTGTAATGACCTGCTGAGTGTGGCTGTTTTGGCTCATGAGCAACTCCCTGTCAGAGCAGCAAAAGACTGTATCTAACCACTGAAACGTACGATAGACCATCAGAACATTACAGTTGAGTCATTCAGGAGACACTCTTATCCAGAGGGACTTACAGTAGTGAGTGCACACATTTTCATACTTTTCTCTTCTCTTCAAACAAGAGGCTTGAGTAAAACATTTGGCTTTTCATTATACACTATCCGCATTTCTGTCCATCTGTCTCTCTCCACCTGTGAATGTGTGTGTGTGTGTGTGTGTGTGTGTACATGGATAATTTGACTCATTAGGAGAGTTGTCCCTCCCCAGAGAGAATACTCCCTGCTTCTCTCTGTTGTCAGGTTGGCTTCCATGTACTGGTAATGGAAGATTCTTTACCTGCAACCTCCCTCCTCTTCCCTCCCTCCTCTCTTCCCCCCCTTTCTCTCTTTCCCTCCCTCCTCTTCCATCCCTCTTCTCTTTCCCTCCCTCCTCTCTTCCCCTCCTTTCTCTTCCCTCCCTCCCCTCTTCCCCTCCCTCCTCTGTTTCCCACCCTCATCTCTTTCCCTCTCCTCCTCTCTTCCCCTCCTCCTCTCTCCCCTCTCTTCTTTCCCTCCCTCCTCTCTTTCCCTCCTTCCTCTCTTTCCTCCTCTTTCCTCCCTCCTCTCTTTCCCTCCCTCCTCTCTTTCCCTCCCTCCCCTCTCTCTTCCTCCCTCCCTTCTCCCTCCTTCCCCTCCCTTCTCTCTTCCCCTCTTTCCCCTCCTCTCTTTTTCCCTCCCTCCTCTCTCCTTCCCTTTCCTCTCTTTCCCTCCCTCTCTCTCTTTCCCTCCCTTCTCTTTCCCTCCCTTCTCTCTTCCCTCCCTTCTTCCCTCTTCCCTCTTTCCCTCCTCTCTTTCCCTCCTTCCTCTCTTCCATCCTTCCTCATCTCTTTCCATCCTTCCTCCCTCCCTCCCTCCTCTCTTTCCTTCCCTCCCTCCCTCCTCCCTCCTCTTCCCTCCTCCTTCCCTCCTCTCTTCCCCTCCCTCCTCTCTTTCCCTCCATCCCTCTCTCTTCTCCCTCCCTCCTCTCCTTCCCTTCTCTCTTCCCCTCCCTCCTCTCTTTCCCTCCCTTCTCTCTTCCCCTCCCTCATCTCTTTCCATCCTTCCTCATCTCTTTCCATCCTTCCTCATCTCTTTCCCTCCCTCCTCTCTTTCCCTCCCTCCTCTCCTCCCCTCCCCTCATCTCTTCCCTCCCTCCTCTCTTCCCCCTTCTCTCTTTCCCTCCCTCCTCTTCCATCCCTCCTCTCTTCCCCTCCCTCCTCTCTTCCCCTCCATTCTCTCTTCCCCTCCCTCCTCTCTTCCCTCCCTCCTCTCTTTCCCTCCCTTCTCTCTTCCCTCCCTCATCTCTTTCCATCCTTCCTCATCTCTTTCCATCCTTCCTCATCTCTTTCCCTCCCTCCTCTCTTTCCCTCCCTCCTCTCCTCCCCTCCCTCCTCTCTTTCCCTCCCTCCTCTCTTCCCCTCCCTCATCTCTTTCCATCCTTCCTCTCTTTCCCTCCCTCCTCTCTTTCCCTCCCTCCCCTCTTCCCCTCCCTTCTCTCTTCCCCTCCCTCCTCTCTTTCCCTCCTTCCTCTCTTCCCCTCCGTTCTCTCTTCCCCTCCCTCCCTCCTCTCTTTCCTTCCCTCCCTCCCTCCTCTCTTTCCCTCCTTTCTCTCTTTCCTTCCCTCCTCTCTTCCCCTCCCTCCTCTCTTTCCCTCCATTCTCTCTTCCCCTCCCTCCTCTCTTCCCTCCCTCCTCTCTTTCCCTCCCTTCTCTCTTCCCCTCCCTCATCTCTTTCCATCCTTCCTCATCTCTTTCCATCCTTCCTCATCTCTTTCCCTCCCTCCTCTCTTTCCCTCCCTCCCTCTTTCCTCCCCTCCCTCCCTCCCTCCCTCTCTCTCCCTCCCCTTTCTCTCTTTCCCTCCCTCCTCTTCCATCCCTCCTCTCTTCCCCTCCCTCCTCTCTTTCCCTCCATTCTCTCTTCCCCTCCCTCCTCTCTTCCCTCCCTCCTCTCTTTCCCTCCCTTCTCTCTTCCCCTCCCTCATCTCTTTCCATCCTTCCTCATCTCTTTCCATCCTTCCTCATCTCTTTCCCTCCCTCCTCTCTTTCCCTCCCTCCTCTCCTCCCCTCCCTCCTCTCTTTCCCTCCCTCCTCTCTTCCCCTCCCTCATCTCTTTCCCTCCCTCCTCTCTTTCCCTCCCTCCTCTCTTTCCCTCCCTCCCCTCTTTCCCTCCCTCCCCTCTTTCCCTCCCTCTATTTCCCTCCTTCCTCTATTTCCCTCCTTCCTCTCTTTCCTTCCTTACTCTCTTTCCTTCCCTCCTCTCTTCCCCTCCCTTCTCTCTTTCCCTCCCTCCTCTCTTCCCCTCCATTCATGGCTGATTCACTGGGTCTGTCTGACAGCCAGTCCTGACATGTCCTAAGTGCCACCCTCAGCCGCCCAGCCCTGTGACACCGCCCTCACCTCTAACCTTTTTCCCTGCTCCCCCTGACCTCCCTCAGTCCCCCAGGCTTTAACCTGCCCCACCACAACACTCCCGGTTAATACTGCTTCTGTAAGCCTCTTCTCTCTTGTCCCCCGCCCTCCAACCCCCACCCGGCCACTTCTCCATTGTTTCATTGTTTAGGCATCAACTCTGTGTGAGTGTGAAAGGACAGACAGAATAGATTTCCACCTAAACTGATGAGACGGCATTACTCCCCTTGTCTCCCCCCTCACCTCCCCTTTCCTCTCACCTGAGCAGCGGCTGTGTCCATCAGCTGGCTCATATCCGGACAGACAGCCACAGGAGGTAGTGGGCTGGCCCACCCACTGGCCGTCCTCTCCACAGAAGAGTTTGGGAGGGCGTGGCCGGGGCCCCTGCTGGGCGGCGTTGTCCACACACACCCCCTGGGCCTCCTGTACGAGGGTACGGGGCACGGTCTCAGGGAAGGAGGACAGGGAGCTGACCAGGGCGGGACACTTCTTGAAGAACACCCTGACAGACAGCAGGGCCATGCAGGCTCCCTGTGCCTGGAAGGCCAGGTAGAAGCCCCTCTTAGACAGAGGCCCCAGCCGCAGGGTCTTCACATTGAACTTACGCTCCCCGCCCTTCCTCAGCAGGAAGTCTGCTGCCACTGTGTCCACCTACAGGATGACAGGAGGGAGAGGCAGGCGGTCAACACAAACACAGGAAGTAATATCTCTACATGGTATCCAACATCCCAACAGCCTACTCACATTCCAGTGGATTCCATCCATAACGGGCGTGTATATCTGTGTATGTCGGTGTGTGGAGCAGCTGTGTGTGGAACCGAAATTGTTTTCCAAAACGTTTCGTTCTGAACAGAACCGTCATTTTTTTGCACTGTTCCGGCCAGAAAAATAAAGTTCTGAACCGGTTCGAGACCCAAAAGTACAGTTTAATATTCCTTTCCTTTTTAAACCTATGAAATCGTTTTTCATTTTATTTAGCTCGACATTAAATGACTTCCCCAATAAGCGCAGACAGAGTAACTGGCTATTGAGCGGGTAAGCGATTTCATCTGTATAGGAAAGTCGCTAAGAGCTAATTGTATTTCGCCGTAACAACATGGTTTAATCATAACGAAAGGCAAACACACAAACTGTGCTGCCAGTCACAATGTAGGGCGTGAGATGCGACTGACATATTTTGCGGGTGAGGAGAGAGGATGGGGGAAGCTTGCCTTGCAGCGGCGGACATCTTGTCATGACATGCCTGATCTGAATTAGGCTCACAGAATTATATCTACGGAAGAGCGGCTTCTATGCAGGAACTTTGAGTGTCTTTGAACTTCCGAGTTGGTTTAAAGGTGGACCAGAGCTAACAAGCTTTGTGTTTTTTTTAGAGCAGCGCTAGAATTAAACACAATTCATAAATCCAATGTGAAACATGATAACTATAATATCCTTAACTGGCCTTGAAAAAGTTCATCCATTCCTTTAAACATCTCTCCCCAATTTCTGAATCATGCTTGTAATGTTGTCAGTAGGCTACAGTAACCTATGCTTCAGATGGGAGGGGCAGGTAACCTACGGTACACACACACACACACACACACACAAAAGATTTCCAGCTGGCAGGCAGGCAGACACTGGAATAGAGTGAGGGCTTTGCATAGGCGCTTTTTTTGCGATTTTCGTGGAACTGGGAAAAAAACCACATTATTAACCAGTTCCCATGCTTTAAAAAATAAAGTTTCTGTTCCGGAACAGTATAGATCACTTTTGTTTCTGATTCTGATTCTGTTCCTCAAATAATTTAGTTATTTTCCGGTTTTCGGTTCTGTTCCCTGACCCGGTTCCAACCCTTGGTGTGTATACCTTAGTGTAGAGGTTCTTCATCCATGAGGAATGTGTTGCTGAGTGTTGATGTGTGCGTGTGTGTGTATGTGTGTACACAATAGCTGTGTACCTTAGTATAGGGGTTCTCCATCCATGATGGGTGAGTGGGTGTAGCCTCGTCAGAGTCGGCCTGGTAGTAGTAAAGGTTGAAGGTCTCCTTGCAGCTGCGGTGGTGTGTGACACTGGACGAACACTCGATCATGGTGAAGCGCAGCTCCACGTACACCTGGGACGCTCCCCGCCGCTGGATCAGCCCGCTGCGCAGCCAATGGCTGGACAAGCCATCCGTCTGGCAGATCTGATTGGTCCTCACACTGTTGTTCTCCTCGTCCAGACCACTCACCTCCTCCCACTGGGGGGGGGGGGGAGAATATGTTTAGATAGCAAGCCCATCAATGACATTGTTATATTGTTATACAGTTGGCATACAGATTCTAAACTTATGAGGAATAAAGTGAGTTCAAAGGTAGGATCCAGTATCGGATGGACCTATTTCTACAGAGAGAGACAGAGAGCGAGAGCGAGAGCGAGAGAGAATACGTTTGGGGGTCCGTATACGCACCAGAGGGTTGTCACGGGAGTAGATGGTCCATCTGAGATCTGAAGTCTCGGTCCTGGTGTTCATCAGGACCTCTGTGAAGATGGACACGAGAAATGTGAGGACACACACCGCAGGGGAGGACACTTCACACACTTCAACAGCCGTCACCGAGATACACGGACAGACACACTTTCCCGGTGCTCACCGTGATCAACTGACTGAGGCAGTAGAACTGTGTCATTCAACTGGCTCTCGCTAAATGCTCCGCTTCAATGTAAAGAGGGAGGGAGAGGCGGTTGATAAATATATTCACTACAGAGAGAGGGAGCAACTGAGTCCTGAGCAAAATAGACCCTGCTCTCTTCCTCGCCTTTTAGCTCTGTTTAGCCCTCCCTCCCTCCCTCCCTGTCCTCCATGTTTGCGGTCAGTGTGCCATACAGGTCTGTCCTAAGGCCCCCCCCCTTGTTTCTAGCTAAAAAAAGAACCTGCTGAGAAACCTCTCTATTCTCAGGGGCAGAGGGTGGGGACATATGGACTAGCTGTGGGAACAAGGGGATATTCGAAATGCACATGTGCAACTCAATAGACACACGGATGCACGCGCACACAACAACACACACACACTGGTCTTGCGCATACACCTACGGCAACAACAACACCCCTCCAGCCGTGGTTACAAATGAATTAATTCTGCGTAATCTCCTGGAGTGTAGGCAGACTGCCAGGTCCCTAACAGCCAAGAACTGTTCTGCTATGATTGAGTAATTCAATACGGACTGGGGCCCGGAACTGGAACAATGCAGAAATGTCACAGGCAAGCGGAGCTGAAATGATTTCTTTTCCTGCGAAAATGCACCCCCCCAGACGTCCCTCGGTAGATTGGCTCTTTGCTGCATTGTGGTCCGCCCATGACTTATTGATGGAATGAGGTTTCCTTCCATCAGAATCTCAGTGGTGTGGTTTTAAGAGTCTGTCCGTCCCTAAGGGGTTTCCTTGCAGGGGTCCTTCTAAGAAGGGGTCAGGCTGTCTGCAGGTAAGATGGTCACATGACCATCCCCAGCCGTGCCCACATCATCTCCCCACTACCAGGCTTCCTTTGATCTATTAATACACGTCCTCGGTGTGCACAGATACTAACTTCTCTCTCTTCTGTCTTCTGTTCCTTCTCTCTCTCACCCCACCCCCCCCCCCCCCCCTGCCTCGTGAGGGAATTATTTCTATCTATCTTAGTGCACCCTACTCTCTGGCACAGTCTGCTTTTGGAAAGACAGAATGAAAGTTTTCTATCACTTGTGTGTTTTCTGGGTCAGCTGTGTTTAGAACAGAACAGCGCCACGCCATCAATAATTCTGATAGGCTGATATGAAACCTGCAGGTTTGACAGACTGTCATTTACACTGAGGCACATTTGATACAATGCGCCCTTTAACAGCCCCCCCTCCCCCTGTCTCTGACAAGCCAAACACTTCTCCCTCTCCCTCTATCCATATCGCTCACTCTCTCCATCTCCATTGACAGTCCCTGAGAGCCCTGACATCTCCCTCTCTCTCTCCCTCCTGTTTCCCCTCCGTATCTTTACCACTCTCTCTCTCCCATCCTTCCCTGGTAGTAGCAGGCTGCAGAGGGCTGATAAGCACAGTCCAACAGCCAGAATTAAGAAATCGACACCCATGGGGCAAGGAGAGGGGGAGATGAGGGGTTAAGGGGGAGCAGAGGGTCGCTCTCAGCTTCAGACAGGAGTGGAACAAGTGTAAACCCAATGGAGGAATGGGAAGGCATGGTGGTGAGGTGGAGATGGAGGAATGGGAAGGCATGGTGGTGAGGTGGAGATGGAGGAATGGGAAGGCATGGTGGTGAGGTGGAGATGGAGGAATGGGAAGGCATGGTGGTGAGGTGGAGACGGAGGAATGGGAAGGCATGGTGGTGAGGTGGAGACGGAGGAATGGGAACGCATGGTGGTGAGATGGAGATGGCGTGTTGAAGAAAACACAATCCCCCCCCGGTGTTTCCCCATTGTGTGTTCTGCCTCAAATTCACAGGAAACCAAATTACACAACGTCTTCATGGTGGTAACTGGTGTGCTACTATAAAATGGGAGTCACGCGCACACACACACACTGTGCCATCCCTAACCTGCTCCTACTGATGTCCTATGAGGATCGATCATAAGGAGCAGGGGAAACACAACTGTCAGCCCCCTCCAGGCACAGCCGGTTACGCCAGCCGGTTACGCCAGCCGGTTACGCCAGCCGGTTACGCCACGCCAGCCGGTTACGCCAGCCACGCCAGCCGGTTTACGCCAGCCGGTTACGCCAGCCGTGTGAGTATGAGGCGAGTGTGTGGTGAGTATGAGGTGTGTAATCACTGTTTACCACTGAACTATCATTATGTTTTATGAGACAGCATGCATGTGTCTGTCTGAGTGTTTTTCGACTCTGAGTGGACAAAACATTAGGAACACCTGCTCTTTCCATGACAGACTGACCAGGTGAATCCAGGGAAAGCTATGATCCAGTATTGATGTAATTTGTTAAATCCACTTCAAATCAGTGTAGATGAAGGGGAGGAGACGGGTTAAAGAAGGATTTTTAAGCCTTGAGACAATTGGACATGGATTGTGTATGTGTGCCAATCAGAGGGTGAATGGGTAAGACAAAATATTTAAGTGCCTTTGAACAGGGTATGGTAGTGGTGCCAGGTGCACCGGTTTGAGTGTATCAAGAACTGCAACGTTGCTGGTTTTTTCACACTCAACAGTTTCCCGTATGTATCAAGAATGGTCCACCACCCAAAGGAGATCCAGCCAACTTGACACAAATGTGTGAAGCATTGGAGTCAACATGGGCCAGGATCCCTGTGGAAAGCTTTCGACACCATGTGGTCCATGCCCTGACAAATTGAGGCTGTTCTGAGGGCAAAATGGGGGTGCAACTCAATATTAGGAAGGTGTTCCTAATGTTATGTTTACTCATTGTGTATGCATGCACAGACATGTAGTGCCGTGAGAGTACACTCTTAGAAAAAAAGGTGCTATCTAGAACCTCAAATGGTTCTTTGGCTGTCCCCATAGGAGAACCCCTTGAAGTAGGGCTGTCCCCGACAAAATAAAATCTTAGTCGACCAGGAGTTCATGTACTGTAGACACACCCTATGTTTGAATATAATCAACTACATGTAGGCTACTGAGCTTGTCTGATGCTTTAAGCACTGTGATTACAAATGAAGACTCACAAATTACTAAAGAGGGAACAAGAGATCAATATAGCCCAATCAGAAGGAGTAAACCTGTTCCGACCTTCCTCCTCCCGCTGCCTGCTACTGCTGACCTTTGCAGATTCTGCCATTACACTCCTAAAGTTGACGGGAACAGGCTACACCAGCAGTCGGCAACCTTTTCCATTTGGAGCGCCAAGTTATCGTACCATTTCTACTGATCGGCGTGACAGTTTAGATTTTCATATGCACATTTTTGTGGAACAGTTTCATTTCATTTCTAATAACTACATGTCTCAAAATCAATGTCTTGTGGTTCATCAAAATTGTATCGAAATGAAAATTATACAAAATCTAAAAACGACTTCTATTGCCATTGCCAACATAAACCAACAAATAAAAACATTGCAGCCTGCAGGAAGAAAATATCTTGATACAAAAACAAATAAATCACATTGGATATGCATGGCCTGTCTGCAAGAAACTTAAAACATTGTATCAACTTCTAACTTGGTCGGGCCCAATCATGCTTGCAAACTTGCAACAATGTATAAATATTCTGGGCCCTCGGTTTCCTGCGCCAGCGAGCTCCAGACAAACAGACACAGCTGTAGACTATTTGCGCGAGGGATAAGAAGGAATCAGGTAGGCCTATTTTATGACATTTCCACCGGATCAGAGCATGACATATTTTCCCCCTTTCATGCTGACTGGTTATGGAAAGGGAGAGAGCTGGAAAAAAAACTGTCAAGTAGGCTATGTTGAGGAACTATTGTCATTCTCAATGGATGTAAAAACAGACTTTGTTTACTTGCTGTTTGAGGCGAGAGAAAAAAAATTAATGTGAGAAGCTCCATAGTGACGGTGAGTTAAGACAATCAGAAATACTATCAGATCCCCAAATGGCCAAATAAGCCTATATTTGCACGGAGGCCAGGTAGCCTAGGCCTATCTCTAAACCAAAACTTTTTTTCTCTTTTCTCACAAGTGTAGCATAGGTTGTGCGCTCTAAAAACAATGTGTCCACTCCGACAATGACAACAGTAAGACTGAAATAATAATATATTGAATGTATTAACAGAAATGACCGTAATCAAACAAACATTGTAGATTAGAAATTATGGGAATTAATGATAAATGTACTACTGGTGATACTGGTGTGCCACCCCCGTGGCCTCTGCAATGGGTTAGTCCACTGAGACAGGGGTGAATCAGACAGGTGTCTCACGTGCCATACATTTTTTTTTTAAATATACTTGCCACTGCTTGCCTTAAAAAAATCTTGGTCGACCAACAGCCTATCGACCAGTCAACTAAATGGGGTCAGCCCTACTTTGAAGAACACTTTTTGGTTGCAGATAGGACCCTTTTGGGTTCCATGTAGAACCCTTTCTATAGAGGATTCTAAATGGAACCCAAAAGGGTTCCCCTATGGGGACAGTTGAAGAGCCCTTTTGTACTTATTTTATTTGAATCCATTTTTCTCTGCAATTTCCAATTGGTAGTTACAGTCTTGTCCCATCACTGCAACTCCCGTATGGACTCAGGAGAGGCAAAGGTTGAGAGCCATGCGTCCTCCGTGCGTCCTCTGAATCTCCGAACCTCAGAATCAATCGCTTAACCCAGAAGCCAGCGCACCAATGTGTCGGGGGAAACACCATACAACTGGCGACTGCGGTCAGCTTGCAAGTGCCCGGCCAGCCACAGGGAGTCGCTAGAGCGCAATGGGACAAGGGCATCCCGGTTGGCCAAACCCTCCCCTAACCCGGACGAAACTGGGCCAATTGTACACTGTACCGCCAGGCCTTGAAGAACCCTTTTAGAAAAAACATGAGTGTACAGGCCACCCAACAGTAAATGGAGGTTATCATTGAGATGGGGCTGACTGAACACACACACACACACAGTCAGGCAGCCTGCTGCTTTTTGCAGACCAGCAGGTCTTAGACCCCTGCCTAAGAGTGTTCCATATAAGCTGGTGCCATCCTTCTTCCTGGCCTTACACCACCCCAGAGAGCAGGGCCTGGCGGTACAGTAGTCTAGGATTCCTACTACCAGCTCTGTCCCCGTAGGCTCCGACCCCATCCAATCCACATAGCAGGTGAATAAACCCAAATGCCTCTGCTCTTTACATAAGTGACCTTGAATATGATAGCATGACTCCATCGAGTTGGAACACAAACCCTCTCTTTAATCACAGACCGACTTCTTCACTTTCTTCTCTACCTCTCCGCTACTTGCCCTTCCGCTCTCTTGCTTTTTCCTCCCTCTCTTTCCCCTCCAGTGGCTCTGGAGTGTGATAGGGAAATTATAGGCCTGTGAGCCTTCGCCCTGCATCGACTACAATTAGACCCCCGCTTTAATTAAGGAAACTCAGAGTGCCAATTACCCCCTACACGCCTAGAGAGAGGGAGAGATAGAGTAGGAAAGAGAGACGGGAAGAGGAACAGCAAAAAGGGGAGGGTAGCTGAGAAGGAGAGGGAGAGAACAGAGACTCAGGTTAGGGTAGGATGGGAGAACATGCGGAGGGGAGAGAGGGAAAGAGCAAGAAAAACAGAGGGCGAGCGGAGAGAAGAGTGGGGAGAAGGGCGGGGTGAAGAGTGGGGAGTGGGGAGAAGAGTGGGGAGAAGGGCTGGGTGAAGAGTGGGGAGAAGGGCGGGGAGAAGAGTGGGGAGAAGGGTGGGGAGAAGGGCGGGGAGAAGAGTGGGGAGAAGGGTGGGGAGAAGAGTGGGGAGAAGGGGGAGAAGGGGAGAAGAGTGGGGAGAAGAGTGGGGAGAAGGGGTGGGGGGAGAAGAGTGGGGAGAAGGGTGGGGAGAAGGGTGGGGAGAAGGGCGGGGTGAAGAGAGAAGGGGGGAGAAGAGTGGGGTGAAGAGTGGGGAGAAGGGCGGGGGAGAAGAGTGGGGAGAAGGGCGGGGTGAAGAGTGGGGAGAAGAGTGGGGAGAAGGGCGGGGAGAAGGGCGGGGAGAAGAGTGGGGAGAAGGGCGGGAGAAGGGCGGGGGAGAAGAGTGGGGAGAAGGGCGGGGAGAAGGTGGGGAGAAGGGCGGGGAGAAGGGCGGGGGAAGAAGAGTGGGGAGAAGGGCGGGGAGAAGGGTGGGAGAAGAGTGGGGAGAAGAGTGGGGAGAAGGGTGGGGAGAAGAGGGCGGGGAGAAGAGTGGGGAGAAGGGCGGGAGAAGAGTGGGGAGAAGAGCGGGGAGAAGGGTGGGGGAAGGGAAGAAGGGTGGGGAGAAGGGCGGGAGAAGGGTGGGGAGAAGAGTGGGGAGAAGAGTGGGGAGAAGGGTGGGAAGAAGGGTGGGGAGAAGGGTGGGCGGGGAGAGTGTTGGAGAAGGGTGGGGAGAAGAGTGGGGAGAAGGGTGGGGAGAAGGGTGGGCGGGAGAGTGTTGGACAGGGCTGACCTGGGGTAAGCAGTTATGAGACAGCTGGGAGGGAGAGAGAGATAGAAACAGATGAAGGGAGAAAGGGAGAGAAGAAAAGAGACTAGTGGAAGCTTATCAGGGCATTTTGCCACTAAGACACCGCCTTCCACTATTCATGTGCATGTGAGCATGAGTGTGTGTGTGTTTGTGCAGCCCGGCAGTTCTTAGAGTGTGTGTGTTTGTGTGTTTGACATGGAGTTGAGCCTGTGAGATTAAGTCTCCCCCTCTCTTCTAATCCCACTCCCCTCCTCCCTGTTTCCTGCTTCTCTCCTGGTCTGGAGGGAGCTGAGGAGTGATGGACTGGCCACTGATATCCTCACACTGCATTCAGCAGACCTACTGGAGTGAGAGGCCCTCTGAGGAAACATTACACTTCACTCTCCGCTCTTTATAATAAGGGCCCCGTTATGATAGCGCATGGACCTGTGTGTGTTTGAGAGAGAGGTGCATCTATGTCACTGAGTGAACAAAACATTAGGAACACCTTTTCCGTGACAAACTCACCAGGTGAAAGCTATGATCCCTTATTGATGTCATCTGTTAAACCTCTTCGATGAGCGTAGATGAAGGGGAGGAAACCAGTTAAAGAAGGATTTTTAAGCCTTGAGACAATTGAGACATGGATTGCGTATGTGTGCCATTCAGAGGGTGAACGGGCAAGACAAAAGATTTAAGTCCCTTTAACCGGGTATGGTAGTAGGTGCCAGGCACACCGGTTTGACTGTGTCAAGAACTGCAACGCTGCTGGGTTTTTCACGCTCAACAGTTTCCTGTGTCTATCAAGAATGGTCCACCACCCAAAGGGCACAACTATGGGAAGCTTTGGAGTCAACATGGGCCAGCATCCCTGTTGAACGCTTTGACACATTGTAAAGTCCATACCCTGACAAATTGAGGCTGTTCTGAGGGGAAAGGGGAGTTCAGCTCAATGTTAGGACGATGTACCTAATGTTTTGTACACTCAGTGTATATACTGTAAATATAGATAGATAGATAGATAGATAGATAGATAGATAGATAGAGAGAGAGAGAGAGAAAGAGAAAGAGAACAGAGTGAGGAAAGAAAGTGAGAATGAGGGTGTTAATGTCAGACTCCTAGTTGGATGTAATCCTCTTCAGGGATGCATGCCAAACAGGCTGGTCCAGGCAGGAAGATACTAGTGTCCCTGTGCTCTCCTTCCCTCCCAGGCCACAACCCGATCCAGTGACTGTCGGGAGCAGGCTGCTGGCTATTAGAACTGGACAGGGTCACTTTTCTGTGTGGGTATGATTGTGTATGCAGCCAGAGTTAAATAACACAGTTGGGAACCAAAATGGCTGACCATAGCAGTGGGGATTAAGTGTCTTAAACCTACCCTCCGAGTCTGGTATTCATTTTGGCTCCGAAATGTGCAGGCTCCAATTGACTCAATCCTCTGAATTGTTGGTGTAAAATACGGTGGCTGAAATTCCTGTGCCACAGCAGTAGATACAGAAGTAGAGACAGCAGCATTTCCACGCAACAGACTGCGGTAGTTGTCTCCAGAATGTAGGGAAATATTACCACAACATTTCTGTCACGTTTCTTCAGCTAGCTAATTGCAGAGATTGTTTGGCAGTAGTAATGTTCTGGGTTTGTCTCTCCCTGGTTTGATTTGGAGTTATTCAGCTAATCTCACACCAAAGGGGGGGGGGGGGGGATCTGAAAGAGTCCGGTTGACTTCCCACATCTCCCTCCCTGGCTAACAAAAGACACTGAGCTATGGGTGAGATTCAACTCCATAAAAGCCTAAGTAAGAAGAGCTGGAGATGAACAAGAAAACTCGTTGAGTCTTCACCTCCATCCCTTAAGAGAGAAAAAGAGAACCACTGTGGAAGAGCTCGCTACAAGATCAAGTAACAATGGTGCAGTTAGTTGGCATGGGTTTTATCGGCATCTCAACTAAACCCGTGTCTGTGTCACTGTGTGTTTAGAACAAAGGGTTTAGGATAGAGTCAACCTCCAATGAAAAGGAGTCGTGTTCATTTGTAATTGTTCTGTTTTAATAACCGATAGGGACTCAACGGTAACAAGTGTGCCTGCGATAACTCTACGTTCATAAGAATTTACAAAGAGTTTATAAAGATAGTTCGCAAACTATCACCATGTGTTGAAAGGAAGCACACACTTTGGCTCTGGTACAGATCCGTTGTCAAATCCTGTATAACCTCCGTGCACTTT
Organism: Oncorhynchus nerka; assembly: GCF_034236695.1. Taxonomy (NCBI): domain Eukaryota; kingdom Metazoa; phylum Chordata; class Actinopteri; order Salmoniformes; family Salmonidae; genus Oncorhynchus; species Oncorhynchus nerka. The sequence continues at coordinate 53,587,483 of NC_088405.1, forward strand.
CAGCATGTTTACTGTCTGTTGTGTTTTCGTGGTTCTTTCTGTCTTTGTAATTCTGCCGTTCCGCCCACTACTCCCCCCCCCGGTCCCACGACTCAAGTCGCATCCATATAATTATCTCTGGACAGAAAATGTGTTTGCATGCATCTCCATGTCAGTCACACTGAGAGAGTCTCCCTCCCACTGAACACTGGGAAAAATACCAAAACAAAAGGTCAACTCTCTCACACGCACTTTCACAGACGCACTCAAATGTGCTCCGACGCAAAAAAAAGCACACGCATTCGACTGCGGAAAACAATAGGACCAACGTTTAGTGTCGGGGGGGCTCTCTCCAACGTCTGCATTCTTTAACATATCGAGTTTTTGGGGTCCCCTGTTGGTGACTGAAAAACCATTTCAGACTGTTACAACTGGATATGGTCCTTGTGACGTGAAACATGCAGACACACCACACAGGCTCTCGGTGACTAATCCGCGGTGGGAGGTGAACAGCTTGAAGCTGGAGGACAGTCACTCTGAATGGCAGCGCAGACTTAGGCTACATCAGCCATCCAAAGATCGGCACGTCCAAGCCCAGATTACAAGAGAATACTCGCCCTGCATGGGTCTCCTCTTTCATTCTGACTCATCCCCCTCGTTCTCCATTTCAGCAGCCAAGGAAAGCCAGACACATTGAGGGGGTACAGCTCAAAATCTTCCTTCCACTGTTCTTTGCTCTTAAAGGCTTAAGACATGGTGGAATTGAAGGGGAGGGGGGGCTTTGGAACAGATTTGGTAGGTTCCAAAGAGGGAAATAAGACAGAGATATCTGGTAGGACGATGGATGAAATGGTGAAACCAGTGTGAACACGTTGTGTACTCTCTCTCTCTGTCTGAGGAGCTGTGTGGTGGGACTGGAAGCCTGCTGCCTGCTGAGCCTCAGTGTTGTTACTGTATATAGGACAGATATTCTGGGGCTCGGGGGAATCTCAGCGAGCACACAGGCACGGGAAGTCCCTCTGTCTCCCAGCCAGGCGCTTCTGATTATCACCTACGACACACACTCAACACAGGCACACACCCTCTCGCTTTCTTGTCAGCCCTTTCTCATTTCTACTTGACTTGATAGCAGTCTCTCCCTCTCACCCACTGGCAGAAATTACTCACTCCATAAGTGTCATTCTCTGTCCCTGTCTTATTTGAAAGGATGTGGCCTCATTCCCTGTCCTCTGCTGCCGGTCCCCTCTCTAGTCGTCCCCATTGTGTCCCCTCTCACAGTGAGTGGTGTGTGGGTGGAGGTGCAGACGTGGGTCACCTGCCCTGCTTCTTGCCTGCCTGTCAGCGTGCCACTGACGTTGATGCATGGATTGGGGGCTGGTGGTGGTGAACTGGGGGGCTTTTTCTATCCCCTCATCAACCCGGAGTACCGTCCACCTGTCATATTTCCATATGCATCGCATCTCATTTGTGACTTAAGTAGTCTTGATAAGCCAACCCAGACCCACTCAGGAACCCATCTGTCTAGGCCGAGCCCAGCCAGCAGAGGCAACTTCATCAGGCCATGAGAGAGAGAGAGAGAGAGAGAGAGAGAGAGAGAGAGAGAGAGAGCTGCTGAAGAGTAGAGGGAAACTGGCCTGTACATTACAGCTGCACGACTCGGATGCCTGTTTAACTCTTCAAGGGGCTAATCGTGGGATTAAGCCACAGAGGATGATGGGCTGAGGGTGTCAGTGAGGGGGCAGGATTGCTTTAAATGCAAATCCCTTTCTTATAAAAATCAGTTCCATTTAATAGGATTTCGGGGGAAGAAATCCGCATTTCCGCGGCGGGGCAGACAGTGGTAAGTCCAGACTGCACTGCCTCGCTCACATAGCAGAGAGAGAGAGTCAACGGAAAGAGTAACAAAATAAAAGAGTGCAGGGGGGCGAGGCCCTAACTCTTTCACCTAGGGCCTCTTGCATTCGGAATAAAAACATTATTTTAGCGTTTGCTGGTTTTTGACATTGGGTTTATGGGTTGTGAAGCACAATGTCACTCAACACGCCACTCTATTCAAAGTATGAGAAAGAGTGAGGGAGAGAGACAGAGAGAGAAAGAGCGAGGGAGAGAGAGAGAGAAAGAAGCGTAGGTGGAGGAAATGAGAATGCAACAGAGAGAGGATGGGCCTTCAGAGTGGTGTCTTTTGGGGGGTTAGTTCATCTTGGAGGCTGATTGTGAAGGCTCGCCGGCTCACTGGGGTGGAAGTGTATTTTTTCTTCAAACTCTTCCCGACAAAGACCACTAAATATCTAATATACAATATGCACAGGGATCAGCCTTTGTTTAATCATTCACACACACACCCAACCACGCGCACGCACGCACGCACACACACACACACACACACACACACACACACACACTGTCTAATCTCAGAGGGTTTGGGGCCCTTTTGAGGATCTTACCCTGTGGACAGAATCCAATCTACCCCCCACGGACGCCAAGCTTAACTTGGCCAAATTAATCATCACCAGCATTGCCCTTTTTAATACCTTCACAGTCCTGCAGCCACCACATGGAGGTAACACTTCAAAGACCGTCCAATGCTGTGCGAATATGATTTGAAAAAGTAAATAAGGTGTTTAAGTGGAGTTTTTAAAAGATAAGGGAGAGGTCACATTCAACCTAACTCCCAGCGCTGCTTCTCTTTCTGCTCCATCTGTTGGGAGTTGAAAAGGGGAATTAGTGAACAGATGTTGGAGGTGGGTTCATGACATGAAAACGATACATTCTAGGCCTAGATCCTCAAAAACCCCTTCTCAATGGAAGTGAAGCAGGCCTACAGAGTAGCATACAGGCCAGGACGTGGAGTGAATCGGAATAGTTCAGACACCGACTGAGGGCAAAACCTCGAAGAATGGTGCTTAAAACGTCAATGACTCAACTAAAACACAATCGTGAATTGATTTTGCCGTTGCTGCGGCTAATTACAATGAAGTTGTAGTAGGCATACCCAACTAATCCCTTCAAGTCACCTGTAGACGCCATAGCCGTGCTCGGACGTTATCCACGCCTGTCAAACAGCGCCAGGTTAATTGTTTGTAGATAGCGGGGACCAGGTGTCTCCATTTCAGCATGTAATGTGGAACTAATCCGAGCCATGCCGTTCAGGGTTGATTGGTAGTGAGACACCGAGACACCGGGTGGATGCGGTCTAGAGGCATTGTGTGGCCAAACGTATGTGGACGCCACTTCAAATGAGTGGATTCGGGTAATTCAGTCAACACCCGTTGTCGAACAGGTGAATAAAATCGAGCGCACAGCCGTGCAATCTCCATAGGTGACAATTGGCAGTAGAATGGCCTTACTGAAGAGTTTCGTGACTTTCAATGTGGCACTGTCATAGGGTGGCACCTTTCCAACAAAGTCAGTTCGTAAAATTTCTGCCTCGCTAGAGCTGCCTTGGTCAGCTGTGAGCGCCGTTATTATGAAGTGGAAACACCTAGGAGCAACTACGGCACAGCCGCGAAGTGGTAGGCCACACAAGCTCACAGAACGGGGAAGCTGAGTGCTGAAGCGTATAAAAACCGCCTGTTCTCGATTGCAACACTCACAACAGAGTTCCAAACTGCCTCTGGAAGCAATGTCAGCACAATAACTGTTCGTTGGGAGCTTTAACTGGGTTTCCATGGCTGAGCAGCCCCACACATGCCTAAGATCACCATGCTTAATGCCAAGCATCGACTAGAGTGGCTTAAAGCTTGTCGCCATTGGACTCCGGTGCAGTGAAAACACCTTCTCGGGAGTGATGAATCATGCTTCGCTATCTGGCAGTCCGACTGACAAATCTGGGTTTGGTGGATGCCAGGTGAACTCTACCTGCCCGAATGCATAGTACCAACTGTAAAGTTTGGTGGAGGAAGAATAATGGACTGAGGCTGTTTTTCCATGGTTCAGGCTAGGCCCCTTAGCTCCAAATCTTAATGCTACAGCATACAATGACATTCTAGACGATTCTGTGCTTCCAACTTTGTGGCAACAGTTTGGGGAAGGCCCTTTCCTGTGTCAGCATGACAACTCCCCTGTGCACAAAGCGAGGTCCATACAGAAATGGTGTGTTGAGATCGGTGTGGAAGAACTTGACTGGCCTGTACAGAGCCCTGACCTCAACCCCATCGAACACCTTTGGGATGAATTGGAACGCCGGCTTCGAGCCAGGCCTAATCGCTTAACATCAGTGCCCGACCTCACTAATGCTCGTGGCTGAATCGTAGCAAGTCACCACAGCAATGTTCCAACATCTAGTAGAGTGTGGAGGTTGTTATAGCAGCAAAGGGGGGACCAACTCCATATTAATACCCATGATTTTGGAAGGAGACGTTCGACAAGCAGGTGTCCACATACTTTTAGCCATGTGGTGTATGTTTCCACAAAGACCATTTCTGTGCTGTTCCGCACCTTTCCAGAACACATACATAAATCCACACACACACACACACACACAGCTAATTCATTATCACCTTAGTATCTTAAATGAATCCAGGTATTTATGTTGTCTTGGGCTGTTTTTAAAGTGCCTATGTACAGACACTTGCATAGGCTCTTGTGCAGGCCAGTCAAGTTAATCTTCATTAACGGGAAAAGTCTCATTGCAATAGTTAGACAGTGGAAGGTGATGATTCTCTATGCAAAGACAACATAATGTACAGTAAACATAGTTCACGTAGGAGTGTAGGATTGATGAACCTCTTCACGATAATTGTCAACTAGCATGTTACATTGCCATGTGCGGCTGTTACAATGTAACGGTGCTGTTGTGACAATGTAGCCACAATCTGAAGGCAAAATGGGCCTTAATCATATTTTCAATAACCTATTATTAGGTAGCCTAATAACCCCACTGTACACTGTTTGTCGATAATAAGCATGATGACAGAACATGAAACAGCCTTGTTATATTTGAGAACATTGTACAGGAGGTAGTCCAACCTACCTTCCTCTGCGGTCGACAGAAGCACACATTCCAGCAGGACCAGCCAAAGTGGGGCAATGCGACTGGATATGAAATTCATAATGGCATACAGATTATCCGTAATATAAACGAACTCCTTCAGTTGTGTTGGTAAAAAAAAAAACAACGTGTAACTGGGAATTCAGTGGCAGCGTCAGCTGGACCGTGTACCCATTGGCCGCAACACCGACCACATCTGACACGGACCACAGTTCAAACACCAGTTTCACTGGAAATGAGTCATTCAAAAATGTGGTCACAGCATTTCAAGGAAAACCTTGCTTTTTGACGGTTGCCAAGTCAATATCTCATGGAATAAGTCGATAAAAAAAAAAAATCAACCACCAGTTTCTTTAAAAATCGAGCATAGTCAATCAAATATCAACTTTCATATGAGGGAAAACTTTGCTTTATAGTGCTATAGAATATTGTATAGCTTGGCTATACAATTATATAGCACCGTTGTCCTTTGTCTTCTCTGTCATGTTCAAAAAGGGGACGCATGTATGTGAAACTTCTCGTATCCTTGGGATGTATTCGGTCCACTCTTTGTCCGCCAGCCCTCTTACTTCTCCCAAATGTCCTCTCAATTCGATGTCTAGACTCCGGAATTAAAGCACTTGAAAACCCCCTCAATTCTCAACATGAACGAAAATAATGTTACTGCTGCGTTTTGTTCGTTTCGGTAGCCTAAATTTCTTTCCAAACGACCAGAACAATAATTGTATGAATTTTTTTTCCCTAAAAAAAATGTAGTCGATTGGTCGGGAACAACTGCGTGTCTCGTTGCCACTGCCTGTACGTTTCCAGTGATGTGGAATGATTGACAAATTAGAGAGTTTAAAGATTAATATTTTTTTTTAACGATAAATCACTTTCAGGTAATAATAAGCAGAAAACAAAAAGTTATGGACTTATCCGCCGTCCACTCGCAGTCGTCTCACTGGGGATGTTTCACCACACACAATCAGAGTCGAAAAGCACTAACCTCCACTGACTGCATTACGCCCCGCCTTCACGCACACATTTTCGGCCAATCATAGGTCAATTTGAGCTGTCAGTCAAATAGGAATATGCAAATCAATGTATGCATTCACTCGACCCCTACTTTTGTGATATTTTTTTGCGATCTTGTATCTTGTATCTTGTTGAGAGTTTCTGTAGCCTAAATAACGGGAGTGATATTGCTCATACCAAAGTGTTATCGTGTTTCATTCACGATACACACATTGAAATAGCCTACAGGTTTTTGAGATGTGGAGATCATATTACAATGCTCTATTTTATGGTCTTAAATTTCATCCCAGTCTGCTCTGCAAGCATACAATATATGTAGGCTACTTACTACAATCTATTTGGAGAAGAAACCAGCAGACTTGTGTCTGGTTTCATGTCATTCCCATGCAAATAAATGCACTCTCAATTCAGGGTCGCACTTTGTGTATTGGCCTGTTATTTCCTCGGCAGTGACTTCATGAAAGTGAAGGAGCGGTTTGTCCTTTTCTTACGTAAATTATCTGGAAAACCGGTGGAAAACAATTAGTAGCAGTGAAAGAATGTCACTCTCAGCTGAGAACAAGAACGCGTTGAGAATTAAAAATAATGCTTATTACGATATACAGTACATTTTATAATTATATTATATGATATACTTATATTATGGTATAGTCCGCAAGTCAGAAAACCGACATTTCTGGTGTTAGACCTAAGTGATGTTTTATTAATTTCTTTAGGGTGTGTGTGACTTAATGGCCTACAAATCTTTTTCACACCCCACATTTAGCGCATACTATGCTCACATCACCATGCTGTGTTTTCATGTGTTGCTGCCAGGCTATGTTGTCTTAGGTCTCTCTTTATGTAGTGTTGTGGTGTCTCTCTTGTCGTGATGCGCGTCTTGTCCAATATTTGTATTTAATTTTTAATCCCAGCCCCAGTCCCCGCAGGAGGCATTTTGCCTTTTAGTAGGCCGTCATTGTAAATAATAATTTGTTCCCAACTGACTTGCCTAGTTAAATAAAGGTTAAATAATAAAAATAAAAAAACATCAGGTAAGCATTTCTACTCGAGATATTAGGCGACATAAATCTCCTTCTCCTACACAGAAACTGCTGTAACATAAATTAATGTATCCTACATTGCTGAATGTGATAATCCGTTTAAAATAACAAGATAATTATAATCAAGGGTTTTGAATTGAGCTATTTGCACGAAAAGATCCCTTTGACCGACACTTATATGTCACAGATTCAGAATATGAGCAGTATGCACAGAAGACACACAACCAATACCAAAACCATACCCGTACACCCATTGTGCAGGTGGTGTAGGCAGCTGTGTGTTGCAGTGAGAGGTTTTTGAGTCCAAGGTGGCCCCCCAAAAAAGTCTGGTCCATGGGTAACTGGGTCAGATGAAGGTTAAATGGGGTCAGGTCTAACTGGGCTTAATCCAGGGCGCTATCCTGTGGCACATACACTCCTGGACACGATCCATTCACACACTACACAATACTACAGCAGCAGTACACACCGCTGACTTTCACTCTGTCGATGTGAATCAAAGGCAGACGTGGGTGGGAACAAGGCTGGATCAGCAAGTTTCTCAGAGACGGTACGCGTCCACAGCGGGCCATAAACCCCATGTTCCCTTACACATATGCTAACAGCTCTGAGGGTGTTGGGCGAGACTTCCGGGGCTTCCCTCTCTGGGCTGAGACAGAGACATGGCGGAGGTGAGAACAGTGGGAACCAGAAAGAGAAGAAGAAGAAAAAACGAATGAAAGAAACACACCGCGTGAAGAGCTGAGACTCACACCGTGCCACAGAGGTGTGAAGTCGGCGGTGGTTCGGCGTCAGTGTGTGTGAAAGGGGGGAGGGGTGAAGGGGGGGCTATGAACAGGCTACTGTTCTGCCATGGCCTCAGGACATCTGATGCTACTGTTACATCCCGGACCAAAACCCTTCCATCCTCTATCCCCCCCCAGACAGTGGAGCAGGTGTGAGGTAGCAATGACCCACGGCTTTTCTCTGCTTCTGATACGCAAACACAACATTTAGCCTTCCCATCCATAATACCGATGACTGATTTACAACTGCACAGTCACCGCAATTACCCCCAAAGCCGCTCAGCTGCAGTCTTCCTCAGCCCCTCTCCTCCCGCCGTGATCACTTCACGTCACCCATCTTTAATTGGGATATCGAAATGAAAACAACATGAAAGTAGGGGGGTTGTCATGGTAACCACGGAGGGTAGAAAGGCGAGGGGAGGGTGCTAAGTTGTGCTGTGGAATGCAGGATTTAAATAATAACGCAGACACAAAATAATTCATTATGCAAAAGAGAGGGGCAGGGAGGGGGTTGGGGATGAGAGAGGAGGAGGAGAGGATAAGGACACAGGAGACACAGGAAGTGAGAGTAAGGGAGAGGATGGGAGATGGGCATGAGGGAAAGAGAGAGAGAGTGTGTGTGTGTGTGTGTGAGAGAGATGGAGGGGAGAGAGAGAGAGCTGTGAAAGAACTGCTTTCATGGCTCATGGGCATAGTCTCATGTTTAGCCCCCCACCCCCCACTTCAACCCCTCCCTTACCTTTAGCCCCTCACATCGTAAAAACAGCCCACCCCAAACCAAACCCATATATCCAAACACCAGCACTCTTTCAAATCGGCTCCATAATCCCATACCTCATGCCTGTATCCCTAGTTCAGTGACAGCCTAGCCATACACCTGGTTACTTACAGGGAGACAACCCAGGTATGCCTGTGAAAGGATGATGATAATGGTGTTGTTCTACAATCTTATGTAATCCATTCAACAGAGACATATGTCTGTAGTGCTGGGATTTCAAATCTCATTGGGATAACAGCTAACCATAGAGCTGACCCAGTTCTGACCAGAGATAATGTGCTCATGAATGAAACGGTAATGGAATGCTTGTGACCCGAAGTGTTGAGCCACGGTGAGAAACGTGTGGATGACACAAAGACTGTACACACCACGAGTGTAAGGTGGAACATCAGCACAGAGCGCAAATGGAGGATCCTGCCAGGCAGCACACACACACACACAACGGAAGAAGCTGAATAGCTAGAATTCACCACAGAGAGTGAAACTAAAAGACTGTAGGAACAGGTAATATTACTGGTTTTGTGAAGTGTCTCCTGCATATCAAATGGGCAGATCTGTAGTGGGTTAGATATGCTTATGGTAACTGGCCTCTCAGACTGATCCTAATCACACTTGGGGAGACAATATGGTGTGATTCTTTCTTCTCATGCCCTATTAGTCACACCAAGTGCACACCCGCAGCTACACAGGCAACACACACACACACCTAATGGACTGGTTATATAGTGATTTTCCAATGCTCAAAGTGCTTGACATTGTAAGTGGGACTGGTTATATAGTGATTTTCCAATGCTCAAAGTGCTTGACATTGTAAGCGGGGGAGAGGAGGGGGGGAGGGGGCTCACCTCATCCTCTCACACAATTTAGTGCCATGCCTTCTGTCTTCACTGAACACACACACACACACACACACCTCTAAATCTCAGGCTCACAGAGGAAGCATCTTTGTTGTGTGATTTCCTAAAGGGAAAAGGGTGGTCCCCTAGGTGTCAGCAGAGTGAGGAGGGAGTGAGAGAGAGAGAGAAGGGGGGGGGGAACATGGAGAGACAGAGAAAAAAATGAAAGAGAAAAACAAAAAACAATACATTTGGGAAAACAAGAAACACACAAAAACAAAAGAAAGGAGAGCCAAAAATAAAAGATTGCAGTAGGTGAAACTGGAGACTGCGGAGAAGTATACAATAATGGTATACGAGTGCCCCCTAAAGGACAAAATGTTCTGGTCATTTCCCTCCTCCCAGGATGAGGACCAACCTTACCTGCATGGTTAGTTCCTGGCTTGTTCCCAAAACACAACATGAAACAGTCTCTGCAAAAACAAAATGGTGCCATGACACAATTTTTTTCTTCCAGAAAGCTTATTTTAATTAATTGTCTTGTCTTTATAGCTAATTTACAACAAGCGATTCACTTAAATGAAACATATTAGTTTGCTTGATATTGTCATTGTTAAATATCTTTTGCAAGATAAATAAATCATTTTTAAACACATATGTTCTGCATCAGTTGACCTCGATGTAATCTTATCATCAGTCTATTCAGTAAAAATGTATATATATTTTGTTTAGGAGTATCACACTATGATATGGATGTCTGAGACAGAGAATAAGAAATACATTTGATTTTTCAAATAAAGAAATTAATAACATACTATTATTCCATTCATGTAGAATGTGTGTGTGTGTGTGTGTGTGTGTGTGCACGCATGTGTGTGAGAGACCCACTCAAAGTGATGTGTTCCTGTGTATTAGAGGGGGTAGCAGGGCTGTGGGCTCAGGTACCAGTGCTGAGACTGATGGTTTCTCTAATGTCCAATTAGCAGTATGCATTGCAACAGCGTCCCACACACCTCTGTATTTACAACAGTTCTGGCCACTCCCCAAAAACGGACATTTCTTTGAATGAAGAAGAAAAAAATGATACAAATTAGAATGTACAGACTTCCAAGTGAATACAACTGAAACGGTGAGAGCACTTAATAATAAATAATCAATCCAAAACATTACCACTTTCCATCTCTCACGGGGGGGAAAAGCAAGTGAGCCCAAAAAAATCAAAGAACAATAAATATGAACGGTCACTTCCACCAGTAACTTCACCCTTTAAACGTCAAATCAAAAGTTCTAAACAAATGGTTAGAAATACAAACGAGTGTCTGTAAACCCCTGGAATCCAGATTTTATTTTGTCTTATTCTCACTCCCCCTATTAAAACCTGTGTTAATGCTGTCAGTGCAAACATAGTATTATACTTATATATCATACCTATAACGTATTATTGTATATCTTCGAAGACACCCAAACCCGGTCTCATTGCATATCATCATTACACTATTGCACCAAATCTCATGAGCCTGGAACGCACACACGCAAGCACACACATTTGCATACCCACCCATTCACATGCACAACCACCCACATACACATGCACACGCATACACACGCCACCTTACCCCATCCATAAGATTGGACTAGTGTATTATATAGCTACTGTACCTCAACTCAAAACACTCTAGCCACCGGAAGTGAGATGTGTAACTGGAGAAGATAATACACATGCTGCACTGAGGCTCAGTTATTTCTCAGTTATATCTCAGTTATTTCTCAGTTATATCTCAGTTATATCTCAGTTATTTCTCAGTTATATTATATCTCAGTTATATCTCAGTTATTTCTCAGTTATAGCTCAGTTATATCTCAGTTATAGCTCAGTTATATCTCAGTTATAACTCAGTTATATCTCAGTCATCTCAGTTATAGCTCAGATATTTCTCAGTTATATCTCAGTTATAGCTCAGTTATATCTCAGTTATATCGCAGTTATATCTCAGTTATATCTCATATATTTCTCAGTCATTTCTCAGTTATATCTTAGATATTTCTCAGTCATTTCTCAGTTATTTCTCAGATATATCTCAGTTATATCTCAGTTATTTCTCAGTTATATCTCAGTTATTTCTCAGTTATATCTCAGTTATATCTCCGTTATATCTCAGTTATATCTCAGTTATAACTCAGTTATATCTCAGTCATCTCAGTTATAGCTCAGATATTTCTCAGTTATAGCTCAGTTATATCTCAGTTATATCTCAGTTATATCTCAGTTATTTCTCAGTTATATCTCAGTTATATCTCAGTTATTTCTCAGTTATATCTCAGTTATATCTCAGTTATATCTCAGTTATATCTCAGTTATATCTCAGTTATAACTCAGTTATATCTCATTCATCTCAGTTATAGCTCAGATATATCTCAGTTATATCTCAGTTATATCTCATATATTTCTCAGTCATATCTCAGTTATATCTTAGATATGTCTCAGTCATATCTCAGTTATATTTCAGTTATATCTCAGTTATAGCTCAGTCATATCAGTTATATTTCAGTTATAGCTCAGATATATTGCAGTTATATCTCAGTTATATCTCAGGTATATCTCAGTCATATCTCAGATATTTCTCAGTCATATCTCAGTTATATCTCAGATATATCTGTTATAGCTCAGTTATATCTCAGTTATAGTTCAGATATATCTCAGTTACACCTCAGTTATATCTCAGTTATATCTCAGTTATATCTCAGATATATGTGTTATAGCTCAGTTATATCTCAGATATATGTGTTATAGCTCAGTCATATCTGTTATATCTCAGTTATAGCTCAGATATATTTCAGTTATAGCTCAGATATTTCTCAGTTATAGCTAATTTATATGTCAGTCATATCTCAGTTATATCTCAGTTATATCTCAGATATTTCTCAGTCATATCTCAGTTATATCTCAGATATTTCTCAGTTATATCTCAGTTATATCTCAGATATTTCTCAGTTATAGCTCAGATATATTGCAGTTATATCTCAGGTATATCTCATATATTTCTCAGTCATATCTCAGTTATATCTCAGATATTTCTCAGTCATATCTCAGTTATATCTCAGATATATGTGTTATAGCTCAGTCATATCTGTTATATCTCAGTTATAGCTCGGATATATTTCAGTTATATCTCAGATATATGTGTTATAGCTCAGTCATATCTGTTATATCTCAGTTATAGCTCAGATATATTTCAGTTATAGCTAATTTATATGT